>NW_020664420.1:17977190-18096570 GCF_002925995.2 Terrapene triunguis
AAAAAAAAAAAAAAAAAAAAAAAAAGCCGCGATCGCGATCTAAAAAAAGCCGCGATCGCGATCTGGGGCTGCAATTCGGCTGGAGGTCCTTCACTCCCAGGCGGAGTGAGGGACCGTCCGCCGAATTGCCGCCGAATACCTGGAACTGCCGCCCCTGTCCGGAACGGCCGCCCCAAGCACCTGCTTGAGAAGCTGGTGCCTGGAGCCGGCCCTGGCTGGGAGTATCCTCAGCAAGGTAGTAATGTTGAGCAATCTGGAGTGGCTGCTTTCACTAGGAGCCAATATACCTACTTGGGATCATCTGGTTAGACCCTTGCTTGTGGATTGGCTGAACCCTCAGGACTTGCAGGGACTTACCTCCGATGACCTATCAGGCTCATAAGAACATAAGAACATAAGAAAGGCCGTACCGGGTCAGACCAAAGGTCCATCTAGCCCAGTATCCTGTCTACCGACAGTGGCCAATGCCAGGTGCCCCAGAGGGAGTGAACCTAACAGGCAATGATCAAGTGATCTCTCTCCTGCCATCCATCTCCACCCTCTGACAGACAGAGGCTAGGGACACCATTCCTTACCCGTCCTGGCTAATAGCCATTAATGGACTTAACCACCATGAATTTATCCAGTTCTCTTTTAAACTCTGTTATAGTCCTAGCCTTCACAACCTCCTCAGGTAAGGAGTTCCACAAGTTGACTGTGCGCTGCGTGAAGAAGAACTTCCTTTTATTTGTTTTAAACCTGCTGCCTATTAATTTCATTTGATGACCCCTAGTTCTTTTATTATGGGAATAAGTAAATAACTTTTCCTTATCTACTTTCTCCACATCACTCATGATTTTATATACCTCTATCATATCCCCCCTTAGTCTCCTCTTTTCCAAGCTGAAGAGTCCTAGCCTCTTTAATCTCTCTTCATATGGGACCCGTTCCAAACCCTTAATCATTTTAGTTGCCCTTTTCTGAATCTTTTCTAGTGCCAGTATACCTTTTTTGAGATGAGGAGACCACATCTGTACGCAGTATTCGAGATGAGGGCGTACCATCGATTTATATAAGGGCAATAATATATTCTCAGTCTTATTCTCTGTCCCCTTTTTAATGATTCCTAACATCCTGTTTGCTTTTTTGACTGCCTCTGCACACTGCGTGGACATTTTCAGAGAACTATCCACAATGACTCCAAGATCTTTTTCCTGACTTGTAGCTAAATTAGCCCCCATCATATTGTATGTATAGTTGGGGTTATTTTTTCCAATGTGCATTACTTTACATTTATCCACATTAAATTTCATTTGCCATTTTGTTGCCCAATCACTTAGTTTTGTGAGATCTTTTTGAAGTTCTTCACAGTCTGCTTTCGTCTTCACTATCTTTAGCAGTTTAGTATCATCTGCAAACTTTGCCACCTCACTGTTTACCCCTTTCTCCAGATCATTTATGAATAAGTTGAATAGGATCGGTCCGAGGACTGACCCTTGGGGAACACCACTAGTTACCCCTCTCCATTCTGAGAATTTACCATTAATTCCTACCCTTTGTTCCCTGTCTGAACACTCAGATTCAGGGATGATTCATCAGGCTCAGAGATGATTCATCCTCTGACTCTGAACACTCATTACAATACACCCCCCTAACACCCGAAAAGGTTTATCGGGGTGTGACTGATGGAATTCTCTAAGTAGGGCAGGTGTATGTACATTGTCAGCCAGCTTCCACAAATGATCAGCTGGATCATAACCCTCCCAATCAACAGAGAACTTTGGAGTCCAAGATCTGCTTAAACAGGTACTCCTCATGTCCCTGGACCATGATAGATGCTGGTGGAGGCTGAACTCATCTGGAAAAGGAGTTCTTGAGACATGGAATACTGGATGCATTTTCATCATCTTGGGCAGTTGGAGTTTGAAGGCTACAGAGACTGATCTGTTGGATGGACCAACATATCAGTAATCCAGCTTTCGTGAAGGTCAGGTAGAGACAAAGTCAGCATGGAGAGCCATACTTTATCTCCAACTGTGATGTAACGGGTTCCCTGCCAATGGAGAGTGGCGTACCATTTGAAATCCTGTTTGGTCGGTTCTAGATGGGCTTTCAACTCTTCCTGGATGCAGTGCAGGTGTTCCACTAGGTTGGAGGCTGTGGGTACATGGGAGACTTGTGGCATAGACAGATGGAACTGGGAGTGGAAACCATAACTGGTATAAAAAGGACTCTGGTGGATTAATCTCTGACCAGAAATGTTATACACAAATTTGGCAAAAGGGAGGAATCAAACCCAGTCATTCTGATGGTAATTGATTAAGCAGTGGAGGTATAGGTCAAGAATTTGGTTTTTGTGTTCCATCTGTCCATACGTCTAGCAGTGATAAGCTGAGGAGACCAATAGATCCTCATCCAGGAGTTTGAGCAACTCTAGCCGGAAATGTGAAATGAACTGTGATCTTCAGTCAGATGTAATGATGGATAATAGACCATGGAGTTTGAAGACATGGTTGAAAAGCAGTCATTATGTTACTTCCACTGTGGGAATTTGAAGGCATAGCATGAAATGGAACATTTTTGTAAATAGGTTGACAATGACTATCACAGTTATGTGGCACTGGGCATTTGGAAGTTCAATGATAAAGTCCTTGAATATGGATGCCAAAGGTTGAGACAGAGTTCACAGTGGAATCAAAGTGCCCAGAGGATTGGCAATGGAAGTCTTCATTCAAGTGCATATGTCACAGTAGTTGATGTACAATTCAATAAACAAATGCAGCTTTGACAACCAAAATTTTGAGACACCAACCTCAACATTTTCCAATGACTGAAATGTCCAGCCAGGCACAAATCATGACATAGCCAGAGTATTGCTAGAAGTGGTTGACCATCAGAGATATAAATCTGGTCTGTAACCAAGAGAATCTTGTTCTTGACCAAGAATTTTGAGTCAGGAGCTAGGTCCATTTCAGTCAACATAAGTTTAGCTGCAAGTGGATCAAGGGGTAGGAGGGACTTCATGAGAGACGGCAAGGGTGTTGTTCACTGCCACATTGGCAAAATGGCATGGTTTCAAGACTGTGGCAGGGTTTGGAGTGTCCCATTTCCTTTGTCTTTGTGCTTACTCTTACAAGACAACCATTCCTGGCACCTGAGGGATAAGTCAGGATGATGTCAAACCTGAAAAAAAGGACCAATGAATCTGGCATTGATTGAGAACTCTTGCAGTTCACAAATACTCTAGTTTCTTGTATCCACGTATGCCTGGACTGGGAAACATTCACCTTCCAGGTGATGGCACCATTCTTCAACAGCAGTCTCAATGGCCAGCAGTTCTTTGTCACAGATTTCATAGTTTTGCTCCATGTGCATCAGTTTCTAGGATTAAAATGCACAAGGATGAAGCATACCCTGGGGCCCATGTCACTGTGACTGGACTTCTCTAGTCACATAATTGGAAGCATCTGCTTCAACAACAAAGGGTTTTGCTGGGTCCGGATGTACCAAGGTGGGTGCTGATGTAATTGATCAAAGGTGGACTGGGCTTCTTGTGTACTAGCAAATATAGTATTTTTCCAGAGCAGCCAAGTAATCAGGGTCACCACCTTTGAAAACCCCTGGATGAATCGCCAATAAAAATTGGCAAATCCCAGGAAATACTGAACATCACAGACATTTCTTGGGACTACCCAATCCATGATTGTGGATACTCCTGGCAGTTCTCTTCAAACCTTTCTAGAAGTGGGCCTTTCCAGAGGGACCATAGCCAGCACTACTACTAGAGCTGCTGGGATTTGTGAGCAGACAAAGGCATTCTTCAGTTGCAGCTGGGCAAGTTGATCCTGAAGGTTCTGGACTAACTTCATCATCTCAGTGCTGAACATCCCAGGGGGTTTCCATCTCAGGCACTGGAGCCACACATGTAAGAAGTCTGCTCAAACTGTCAGGACAGCCAGACAACCAGCCGTGGCTTGAGCAGGAGCAGATTCTCAGAATTACCATGCTGCTGGGATTATCCCTGAGAAGGTAGTGACGTTGAACAGACTGGAGTGGCTGCTTTCATTAGAAGCCTATATACCTGCATTGGGTCACCTATTAGACTCTTGCTTGTGAATTGGCTGGACCCTTAGGACTCACAGGGAATTACCTTAGATGGTTTATCAAGCTCAGAACGGTCAGGGTCAGGTACGACTCAACAGGCTCAAGGTTGACTCAGAACACTCATCACAAAAAGCCCTGCAGTAGGGGGGCTGAAAGGAGGAAGGGGCATAGAGAGAGAATCAGTTCTTAAAACACAGTAGTTATGCTATGTAGTAGTCCAACAGATTCTTAGTGCCCATTGCCACTGAAATTTTTCTTTATAAACTGCCTTCATAAAGAATAAAGAACTGCCTGCAGTGAATAAAGTCAGAACTAGAAAATCTATATAATTATGTGCATTTAAAAAAAAAAAAAAAAAAAAAAACAGAAGAAGTCCAGGTGGTAGCTAAGGGTATGTCTACACTACAAAATTAGGTCGATCTTTAGAAATCGATTTTATACAGAGGATTGTGTACGTCCCCACTAAGCGCATTAAGTTGGCGGAGTGCGTCCTCAATACCGTGGTGTAGTAGGGTTGAGCCGGGGCTCTACCCTCCGAGATGGAGGGGTGCCACACCGGCTCACTACACGTGGCTAGCATTGACTCATGGAGTGGTGCACTGTGGGTAGCTATTCCACAGTTCCCGCAGTCTCCGCTGCCCATTGGAATTCTGGGTTAAGATCCCAGTGCCTGATGGGGCAAAAAAAAATTGTTGCGGGTGGTTTTGAGTACATGTTGTCAGTCTCCTCTCCGTCCGTCCCTCCGTGAAAGCAACGGCAGACAATCATTTCGCGCCTTTTTTCCTGGGTTACCCATGCAGGCGCCATAGCATTGCAAACATGGAGCCTGCTCAGCTCACTGCTGCTGTTGTGAGCATTTCAGACACCTGGCGCATTATCCTGCAGTATGTGTAGAACCTGGCTAAGAGATGCCAGCACAAGAACGATTGTGAGGAGGACATGGACACAGATGTTCCTGAAAGCACGGGCTGTGGCAATTGGGACATCATGGCGTCAGTGGGGCTGGTTGATACAGTGGAACACTGATTCTGGGCCCGGCAAACAAGCACAGACTGGTGGGACTGCGTAGTGTTGCAAGTATGGAATGATTCACAGTGGCTCCGAAACTTTCACATGCATAAGGCCACTTTCCTTGAACTTTGTGAGTTGCTTTCCCCCGCCCTGAAGCACAGGAATATCAAGATGAGAGCTGCCCTGACACTTGAGAAGTGAGTGGTGATAACCCTGTGGAAGCTTGCAACGCCTGACTGCTACCAGTCAGTTGGGAATCAACTTGGAGTGGGCAAATCTACTGTGGGGACTGCTGTGATCCAAGTAGCCAGTGCAATCATGGACGTTCAGTTATCAAGGATAGTGACTCTGGGAAATGTGCAGGTCATACTGGATGGCTTTGCTGCAATGGGGTGTAGTGGGGTGATAGACGGAACGCATCTGTAGTGGGGTGATAGACGGAACGCATATCCCTATCTTGGCACCGGACCACCTTGCCAACCAGTACGTAAACCGCAAGGGGTACTTCTCAATGGTGCTGCAAGCACTGGTGGCTCACAATGGATGTTTCACCGACATCAACGTGAGATGGCCAGGAAAGGTGCATGACGCTCGCATCTTTAGGAACTCCGGGCTGTTCGAGCAGCTGCAAGAAGGGACTTACTTCCCAGACCAGAAAATTACCATTGGGAATGTTGAAATGCCAATAGTTATCCTTGGGGACCCAGCCTCCCCCTTGCTCTCATGGCTCATGAAGCCATACACAGGCAGCCTGGTCAGTAGTAAGGAGCAGTTCAACTATAGGCTGAGCAAGTTCAGAATGGTGGTAGAATGTGCCTTTGGACGTTTAAAAATTGGACGTTCATAAATTGCACTGGAGGAATCAGCCCCATGTGTCCCGCTAACAATACACAAGGTTAAAGGGGAGCTCAGCTGGAGGCCTAACTAGAGCAGGCACCGTTCCTTTAAATGCTCCCCTCCCTTGCCTTCCCCTTGTAGGAGAGGAGGGCTCGGGGCAGCCTTTTTTTTTTATTTAGTTGGGGATTGGTCCTGCTTTGAGCAGGGGGTTGGACTAGATGACCTCCTGAGGTCCCTTCCAACCCTGATAGTCTATGATTCTATGAAAAGCTTGCTGGCGCTGTTTGCTGACTAGGTTAGACCTCAGCGCAACCAATGTTCTCACTGTTATTGCTGCTTGCTGTTTGCTCTGTAATATCTGTGAGAGTACGGGGGAGATGTTTATGGTGGGGTGGGGCGTTGAGGCAAATTGCCTGGCGGCTGATTTTGAGTAGCCAGACACCAGGGCGATTAGAAGAGCACTGCTAGGTGCACTGCACGCCAGAGAGGCTTTGAAAACCAGTTTCATGACTGGCCAGGCTATGGTGTGACAGTTGTGTGTGTTTCTCCTTGATGCGAACTCGCCCCCTTTGTTGATTTTAATTCCCTGTAAGCCAACCACCCTCCCCCCTTCGATCACAGCTGACAAAGGAAATAAAGTAACTATTGTTTTGAAACCATGCATTCTTTCTTTATTAATTAAAAAAAAAAGTGAGATAACTGACAAGGTAGCCCGGGTGGGGTGGGGGAGGAGGGAAGGACAAGGCCACATTGCTTATTGGAGCCACACTACAAATCAAAACTGTTTGAATGACAGCCTTCTGTTGCTTGGGCCATCCTCTGGAGTGGAGTGGCTGAGTGCCTGGGCTTCCCTCCCCTCCCCCTCGTTCTTGGGCATCTGGGTGAGGAGGATATGGAAGGGGAGGAGGGCAGGCGGTTATACAGTGGATGCAGGGGGGATCTGTGCTCTTGTTGGCTTTCCTGAAGCTCCACCAGATGCCTCATCATGTCCGTTTGCTCCCCCATTAGCTTCAGCATCGCCTCCTGCCTCTGCTCATCACGCTAACTTAATGCTTTCCTGGCCTCTGCCACTGAATGCCTCCATGCATTAAGCTGTGCCCTATCAGTGTGGGAGGACTGCATGAGCTCCAAAAACATGTCATCGTGAGTGCGTTTTTTTCGCCTTCTAATCTGCAATAACCTCAGGGACGGAGATGATAGGGGAGTGTAGAAACATTTGCACCTGCAGGGGGATAAAAAGGGAGAGTAAAATTTAAGATGATACATTTCTGAGAACAAAAGGGAGACTCTTTCACAGTGAATCAAGCAATTCACAGCAAATAGCACATGTGCTTTAGGTACAAGGTCGCATTTTGCCTTTTATATTGAGCGTCTGCCACTATGGTGACACATCACACATGGCTGGGCAACAGAATTTGGTTTCCAGGCACCCATGGTAAGCCAAAGAGTACGTGGGGCTGGCTTCTTACGCTTTCATAACATAGACTATTAGGAATGGAAGAGATCTCAGGAGATCATCTAGTCCAACCTGCTGCTCAAAGCAGGACCAATCCCCATACAGATTTTTGCCCCAGATCCCTAAATGGCCCCCTCAAGTATTGAGCTCACAACCCTGGGTTTAGCAGGCCAATGCTCAACCCACTGAGCTATCCCTCCCCCTATAAATAAATGGAGATATCCTATCTCCTAGAACTGGAAGGGACCTTGAAAGATCATCGAGTCCAGCCCCCTGCCTTCACTAGCAGGACCAAGTACTGATTTTGCCCTAGATCCCTAAGTGGCCCCCTCAAGGATTGAACTCACAACCCTGGGTTTAGCAGGCCAATGCTCAAACCACTGAGCTATCCCTTACTGATCACATGTGGGAATGGTTTCAAACTGCAGCGCCCTCCTTTCCCATAGCAAGCAATGCTGGTTGTGTTTCACATTTAAAAGGAGGGGCTGCGGTTTTCGGGTGGATGTGCAACACACACCTCCCCCCAATCCACCGCGTGGCTATTCTCTGGGATGATCCCTTCACCCCTCCCCCCACCGTGTGGCTATTCTCCAGGATGATCCCTTTTAGCCAAGCGCAAACAGCTCAGCATGAACGGGGTCCTTTACTGTTCCCTTACAAAAATTCCCCTATTTCAACCAGGTGACCATTAATGATATCACTCTCCTGAGGCTAACACAGAAAGATATAGACCGAATGTTGCTTGAATGCGACCAAAACCCAGGACCATTCGCTGCCATGCTTTGTGCTGCAATGATTCCAGACTACTTGCTACTGGCTTGGCGTGGTAAAGTGTCCTACCATGGAGGATGAAATAAGGCAGCCCTCCCCAGAAACCTTCTGCAAAGGATTTCAGAGTACCTCCAGGAGAGCTTCATGGAGATGTCCCTGGAGGATTCCCACTCCATCCCCAGACACATTAACAGACTTTTCCAGTAGCTGTACTGGCTGCGAATGCATCCCAATTCTTCAGGGCAAATCAAACATTAAACACTATTGCTTTTAAACCCTGTACTGTAGTTACAAATGTGCACTCACCAAAGGTGCCTTCTCTGGCTTCAGGGTCAGGGATCCCGCCTTGGGAGGGTATTGGCTCCAGGGTGATGAAAAGGTCCTTGCTGCCGGGGAGAACGGATTCACCGCTTGCCTGCTGCGCATTCTCCTCCTCCTCCTCCTCCTCTTCCTCATCCACAAAATCCTCCTCCTTGTTGCGTGAGACTCTCCCCTTGCAGGTGTCCACAGACAGTGGTGGGGTAGTGGTAGGTTCCCCCCCTAGAATGCCATGCAGCTGATCATAGAAGCGGCATGTATGGGGCTCTGACCCGGAGTGACCATTTGCCTCCTTTGTCTTTTGGTAGGCTTGCCTGAGCTCCTTAACTTTCACATGGCACTGCTATGTGTCCCTGTTGTAGCCTTTGTCCACCATGCCCTGTGTGATTTTGGCATATATATTAGCATGTCTTCTTTTTGATCGGAGTTCGGCCTGCACAGATTCTTCTCCCCATACAGCAATCAGATCCAGTGTCTCCCTTTTGGTCCATGCTGGAGCTCGTTTGCGATTCTGGGGGGACTGCATGGTCACCTGTACTGCTAAGCTCGCCATACTGACCGAACAAGAAATGAAATTCTAAATTTCCTGGGGCTTTTCCTGTGTACCTGGCTAGTGCATCAGAGTTCAAAGTGCTGTCCAGAGCGGTCACATTGGTGCACTCTGGGATAGCTCCCGGAGGCCAATACCATCAAATTGCGTCCGCACTACCCAAATTCGACCCAGCAAGGTCAATTTTAGCGCTACTCCCCTCGCCGGGGAGGAGTACAGAAGTTGATTTTAGGAGCCCTTTAGGTTGACAGAACGGGGTTGGTTGTGTAGATGAACAGGGCCGGCTCCAGGCACCAGCTTGGCAAGCAGGTGCTTGGGGCGGCCACTCCGGAGAGGGGCGTCAGGTCCAGCTATTCGGCGGCAATTCGGTGGATGGTCCCTCACTTCCGCTCGGAGTGAAGGACCTTCCGCCGAATTGCTGCCACAGATCGCGATCGCGGCTTTTATTTATTTATTTATTTATTTGGCTGCTTGGGGCGGCCAAAACCCTGGAGCCGGCCCTGTAGACGAATTCATTTTAAAATCGACCTAATGCGGCTAAATTCGACCTAACCCCGTAGTATAGACCATGGCTAAGAGAAACGTAAGGAAATAGCTATTTTTCTGATGGTGTTTGGTGAAGATGTCACTTAGAGGCCCTATTAAAATCTAGTCTTCTAGAAGCATGGCAGTAATACTAGCCAGACAAAGATCAGTTTTGCCTCTCAAAACTGAAGTCATATGAGGCTCACTCCATATTTTAAACTTTATTGGTTTAACAGTGATTGCACAATAAATCCTACTCTAGTTTATCTGTGTCTCAAAATCCAACTTTAAACTGAGGGGCTCAATTCATCTGTTTTATTTACCTCAGCAACCACAGTCTTCCTTTTCTCCATGTGAAATTTTTGCATATAATCTCAATTTTCTATTTATTCAAATAAAAGTACCTACTTGTTTATCAAAGATAAATAGACATATAGTAATTTTTTTCTTTTAATTTCATTAGAAAACTTCTTTGCATTAGATATCTACAATTTTCAAAAGCTGGGCTTTCATAAAGAATTTTTATTTTGAAATAAAGTTAAATTATTTAACTGTTGCTGGAATTTTCTGCAAATGTATTGTGGTCTCCTCTAAAGTTCCACACTCTCATATCTACCTGCTTTCAAGAGTAAGCATCTGATGTTTTCTAATTAACCTAAACTGAAGAATGAAGGTCTTATGAATCAAAAAGAAAGCATTGGTAGTGATGGTGATATTCATATACATGACTATGTTGTTGTGTGGCAGCTAGCATTTGTGGTCGCCTCTCTACTTATTAACTGTAATCTAGTCAAAGATGGATTAGTGATCATAGTACAGGCGAAGAGGTCAAACATGCAAAATAAATGCAATTTATCATATGGTTCTGAAGTTTATCAGGTGGCTATAAAATGGGTTATCAGGACCATACATGTGGTGTAATTCACAACGTGTATATTTTATATATAAAAATGTAGGAGTTGGAACAACAGAGGATACTACTGCCTTTTGTGAACTACACTGACAGTACAAGTAATTTTTCTATAATCATAGAAAGTAAATACTAGAAATATAGTTTATTTTATACCAATATTCCCATTCAGAAATTGCAAAAATGTCTTTTGCTATCCATTTGACACATTTTTATTTTTTCACTAGGTTTAATATCAAATAAAATATTTATTGACATTCTTCTTGACTTGATTACTTTGAACCTTGGAACAAACAGCCTTCCTGATGTATGGATGCGCCTCACAGTTTCAGATGTAAGTTTTAATTGCTGTTTTCATTTCTGTAGATCTCATCACTTGAACATTTTGCCAGTTTGGCTGGTGAATATGCAGTTCTGGGCTATACATAGTAAATGTGGCCTTATTCTTACCATAAGGAAGCAAAACAAATAATTTTAAAGGGCCTTCCCAGTTGTTATTCCCATCAATTACTTTCTATAAGAGTAAGTTTGTGGATGCAGCAATTACAAGATTTAAATCCGTATTTTACTATTCTATTTATTTATGCTTTTCTCACTTATAGTATATGAGCGTTTCAGACATTAATTAATTTATTCTCACAACACCACTGTGGGGATAGGGATTATCTCCAGAGGGGGAACTGAGAAACACTGACATTAAGTAACTTGCCCAAGACTGAAGTAGACTCAATGGCAGAGCTGCAAATAGAACCTACATCTCCTGAGTCAATCCAGTGCTTAATCACAAGACCATCTTTGCTTTTTATTGAACTGTAAATCCAAGATATGGGAATAAGTAGGCAGAGGTTGGACCTGTATAGTGTTAAATATGTTTCTCCAAGATTCTTGAATTTTCTGTGTTAACATTAAATTTTTCAAATGATTATGTTTTTATTAACAGCACATGCATCCAAGACTATGGGATAAGGAGGATTACCAGATTTAGCAAATTTGGATTCTTCTAGGAAAGGGCTTACTCTCAGAGGATGAAATGCACTTACAGTGAAAGAGGATTAACATTAAGGCTTTAATTGGGACTTAAGTGGTACAGAAAACTTTGTGTGGGCTCTTTGCACATGGGTGAATTTCACTGAGTACCGGATCAGTCCTAAAAGGTTCTGAGCAACAGGACCTCCCATTGACTTAAATTGGAATTGCAGATGCTCAGTACCTCTTGCAATCAGGCCATAAATCTCTATTTTTTGCATAGTAAAGAAATTAAATAGAAAGAATATGAGTCAGATGTCCAGTTTGTTGTTAGTAGTAGTGTTGTTAGTAGTTGTAGTTAGTGTTGTTAGTAGTTGACATGCATGCAGGCTGAATGGAGGATTACTTACATCACTAATATAAAATGTGTATCTATTTATGTATCCCACAACACATTCTTAAGTATCTTTAGTCCTTACAGGTGTTAGATTTCCCAAACCAGGCTTTCATTAAAGTGCACCCCTAGACATTGCTGCTTGTTCGGTGAAATACAGTGAAAACCTCATCTCCAAGAAGAAATAGGAAGAACCCTCAGCCCATCATCTATCTTAGAAATCTCACTGCAGGAGACCTCAGTGATGACTTGAACTGGGAGATGATGCTGTAAGGCTACAAATCCAGTTTCTTAGGAAGTTAGGAGAAGGATCTTACTCCTACTGGGGAGCCCTTTACTAGGTGCAATATATTCCCCTCTTTGCCTTACACATAGTGGACACTACTGCGAATAGATAATAATTGACTTGTCTGTGGGTATGAACAGAACCGAGGATCCATGTACTCCTCCCCATCCACCATCTTAGAGGGGAGTACCAAGTACACAGCTTTCATCTTGCTGGGGGACTCAAGGTCTAAGGATGCCTAAAATGACTGTGCAGGCTCTGAGGGGTTATCTTACTCACCTGTGCAACCACATTAAGACATGGCACGGTCTGATGCTAAGTGTCTAAAAGTGGAGAGTCAGAGTTTGATGGCTATCTTCTGTCAAGAGTTAAGAAAATTCCTTCTGTAAAATTGTATAAAATTGTATTGTGCTTTATTTTAATTATGTAAGAAATGTATATTCTTACACACAACTGTAGTCCAAACTATTTATAATTTTATTTTTATAGTTACAAAATCTGGCAACTACATTAATGGTGAACTCAGAACTTATTGATTGGCGCAGATTCTTATTAACAGCAGCTCAACCATGGCCAGTTCCCTCTGTGATACAGCTCCTTAATACCCTGCACAGCTTTAAGGCTGTTGATGAAGCTGGATCAGGCTTTGTTACACAGGAATACTATAATCAGGTTATAATTGTTTCTTCTTTTGAATAATATTATTTTTTAATCAAAAGGTGTATTATTAGTTTTGTTCATTTAGTTTTATAAACTCAGTCTGAATTTTAATAGTTTTGGTATTTTGGGGATCCCTTTTGGTGAAACTTGTCTTATGCAGAGAAAAAAAAGAAACTTTGCTAGATTGAGTCCAATATTTGCAAATCCCATCCACAGTTTTTAATAACAATAATCAGATTAATTAGGTGAACTCTGTACATTCATTTCTCTCTTTCCTTGGGAACTAGTTTCTAACGAAAATCCTCCTGTTCTAGAGAATCAGAAACTGATAAACTGTTATTTGATTCTTGTTATTTGTTCTTTTTAATTTATCCAGATTTTTTGTTTGTTTTTGACAGCTCTACTTTGGCTGTAAAATATCTGTAATTTTATCTTTACTTAGTTAAATAAACAATTTTTGCAAATGAAGATTGATTTTTCATCCTGCAGTGAGTGGGAAATTACAAGATTCTTTGGTTCAAATACATAAGAAAATTTTAATTTGGGTCTTTGTTTTGCATAGTTCAGCAAGGTTTTTGGGAAGGGAGGTTTCATGAAAGTAAAATAATTTTGGGGAAGGCAGCAGCTGCCTTTCACAGGCATCTATACTGCTCCTCTTGCAAAATTAAATGTTGGCAATATAATTCCAGAAGCCTGTGATTTTCAGAATTTCTGTCTCCAAAGTCTCACCGATCCAACTACCTTCCAGCAGCAAGTGTCCCAAGACATTTGAAAAGAAACTAACCCTGCCAGAGCTGGAAAAGCCACAAAAAGGTGTAGCTATAGATGTTGCACCCACCTACACATTATTGTGGTATTTTTCACTGAGGTACTAGAGATTAAAAATATACCAACAGCTCCAAAGTCAACAGAATGTTAATGCAGCATTTTTGACACAGGATGCTAGTTTGAACATCCTTTTAACTCAGCATCTGATATGAATGCTATGAAGTATGAACATTCTAGCAGTTGCCCTGCAACCATGTCAATGTGTCTGAACTAGCAAAATAAAACTAAGTTTACTGAGGTAAGACGGTATTCTTTACAAAGGGTAGGACTGTTATAATTTAGTGCTAAAAATGTAGCATTCTCATCTTTCCTCTCCCTTCCACCAAGTACTTTCTTGCATGGAATGATCTTTGGAGATTTTTTTTTAAATCCCTTAAGAAATGTAGCTCAATTAATTAATATGTCAGTGCTATAAAATGTTCTGCTAAGAGGTAAAGAGGTGTTATTCCAGACCTAGATTCCACCTGTCTCACTTTTCTATTGCAGAGAACATAGCACGGACCAATAGCTATTCATCAGTAAATACTATGGCTGTATATAGGCATGGAAGGATTAGAGCCCAAAATCAGCTGGCACAGGCCAGCTGCGGGTGTCTAATTGCAGTGTAGACATACCCTAAGTGACTTTGGCACCTCAGTCTCATCAAAAGTCGGTATCAGACTCCTAAGTACCTAAGTCACTTTTGAAAATGGAACTTAGGCTTCATTACTTAACTACTTTTGAAAACTTTACCCAAAGTCTATTTAATTCTGCAGAACACCTCCAAAAACCTTTAGGATACCACAAATCATACCACAGAGATCCAATAATTTTAACTGACAGCACTGTATATTGCAATTATTGTAATTTTACAACATAAATACGCATGGGAGAAAATGTAACCAGGATCTTTTCAGACTTATGAAAACCAACGCACAACTCTCCTGACAGACAAAGTTTGAAATTAATAGGCATTTCTGCTCTCAGTTACACCTTGAAACTATATTGAAATCAATGGGATTGTATGGGGAAATGGAAGTCAGAATTTGCCTCACTGTATTTAAAGCTACCCTTTACAAACTTCATATCCTTCTCTTTGACATTTACAGCTGTTTAGTCACTTTTACATGTTTAACTCTTTGATGTAGAATTACCGAGTCATCTGTAGAACAGAATGCACTATAGGGTTAATGAGTCAGTAGTTACAGTCCGGAAAGTAAGAGCAATAGCACTGAGTTGGTAAAAGAGCTGTTCAGCCATGTAAGGATGTGTTATCTGTAAAGAAAAGCCACTGAACTGTTTGTTAAGGAGGACCTGCACAGCTAACATGAAAATCCACTTAATCTCTAAGTTATCTGCTGAATTCTCCCTACTAACCTCTCTATAGAAAGCATCCAGTACAGAAACCTATTTTAACAATTTTTCCCCTCTGAAATTCTCTTGGCACTTCCTGTGTTTTTGAAAAAACAGCTTAATACTGTATATTAAATCTGACTCTTGCAAAAATATTTGTATTAAAATGCAGAGTATTGTATGTTGTGAATGGTGGAAAAGGTAATGATTCACCTAAAAGGGGAGAAAAGGACATGAAGAAGTTTTAATTAAAAAACAGTCCCAATAGGATTTGAACTCAGTGTATACATTGATAGGCTATACAGTCTTTTGTCAACATTTCTGAAAATTTACAGGTATTATTTAAACGGCTTGAAAATGCCCATATTGTTCTATTAATCCAATGAGAAATATATTGAGAGTATTATTTTTAATTTAAAATAAGGTTTATAAAAGTTTAAACAAGGTTCATTCTCTATTTCATATTCACAATGTCATGACAATCATATTTATTTACTCTATATGTTGCTATTCCAAGAAGCAAACTATGAAAAAATAAACCTCAGTGAGAATAAAAACAAGAATATTCTTACATTATATCTATATGCACACAGATTTTCCATAAACAGGCTACTGACCAAAATGAATTTTTAAATGATAACGATGGGAATTTTGCCTAAATAAAAGGTGCAAGTTTTGGTCTATAACAAGTAGGGACTAGATTGTGGCTTGCCCTGCATGTCCATGCAGGAGAGGAATGGCTTATAAGGTGTCCACTTACTTCTTGCTGCTGACCTCCTTAGGCCATTATGGGCACCTTCCCCCAGTGTATGGACTGGGAGCGAGGCAGGAATGAGAAGCCTTGCCTCTGCCTCCCAAAATCCCAGCCAGCACAGTTTTATGAGGGCATCAGGAGGATGTACAGTGTGTCAGTTATAGGGCTAGCAAAGGACGCACCTCATTTGGTGAAGGGGGAAACCAGGAGGCAGATTGCAATTCTGCATCACAAACAGCTTCCTAGTCTGCTCCTGGGGTAGTGCAACTATATGAAGAGGCATTTAGTAAATCCACAATTGACCCCTAGGTATAGGAAAAAGAATAAAGTTTCAGTGCTTGGTATTTTCAGGGGAATCTCTAGATACAAATTCATTCTTATGTAGATAGTAGCAGTATAAGGTTTGAGTTGCTACCATAACATTCAGTATTTACTTGCTCATGAAAAGAGTTTGTTGCAAAGTGTCCAAGTACCTAATAAAATTATTCATATTAAGCAGATTTTTACTTAAAATAACAAATTCTGAACTTGAATAAATGCAGAGACAGATTTTATACTTTGTTAACCTAGCTCTTTCTGTGATTTTAGAACGGAACAGTCCAGTCCCTTTTTGTTTTTGTTTTTTTAGGGGGATGAAAATCAGTAACTTTTTTTTTTTTAGGTTGGTTTATGGTTTAAAGGCAGTGAAGATTTAAAAATGCCAGAAAATCCTACAGAGCCTTTGCCTTTTAATAGACAGGAGCATCTTATAATGGTAACTATTGAAAACTGTAAAGAAATTAAGGTATCATTTGTCATTTTTAACACAATGGTCCTTTTTCTCAGTTTGCATGACCTCTTCTTTTGCAATGTTAATGCCTACTTATTTTACCTAGCCATTATTTCTTCCCAGAAAACTATAAAAGAAGATCTTGGGAGCAGTTGAGTCATAAATGACCACAACTATCACTGATAACGAGTTACCTGTGGAAAAACATTTGAGTCTAAAGATCTGCTAATGATTGGCTAAGAATTGTGCACACAGTTAATCTGTACAGTGACATCCTATTATTTTTGTTACTTCTCCCAAACACTCTGGCGCACTTGTTTGTCTCTCTACTTTTGCTAGGTCTTGTCTTTTAGACTTTAAACACTCTGAGGCAGGGACTGTCATTTACTGTACGTCTGTACAGTGTCTATCACAACAGGGCCCTGACCTGGTTGAGAACTCTAAGCAATTGCACAATACAAGTGTTAAATAACAGTAATGAAAATATAATAAGGAATTGAACTGAGCTGAATAACAATGGCTCATTGAATCAGTATTTTTTTGTGGTGGCTACCATCTTATGCTCCAGAATCTAAGCTTTCATTTATTAAAAATTAAGTCCAAGATTTAAAAAACTGGGTGTCTAACGTTAGACTTCTGAATCCATATTTAGGCACCTAAATCAAAGGGAAATCAGTCAGAACCACTTGATGCTCAAAACGTTTGAAAATCAGTTTGTATTTAGGCAGCTATAGGTGTATTTAATAGCATAACTTTAGGCACCCATTTTTGACACCTTAGCCCAAGCTCTAGCCCTTAAATTTGCACACACAAAAAAACCAACCACTTCAAAATGTAAATTGGGTATGAAGTGACGCCTGGTTCAATCTGCAGACAGCCTTAAACAGTAGCTATGAGAAGAAAAAAAACAATCCCATGTACCTCAATGCTTTGTTCATTCCTAAACCTAATTATGACAATTTATTGCAAGGGCCTCAGACATTGCTGGCACCTCAGTATCCCCTGTCTTCTGCCTCTGGCACACAGCAGTTTAGTCCCTGAGGGTTGAAATGCTTTAGTCTAACCAAAGTTATTGATCTTAATATAATGGTAACTGGTTGAAATTTAATGGCTGGTGATATACAGACTAGATTATCTAATGGTCACTACTCATTACAGCACACACACAAAAAGAGACAATCCTTTCTGTAGAAGCTACTATGAATGCTGTCTCATGTTGGTGTCAGGACTGGGCAGCACTTAATTTTACATAAGACATTGGAAGACTATCACTGTTTTTTCCAATTTGACACCTATTTGAGGATACTGTTTTCAGTGTAGTTTGTGGTGAATACATTTTATTATTGATGAAGGGAGCTGTGCAACAAATTCTTGGTGCACAGTATAAACATGATAATTAACACAACTTTTGGGAGCAATAGTTTTGAGTAAATAACTTTTTTTAAGAAAGGAAAAAAAACCTACTTACAATAAAAAATAAGAAAAACCTGAGAATAGAAAGATGAATCTTGCACCCATTAATTTTAAATATAGTGTATATAGTCACAGAGAGAGACACAGTATAAAGAAGAGGTAAAATGTCATAACTTTTTTGTGAGATTTTACATATTCCTACTGGTTCTTTGAGAATCCTCACTGCTGAAAACAAAATATTATAATGTAGATTTTCTTGATTTTTCCCATAGGATCTCAACACTCTTTCTGAAACTATATTTCTCTTCAGCAGTCGCTACCTTGCATATACATTTAATCCTGTTCTCTATAGACTTTTGATTTAAATTGGCCAAATATCCTTTGCAGGAATTAATTTAAATGTTTTTCCTTTTCTAGTTTTTCTTTATTTTATTTGCTGATGCCAGAAAAGATCCCTCTCAACTTGACTACACTAAGATGCTGCTTTATTTTGCTTCACATCCTGATGCTGTTGAGGGAGTCTACCGAGCACTTAGTATTGCTACTGGAACATACATCCGTAGAAGAAAAGAGGTTTCTCCTCCACATGTGGTAAAATGTGATTATATGAATCAGTAAATAGAGCCATAATGGTGCTGGCAAGTTATAATTTCTGGTCTGATGACTTAGGGTCAGATTCTGATATACTTTTTCATTTTGGGTAGCAACTTTCTTCAGAAACAGTACTATTGACTACGCAATACCAACTTCAGTAGAAATACTCAAAATAAGATGCTTCTCAATATGAGTAAGGCTATGAGGATCCATTCCTTGAGCAATAACACAATTGCAGGGCATTTCCTGGTAATAAATGTCCAGTACAGGCAAATTGAGGGCATCCTTTGGTCTAACCTCAGACTACTAAAGCCAGCTAGCTATTAATCCCCAGTAGATAAACTGCATTGTGGTTGTTACTATTGCTATTATAAGCAAAAAAAAAAAAAAATATTAATGCATCTGTGACGCATGGCTAGAAAGGGTTAAAAATCCTTCAAAATAAATAACCCTCAAAAGACGTGGGGAGATAATGTTTGTGTTTTTGTCTATTTACATATGTATGAGTAGGGTCGACAATATAATCAACAGTCCCTATCTATGCTGTATTGTGATAATTCAGAGGTCAAAAGAAGATCCTAGCATTTAAATGAATTGTAAACATGGGCTATCTCAGTATTCATCCCTCTTCAAAATGTACTGTGAATGGTGGAGGAACAAGCAAATGGCCTAATGTTAATTCGTATAGCGAAGTACCAGTGATGGACCTCCTTCAGAGTCATCCTAATTACCTTTTGTTCTCTGAGGAACTCCAACTTGTCAAAAGACATGAAATTGTATAAAAGATCCTTGCATCCTGATTCTGTCATCTCAGATCTGCTTAGGCTTCATCAGGGAAAGTTTGAGTCACAAGACTGAGGTCCCAGTTATGCTGGTATGCCCTGAATATTATACTTGGACATTTGACTATAAATATGAACTATTTCTGAAAGAACTCTTTGCAACTAATCTGCCCCTAAATGAATTGAACTCATGTCTTTATGTACATTGATCTTTTAACCATACTCTCTCTTTTTTCTCTCTTTTTTTTTTTTTTACTAAATTTAGTTTAGTTAATAAGAATTGTCTGTAGCATGTATTTGGGGAAGATCTGAAACATTCATTAACCTGGGAGGTAATGTGTCTGATCTTTGGGATTGGTAGAACCTTTTCTTTTATATGATGAAATAAGATTTACAGAAATTTTCATCATATTTGACGTGGGTACCTGGATGGAGGCCTGAGGCTGGATCACTTTAAGGGAACTGTGTTGTTTGGACTTCTGAGTAACCAGTAAGGTAATAAAGAAGCTGTTTTATACTGGCTTGGTAAACCTAAGTATTGGAATATCCACCAGCTTTTTGGGGTTTCGCTGCCTCATTGTTTGCAGTTCACCCTAATTGAGTGACCATAGCTGGCCCCCACTAGGACCCCAGTTACAGTATCATTACTATTCTTATTAACTTTCTTTTCTGGTATGTTTCTTGGGGAATCTTAAAAAGTTTATTTTTGGTATGGTTTTTCAAATATTTCAGTTCACCTGTTAGTCAGATGGATTAGTAACATATTGCTGTAAGTTCAGTCATTTATGGCAAAGTTCAGTCTGAAAGTTCAAGACCATTATGAATATATTGACATATTAAATGAAGTCAACATTTTGAACTATGTTCATATTTCTTTAGTGTGCTGAGCTGTTTTCCCAGTCTTTAATGACCCAAAGCTTTCAATACAATACTGATTACTTTGTACTCGTTTTACAAAAGTACAAAAATCATGACCGATCTTTTAAGGTATGCATGCCACAATGTATTTCTTTTCATACCTTTTAAAGAGCTCAGTACTTGTACACATGATGAAATCTCTCACCACACTTGCACAACCACAGTGACTACTACTTCCTTAACCTACTTAAACTGCAGTTCGACTCTGAAAAGTTATTGTATAAAAATGGCATTGTTTTGTGCTGCAGATCTACCCCATGTGTATTCATAGTCACATCTTCTCACTTTTGTGACAAAAAATAGGTTTTTTTACTACTCTTTACCCCTGTTAGTACTGTAGACCCAGCACAGCTTTGGGAAAGGGAGCACAAGTATAACTGAGGCCAGAATTTGCCAGCAGAATCTTACATTTGGTAAAGAACACAGCTTAACTTTTAAGATCCCAGGGAGAGTCTGAAAGACTGGCAGTTAAGGGGGAAAAAAACTTTTTACTTGTAAGGTGAGAATACTTAATATGAAAATCTTTGAGACACTATAAATGTGGAACCACACTCTCCCATTTTTAGAGTTATTTTTCTGAGTAGTTTACATTTTAAATAAATGTAAAGCTAATACTAATATAAAGTAGACATTTCCAAATGCATAGTTGCATGATAATACATTTTTAATTATAGTTTCTCTAATTTCAGGATAAACATCTTGCAAAACACACGGTATTTTTACTGAATTTATGGAGAATTTAGATTGTAAAAGAAGATTGACATTGTCCCTGTTTGGCTGCTAGTTGAAGATAGAGGAAGGATTGCTTTGTGGTTAAAGCTATCAAAGTTCAAACTTGGTTTTGCCGCAGGCTTCCTGTGTTACCTTGGACAGGTCACTTAATCTCTTTGTAACTCAGTTCTTCATGTATAACTAAAAAACAATAATATTCATAGTTATAAAACAGAGGGGCAGCTTTCTACTGCCTCAGTATGTTATTCTTCTTAGTATCAAGCAGAGGAAAGCCTGAAGTCTGGCTTGTCAAAATTCTAATTAGCCCTTTCCTTTGTTATTGTATATGTTCATAGTTAGGGATGTTGAGGGATGCATTCTGTTTGTGAGGCACTACATTGTTTGTGAGGTGCTTCGTTAGTGTAGTCGGGGGGCACAGAAGTATCAAGACAGATATTTTTCTTTTAGATAACATCAGGTTTTAAACAGTTTCACTTTATAACAGCTTTATTTTTATGAGTTAGTGTTCAAAGAATTGCAGTGCTGGAAACACATTCTTTCAGAATATCCCTTCATCTTATGTTCTTCTTTGCATATGTCTACAGTTTATTAGTAGTGTTAAATATATAAAAGAGTGAATGGCTGAAATCCTATTCCACTGAAGTCAGGAAGAGTTTTGCCACTGACCTCTGTGGGTCCGAAATGTCACCCAATATGTTCAACAATCACCAAGGGGAATGGAATAAAAAATATACTGTGAGCTATAGTTGTGGTGTAGAAGGGTATATTTAAGTTAGTCAAACTCTGTGAAGTAAAGAGGCTTATAAGAGAATTTTGAAGTCCTTAGTTTGTTTTTACATAACTTTTTAAAAAATAACACCAATTATAAATGATGTTGCTTTAGCATCTGTGTCTAATTTGGATATCGTTTATAAAGAGAAGTTAGTAGAAGTTATGATTTAAACACATGAGCTGGAATATGTACTTACCCAATAAGTACTTCTTTTAGTCTATCAAGTAAATTATTTTTGTAATGAAGCATGGATACATATATTTATTTGATAAAGGATTATGTCAACTGTTAGACTTTAATTAGCTATTTTTTTCACTTATTTGTTTCCCCCTTTCCACTAAAAAAAGTAAAATTAAAACTAAAAAGTTATGTTGTGACACCAGTTAAAAGGCAAGAAAGTTCGTAGATTTGAAAAATAGTTTACTCGGATAAAGAAATCAGAAAAACACTCTATTCTGCTAGCCGTTTCAAACATGCCAATCTCCACAATATCTAGTTGCTATATATAGTAAATTTAAGGGAAGCATCATTTCTCCAAGTGTGTCTCATGTATTCAAACAGAACATACCCTCAGCTCATTTGTTTTATGCTGGCATTTTAAGGACTTACAGTCAGCAGTTGCATTCTCCAAGGAGATACTGCTGTGCCATAGTGCAAATGTTGCTGCTGATGGAAGGCTTGAACAGGCAGTTGCATCTTGCATCACATTCTAATGATTGCCAGACTCAAACATATTTTGATTTTGTGTGGTAAGGAATTCCACAGCTGTGGGTCTTTCACTGAAAACACTCAGCAACCAAGTCCCAAGAGTTTTGCCCTAGGGTTCTATTGGAAACAAAACCCCTGCTGATTGGAGGTACAGAGAAAGAAAGATGGGCTCTGAGATAGGTGGGCTCTGAGCTGTTCAGGGCAAAGATAAACAAAGACCCTGAGCCTCCTATATTGGAGAGGAAGCCAGTATAGGGTGCATACTACTAATGTGATATACTCTCAGGAATCTCTCTTAATCAAAAAATGGGCTGAATGTTGAATTAATTGGAATTTCTTTGTGGCCTTAATGGTTAGCCCTAGATAGAGTGTATCGGGCAGTCTAATCTAGAGGTAGCTAAGGCATCAATCACCTTTGTGCTCACAAATCTCTACTCCCGGCCTTCCCTCTTTATCCGGGCTCTCCTCTGTTCCTGTATCTGATATTGCCTCATGGATGTCCCACTACTCCTTTATACTAAACCTGTCAAAAACCAAAAATTCTGATCTTTCCTCCTAAACTCTTTCTCCTTTCCCATTTCCATGCCGAGCCCTGGCAAGGCTACTGCAACCATTTGGCTAATGTAGCCTCCATGGAGTGGCTCAATGGCTGGAGTAGAAGAATCCCTTTTTACCTTCATCATGTGAACATCCCCAGTGCCTGGAAAGGACTTCCCCTATAGTCTAATTTACAAAATTCTGTCATTTGTATTGGTCTAGCAGTCCCTAATATAAGTCCCTAAAGTCTGAAGAACACAATATTAAAAACACAATAAAGCAAATAGCAGTTTACATCTATATATATATAGTTAAGACTATTTTGAAAGCAGCTACTTCCTCCAGTGTTCTGAAAGGTATTACTATAACAGGGCTTTGGAGCTGATCCTGGCTGAGTACTCACAACTTCCACTGAAGTCAATAGAAGTTGTGGGTACCCATTACTCTCAAAAGCCATATACTCCAGTACTGATTTTGTTTGTGTATGGTGATTTCCATCATAAGAATGGATATTTGGAAGTATATCCTCAATGATTCTTAATAAATGTCAAACTGAAATGTATGACTAAGTGCTAGACCACTTACCACGGAATCATAATATATAAATGCTTTCTTTCCCCAGTCTCTTTCCCACACTGATATGCTGATGAAGGAGGAGCCTTTGGTGGAAAAAGGAGAAATCTTGCATTGCACAGATGAGGGAAGAATTTCTATGGCAACTCTACAAAGAGTGTTCCATCATGAAGGAAGTAAAGCTGGTGACAACCATAGATTCAGTAGTCAGCAGAAGACAGGCAGTAATAATAAGGTTGGTTGGTTAAGCTAAAGAAAGTTCTATCTGTTGCAATATAAGGACAACATTTAGATTAAGCACATCATTGTAATTTATGTTAACAGCATATTTTTAAAGTAATGTTTTAACCCCTCAGCAAGAATATCTTATAGAAATACACACTGTAATATCTGTTTTATGAAGTGATTCTTTTTTAGTTTTCCTAATAAATGAAGCCAGATTTTTTTTCTTGAAGCATTTCAGAAAAATATACGAGGAACTGGGCTCTGAGGATCTGAAACCCATTCCAGTTACCATTCTTTTGAAGCATCCTTTCATTCAGGACTTGATTAACAACTACCAGGGGTACAAACTTCCTGTAAGTATTTCGTTTCTGGGAGGGTCTACTTTGTAAGTGTACAGAAATCTGGAATGTGTACTATTCTAGAAATGTAAATTTAATGGTAAGAAATGCTTCAAATTCACAAGTGTAGACTCTTTATGGGCATTGCAGATTGCTCAGTCCAGATTGTGTGTGGCCATTGCATGGGTGCTTGGTGTGGGAGAAGGTGCAAGGAGCTGTACCTTTCCCCATGCACAAGGGACATACATGCACTCAGAGGAGAGATGATAACCCCCATGGGCACAAATCACACAAAAGTGGGCAGGGAAGAGACTGATCCTAGAGTTGGCCAGGTAGAGCTGGAAAGGCCAGCTAAAGGTATGGTGCAATATGCACATTCCTCCTGTGTACTTGAGATCTAATGGAGGGACTGTGCCTGCTAAGTTACAGTCTCTCTAAGCTCCTTCTTGGGTAGAGTGACTTCGCTCCATCTCCTACATAGTTAGTGTCTTAATGGCATGTTCTGGCCATAAGTCATTAAGGATGAGATAATCTATCCACTTCTATTTCATCTAGGATGCTATATGAATGAAACGTTATAAATAACGTAAAAAATTAAGTATTTAAAAAATAAAAACATGCTATGTAAATACAAAAAACATTGCTACTTTAGTGTTAAGGTTTAAATACTGAGAAAGATTGTGGCATTAAGCCACTGTCTTGAGTAAGGCAACACAAAACAAACAGCTATGTCAGCTATCTCATTGTTGTACATAAAGCTACTAGAATGCTTTACCTGAATCCACATTATCCAAATGAACAAGAAAAAAACTGGTTAAAATGGGCACATTAGGAAGGGGAACAACAGGAACCTTTGGTTCACATCTTAGGAGCTGATCAGTTGCCTTCTCTTCATCTTGTTCAGTAAAACTATTCTTCATCCTGAGGGAAAGGACCCAAAGGTGTGATAGTAAAACCCCACATCCCAACAAGTAGTGTTAATGATGATGGTCCATGTGTTGGCAGTGATGCCACTCAATAAGTTTCCAAGTGCTCTCCAGAACAGAAAAATATAAAAGGATTGACAAACTTATTTCATTAGAAGCTTCTAATTAAAATAGATTTATTTTTGATATTCCTTAAATGCCCATGTCCTCCCATTTTAAAAATAATTTGGCCCGTTATAACTATTTTGTAGCTCGCAAGGATCAAAAACCTGAAATAAGCAATTCTGTAGGTCCAGTTAACTGATTAGAGGGAATTCCTTGGCTCCATGGTGCTTATATAAGTAAAACATTTTCTTATAACTATATTTTAGTTCAAAAAGACCTCCCTGTCACTTTACTCCAACTTTGGTCAGTTTAGGCCAGATTCCTATTGGCACTCCAGCCACTTTTCACTGCCAGTCTGCTGTAAAGTGGCCTTAGAGTAAGTGAAAATATGGCCTACAAAATTTGAGCCCAGGAGTGGATTTGCTACAGCCTTCGCTCTTGGTGCTAAATAAGTGCATTGGCTCCAGGCTCTGTGTCTGTTTCACTGGAAGATGCTATTCATCCTTTGGACTGTGGCTGACTTATGGGAAGGAACTATTTTTTTTCCATTTTCCTTTGCCAATTACTCCACAAGGGTCTCTAGTTTGGCATGTTTCTTCAGAACTGGTGGTTCACATTTGAGAGTTCTCCGGATCAGCCTCTGTGCCTGATGCAGTGGAATGTGAGACTCACCTGGGGATTCTCAGATCTGAGATCCTCCCCAGCGACTAGCCTTCCTCAATTAAACTTAGGGTTTGGTGTCTGTCTCACATTTCTGATGGTAAACTAGGTTATTGAAAGCTGAGATTACCCACCTGTGTTCTTCGGCCATATTAGAGTTTATAGGCTCTACCTTCTAGGACAGTTTTTCTCAAATATGGCCACCATAGCCGCATGTGACCACCAAGGGCTTTTCTTGTGGTCACAGCCTCCTGGGTACTGATTGGGGGAGGGGGGGAAGAAGCAGTGGCCCCTCCCCCAGGGCTGCCAACAGGGGTTGAACCCTGCCCCCCCCGGAGACACAAAGTGGAGGAGCAGGCAGCCGGTGAGTTCCCCACCTTCCCCACCTAAAAATAAAAAGCAACCAAATAAACAACAAAAACAACAGCAAAAAAGGCAAGAACGTGTAAAGCACCTTATTTGTGTTTCTGTTCTGTTAAGTAAATCCAGTAAAGAATAGAGACAACTGTACATTATTTTTATTATTGAGTCTGCAAAATCAAAACCCACATAAATGAATTACGATGATTTGGACATGCATATGTGGATATTTCTTTGTTTTTCCTAAATCTAATTAAGTATTTTAGGAAAAATTGTCAGAGTGGCCACCAGCAGGAGTTGGTGGTCGTACTCTGAGGCCACCAAAAAATTTGTTGTGAAAACCACTGGGAGTCAGTTTTCCAAGGGAAGGTCTCCATGTGAAGATTTCTGAGAAGTCAGCTCCTTCAACTTCTTTCCCTCCTGAGAAAACTTTGAGTGTATTTACAGTCCATAGTACATCGATAGCATTCTGGTTCTTCAGATGTAAATGGAGATGATCAGGATCCCAAGAAGACCAGTCAGTCTTTGTCCCTGAATGCAAATGTAGGATCTTCTTTACTACACCATCTGATGATTTCTAGAACTTTAAAGACCTGTGTGGATATAATGTGGAAGCTCTGAATATGGAATTTTTGGTGGGTCAAGGTTAGATTAGCTGATCACTCAGTATGTTACAGTTGAACCAGAAAGGCATAGTAACATGTACAATAAACAAAGGTCTCCTGGGGGCCATCTTAAGGCCTGTGGCTCACACCTGCATATATGCCGGCTGTATCAAAGAGGAGAGATAGGTAGTATCAAGTATCCCAATATAAATGTAAGTTTTTTTCAGTGTTTGCAATGTTGTTGTAGCCATGTTGGTCCCAGGATATTAGAGAGACAAGGTGGGTGAGGCATTATCTTTTATTGGACCAACTTCTGCTGGTGTAAGAGAAAAGCTTTCAAGTTACACAGACCTCTTCTTCTGTTTATTGGCATCCTGCTTCTAGATCACTAGTAGTCTTAACTGCCAACAAAAGAACCAAACCAGGGAGAACTTTCAGATCAGTGCCAAAGGAGAAGTAGGCGAAGTCTATTGATGCGCTAAGCAGCAAATCATCAGCAAGTCTATGATTCATAGATTCCAAGGCGAGAAGTGACCATTGTGATCATCTAGTCTGATCTCCTATATAACAGCCCATAGAACGCCCCCAAAATAATTGCTTTTGAACTAGAACATATCTTATAAAACCAATCCAATCTTAATTTAAAAATTGCCAGTGATGGATAATTGTGCATTGCAAATGATTAGACACTGCTGATGAAATACTATTTCTGTTTGTGGGACAAACTTCTCCCACTGTTGGACCATCTGTGCCAGGAGGAGCATAGGAAGCTAGGACTATAGTAACCAAGGCCACAATAAGTTGCTAACCAACATTGTTTCTTCCATCTTAACTAAACTGCTAACCTCCCAGTAGTCTAACCTAAACCTCACTCACTTCCAAGAGAAGCTATTACATAGCTTAGAGCTCAGATTTTTAAATATGTTAACATTTCTTAGCAGCTATCTTGATAGTACTAAATATATATAAATTGCCTACATTGTTTGTAGCTTACAGGTTAAGTTCAGAAGCGGCACAAGCTACAAAGTTTGCCTAAGAAGATCAAACTGGGTATGCAAACTTGCATAGTACCTGAGGGTCTTAGGACATAGTCTCTAGACCAAAATTACTTCTGCAGCATGTCTCAGGAATACTTTTATTTCTGAAGATACATAAGGCAGTCTGGAGCTCAAGTAATACATTTATCTCTTGATCTGGCAGTTAGATCTGATTCATACATATCTTGACTTGGCAGCTTGACTTGGCTTGATGCAGACCTGAAATCTTTATTTAATGATTACCGTCAGTCTTTTCTCTTTCGAGGGTTTTTATTGCTAATTAATCTCAACAGACATGGGGATCTGTACTCATAGTACTGAAAAAGAAAGCAAAGTTACATCCAGTAACAGTACTTACAGGTGTGGTTCCACAATCTCCAATTCTTTGGAATCTTTCTTTAAAATTCTGATCAAGTGGGAAAAAACTAAGGCCATAGCTCCTTATACAACTTTGCCTTAATTGTGCATATTCATGAAGGAGCATACTCATTGTCCTTGTGGCCACTATATCCTTTGCATAGAATTCTGACCATAGTGTCCAAAACACACGCACTCTCAGGAATATAGTTCCATTCAGACAACCTCTTCAAAGAACTACATTTGATAGGTAGGTAAACTTCCCTTTTCCAAGGAAGCAAAATTAAGAATACAGTAGTTTTAACATAAAAGATTTTTCCATATATCCTCAAGAGAATATAAAAATCTTTATAAAAAATGAAGTTCAACCACAGTGCTGCTATTTCGAGATCTTTTGCAAGATAAGTATAGCAAAGCTAGGGTGTGGTTTCTAAGGTTAAAATGTTGCTACTTCTGCTGTCATAAACACTAGTTGCAGAAAAATATTTAGGTAGATATAGATGAAATATTTTCTTTTAAATATAAAATTCAGGATTTTAACATATACATGTTGGAGCACTGGCTGGCTTAGGAAACTGGTTATGAATTAGAAAGCCTTTCACTTTTGAGTCACCGGTTCAAATCAAACCAATGGCATTTTGATCAAAAATAGTTATCCTCTGATGGGATGTTTGCTGACCTATTTGAAGTGAGTTTGTTGGCTCAGTCCAATTCCTTGTGGACCAGTAATCATATCATAAATCACCACGTCTGTTTGGTACCCTTTTTGTTAGCCTCAGCACAAAGACCAAGGACTGAATAGACACAAAGATTTTATTACCCTTGTACCTCTGGCCTTTTCAGATTAGAACTGTGGAGCAAGCTCTCTGTCACAACCTACCCATTTTTTGGCTTATCAGACAACTTCATTCTTTAGTGTTGTCAGTCTACACCTGTCACCAGCACATACACTCTGTGTGTGTGTGTGTGTGTGTGTGTGTGTGTGTGTGTGTGTAAGCATTTATTTAAGTTCAGAACTGTCAAAAATTTCTATTGAATACATTTTTAATAATACTCTTTTCATTGTAATAAAATTACAAAAATAGTCCACAATAGATCTTTAACATCTACTAATACCTCCTTACTGTTTAGAATAATCACTTATTTCCAGTGGAATACTTTGATCTTAGTTAATTAGGGCAATGGGCCCAGTTTGACTATTGGTATCTTTTTTCCCCAGTTTGCCATTATCTTTTTTTGTCTCTCTTCCAAAATAAAATGTACAGTTTTTTTAATGTATGCTATGTTATTGTAGCCATGTCGGTCCCAGGATACTAGAGGGACAAGGTGGGTGAAGTAAAATCTTTTATTGAAGCTCTTCTTCTGTGCAAGCTTGCAAGCTTCTCTCTCTCACCAACAGAAGTTGGTTCAATAAAAGATATTACTTCACCCACCTCGCCTCTCAGTTTTTCTAAAGTATTTGACACCATTGTGTTATTTATGCATAAAGATTATTTAAGTTCCTTTTTGTTCCAAATCTCTTAGTTTAGCATATCAAAGCTCAGATTTCAAATACATTTATATAGTATTTTATATATATGTGTGTGTGTGTGTGTGTGTGTGTGTGTGTGTGTGTGTAGCTAGATATAGATACACATGTATATTTTAAATAAATGTAACTATTTAGGCCCTTCCTTCCAGGCTGCTCCTCCTAAAGTAATTGTAACTTAATATTATTATTAACCATCTACATATCAGTAGCATCTAGAGGCCTTGTTAAATTCAGAGTACCATTGTGCTAGGCATTGTACTAACATACAGGGAATGATAGTCCCTGCTCCAAAGAGTTTACATAGACCATTTCATGTAACATTTGTAAAATTTACATTAGCAGCAGTTTTTTAAACATACGTTTGTCTTAATATGGATTCAACACTTGATATAACATTTGACAATGAAGAAATACCCTGCTTCAACTCATAAGGACAATTCCTGTAGTCCCTACTTAGTAAGGACTGCAAGCTGGGACCCCCCGTGCACAGTAGATAAGGTATTTAATACTTGGGGCAGGAGGAGCATTGATGAATCACTCTTAGCCCGTGCTCACGATACTTCTGAAACTTGAGAAACATTTTCTGTGTGGTGTGGTGTATTGGTGCACAAGGGGTGGAAAATTTAACTCAACTCCTAAAAGGGACGAAAAGTGAGATCAATGTTTGGTCTCACACCATCATGTGTTCCGTCAAGGAGGACATAAGAAATGTAAACATATGTGAAAAAATAATATTTTTCTTCAGTTACTAATAATAATGATAAACATTGGTTCAGATAACAAGAGACATTATTCTTGCACGAAACTGAAGAAAAGCATATTTCTGTCTATTGGAGCTATTGATCAGAAGCAGAAAGAGTTACCTGTGCAGTGCATTTGAGGTCATTGAGAGCTTTGGTTTCTTTTGTATTGTTGGTTACATACACTGAAGCTGTCCAGAAGAAGGTTTCCTTTGTACATGTACCGTTTTCTTAAATGCTATGCTGTCATTTTCCTCACTGCATCAGATCATGGATCATATGAATCCTTGCTCATTTTTAGAGTAATATTGTACTATGCAAATATATTTTAATCTTGTATGTAGAATTTCTGCTTCCTGCCCACACAGCATGTCAGAGGTGCCCCTCTGCACTTTTTCCATGATAATAAATAGTAACTTCTTGCAGTTTTACTGATTTTTCACAACTATATATTTTAAAGTAAAAACTTTAGTAATAAAACACACATTCTAGAGTGTCAGAAGCATTACAATTAACTGGTATCAGCATTTACCTCATGTAGTAGTGATAAGTACTGATAATCAACTTGCTGACACTTCCATTTGCTAACATTTTATTTCTGTATAACCGGAACTGAAACGTCTGTTTCTGACTCATTGTGCTGAAAAGGGACTGTTTTAAACTGAACCACTCTTCCAGCTAATCCTAAAGCGTTATCACTAACTTGTAAAACAAAAGGCCAGTGAAATGCTTTACTGGTGTTTGTCTAGTGGACTATCAACAATTTTGGGTAATTTTGTGGTTGCAAAAAAGAGAAAAGCTGGACAAAATATATTAGCTGAGAAAGAAGTATTTGAACATAATCTGGTTTATTTTATAAAACCTGTGGATTTAGCCTAGAACCTGGAAAAAATATTTTTCACACATGTTTTTTGCTTAAGGTAAAATTGTAATCATCAATGTTTTAATATCAAACATTAGAAAGCTAATAGATTGCTGTTCATGTTTTTACTGAAAACTCAGTACACTATGTCTTTAATTTAATTGTTCATCTTCTTTACACAATTGGTAGTATTACCAAAATCTGTGGGGGAGAAGTAGTTTGTGTGAAATCACCTGACACAAAAAGCTGGAAACTAATAAGTTAATGTATTATAAATACCAAAAACTGCACAAAAATGTAAATGCATGCTGCCTTGATGTAGACACATATTACTCCAAAAGTTGCTGCAGTTTCTCATTTTCCTTATCTTCACCTCCAAGCTGCCAGCCTCTACCCCAAACCCCGCTTTGCCTCCAGCATTTATAATGGTGTTAAATATACAAAAAAGGGGGTTTTAATTTATAGGGGGGGTTGCACTCAGAGGCTTGCTATGTGAAAGGGGTCACCAGTACAAAAGTTTGAGAACCACTGGTTTATAGTCTAGTTAATGGGGGAGGGACAGGAAGAGAGAGAGAGAGAGAGAGAGAGAGAGGAGTGTTAAAACAAAAACAGCAACAAAAGCCACATTTGTTCATATGCCAAGTAGAGCCTCCTCTCTTGGAAAAGAAGAGGAAAAGATTCACGAAGCCACCATGCAGACCTAACTTACCAGGGAAGCACCTAGATACTGCCGTGGAGAGCACGCTAGGAAACCCAAAGTTAGGCAGATAGATAAAAAAATCTATGGTGAAAATTCATACCATTGTATCAAATATGTAGTGAGACAGATATATCAGTGGCATCAACATGGGACTTCCTTTTATTATTTTAGTTACACATTACATAGAATAGGAAAGAAAGAGTCTTTTCACAAAGATTAATTGTCAAAATTGAACCAGCAAAAGGAAAGGTTCTGAGTCAGCCACCATTTCCTAAGCTCTTCTCTAGGTATTGTAGCATTTGTAGTACAAAACACACACTGATTCAAGAACCCTCCAATGCCTAGATAAGAAGATAGATTTAAGCCTTAACACTGAATTTCCTCGATTTGGTTACTTAAAATCCAAACTTGTCATAAATTAAGAGCAATACACCTTGACATCCCCATCACATGCTTGAAGCACCACACCATATACTGATTTATTTGGAACGATACATATAACAATTCCATAGTGGAAAAGAAGTGATTGGTTTATTCTATAATACAAATATTTAATGTCTATAGTAGACAATTATTTTTTTTTAATTCATGACATGTTAACCTGTAATTGTTTGGTCTGATAATATCATGTTACAGTAGTATGGAGCTGTGATATTGGCATTATACAAATGAAATAAAAAGATGTGATTTTCTTTACAAAATATTCTATTGAGCCTTAGCCCAGTGACAGTGCCAATTTTTTCTTAAATAGAATATGTTGAGTATCTTATCTGATGGAAAGAGTGATTTACATGAATAAATCCCAATTAAAATGCAAGTTATACACCTACACCTCCTGCTCATTAATAGGATAGTCAGCTTCTGGAAAGGCAGAGATTGTTACTTACTAATTTATGACAGTTTTAATTGTGACCTAAAAGTTACCTGACGTCCTTTTAACTTTGTTTTCAATTTTTGTGTGTGTAGGATATTAAAGTGATTCTACAAAGAGATGAACAGACACAATCAACTGATGGAGACATATATAAAGATGTTAAAATATGAAAAAAAATAATTAAACAGTAAGGGAGGTTTTTGTAGGAATTAGGACTTGTGGTCTACTGATGTGATTAAGGATTGCAGGTCAAGTCCTATTATAATTAAGCATATTACATGCTATCTGTACTCTGCTTTAAATAAAAGTGCATTTGATTAAAGATGTTTGGTTATTTCAGATAAAATATTCTGATAAATAAAATGAAGCTGATTTTTAGTTGTTGACTAGTAATATGATCTTTAATAATTTTATAGGAATAGAACATCTCCCAGTCCTATGTGCAAAGTCATCTTTTGTTAATATTGATGGAATATAACACAAACAGTTGTTAATTGTTAATTGTATAAGCATCTCATAATTTCTAGTTAATAAACTAATAATGTAAATGAAAACAGAATTTTCTCTCAATTAAATGAAGACAAATTACTGAAAAGCCATAATGTATATGAAATTGTAATACTTGTTGATATTAGCAGAGATATCTAACCCCTTGTTTCCTAATGTTTCAATTTTTAACATACCATTTCTAGATAAATTCTAATTACAACCTTTTAGAATATTTCCAAGCTAATTTTCAAGTGCAAGAACACAGTGTGAGCAATAGTAAAATTTCTCTGTGAACTTTCAAATAATTGTCATGCTATATGGAATCATTGAATCAAAGTTCTTGAAGGGAGTCATTTATTAAATAATAATATATATTACAAGTCCGAAAGGACAATCTTCTAGGCAACTCAGGTTCCGGCTTTGTTTACCTGGGATGGTGCTCTATCTGGCATTCTATACAGCACAGAGCAACATGTACTTGCTGCATAACATACTCTTTGTTAGTACCAAATAAGATCTTGGTGAAACTTTCTTCTCTTTCACCTCTGCAGAAGTTGCCCAACCTTTTTCTCCATCCAATTTGACTTTTACTGCATCTCCTGGTTGAAGTTTTGGAAAAGTTCTCATGGAATTGTGCTTGTCAAGATGACTTTTCTATTTTTTTATTGTTCTCTTATCAGCACGTTTTAAACTTTCACCATGTAGGATGCAAATTCTTCAACTATCTATAGTTTTTATTTGTCTATTGAGCGTCAATAGAGCTGAATTGAATTTAGTCATTGCATTCAGCATTGCTCTGTAAATTAATTAAGCTAAGAATGCCTTTTTCTACAAAATTTCTTTAGCTATCTAACTCTTTCAGCTTCTCCATTCTCTTAAGGATAATGAGAGCTAATAGTAATAGGAAGGGAACGGTTTTTTTCATGAAATTTGTATCTGTAAATTGTAGACCATTGTCTGTAACTAGTTTCTCTGGAATTCCCCAATGAGCAAATATATTCTTTAACTTTCCAATGATGCTCATTTTTGTGGCATATGCACATTTGTAAACATTCTGACTAATGGCTATAGCAGGTAGGTACTTGCGACTGTCTAGCTCACACAGATCAATAAACTTACACTTTCAGGACGTGACACGGAAAAGTGCCCTTCTTTTGTATTGGTTTATTAACCTGGCAGCATGCACGGTAGTATCCGTTTTCTGGCTGTCTACTTATACCTGGCTAACACACTGTCATTTTGGCATGTTTTCTGCATTTAGTAATGCCCTGGTGACCATTGTGTATTTTATTCAAAACTTCCTCACTCAGGCCTGATTCAGCAAAGTATTTAAGCATGAGTTTAACATTAAAGGGCTACTAATAAACTTAAAATTAAGCTCATGCTTAAGTGCTTCACTGAATCAGGGCTATTTTATCAACACAGAGTAAAAAGCCTTTGACCTCTGTTAAGCAATTCTCTCTGCATAGAATACTCTTTAATTTTTATATATATTTTATTGCATTTTGGCCATATACCCTAGACATTTTGTAGTAGTAACTGAAGCTCACTAACTGTGATTAGAATATTCTCTTTAAGGTTTGGGAAGTGGTTTGCTTGAAGTGTAAAGCAGTTATGTATCAAAAAGTAAATGCAGAGTATATCCAGCAGAAATTCAGTGTTTTAGACTAGAGCCTTACAGGACATCTGTAACAGTCTGCATCAGGCTGTCATGATGACTTAATAAACATATTGCCTTATATTTTAAACTTTCTTGATAACAACACTAACCCTTCTTGTTTCTTAGCTGATTTTAGGCAATCCAGATTTGAAAGGAAAGTTGTAGACTAGTGGTAGCAGATCAAAGCATCTACCTGTGACATACAAAGCTCATCAGCTTTAAGCAAATAATGTTGTGTCTCTGCAGTCTACATGCTTCATGCTAACCACACTGGTATATTGTAACTAGGTACTATCTTAGAAACAGCCGTAACCTTGTTGTGCCCCCGCAAACCATGCTGAAACCTCCACATCCTCGTTTTACTTATGACAACAGTATGATGCATACAAACTAATCCACTCTATTACCAACATCTTTTCTTCCCCTACCACAGTGCAACTCAGTCAAAATCTCATTTTATTTCATTCAGTATTCTTAAAACATTCTATTCCTATGTTTATAGCAAGCTTTTGGCTTTTTCCTCTTCATTTAAAGAATAGCCTCCACCTGCAACACAATTCTATTCCTTTTTCATAATGAGAGGAATCTCCATCTATTGCTTTCATTCCAAATTTAGCTTCATTTCGTACAAGTTAGCTGTTATGCCAAAGAGTAAGGCTGTGATTTTACTGGAAAACTTATACACCAAGGTTCTTCTAATAAAAATCAGTGGCCTTATTTTCAGAAGTGCTGAGCATCCACAAATCCTATTAAGGTCAATGTGAGCATCAGGTACTCAGCACCTTTGAAAAATCAGACCAAAAATTCTTTGAACTAATGGTATGTACTCTCTGAGGGACACCCTATATTTCTACAGTCTAGTGTTTTTTCCTAAATATTATTCTGCTTTATGTTCTGCAGTCCTCTTTTATAATGTTATCTTCAGGTAGTCTTTTGTATTGAGCAAATGCAGAAGGACTGCACAGTGATTCCTTTAGGCCCTGATTCAGCAAAATACTACAGCATGTACTTAAAGTTAAAACAAGCTTCAGTCATTTCTTGAATAGTAGTCTTAATCTGTAGTGTGCCAATCATAAATATACATACGTTGGAATTTTCACAAAACGTGATGGCCTCTTTCTACTTCTCAGCAAAGATTTAATAGTTCGGCACTATAATAGGCCCTCATATTCCTCAGACAACTATTGTTACAAAAGCTAATACAGTGTTTTTATTAAGTAATAGTCTCATTATAATTAAAACTAAACTATAGTTGTCAAAATAGCCCTACAGGAATGTCCATTCTAAAGAAAAAAGAACGAGGAGACCTTGTGGCACCTTAAAGACTAACAAATTTATTTGGGCATAAGCTTTCGTGGGCTAAAACCCACTTCATCAGATGCATGCAGTGGAAAATACAGTAGGAAAATATATTTAGAGAGAGAACCTGAAAAAATGGGGGTTGCCATACCAACTCTAAGGAGACTAATCAATTAAGGTGGGCTATTAGCAGCAGGAGAAAAAAAACATTTGTAGTGATAATCAGGATGGCCCATTTCAAACGGTTGACAAGAAGGTGTGGGTAACAGTAGGAGAAAAAATAGCATGGGGAAATAGTTTTTAGTTTGTGTAATGACCCATCCACTCCCAGTCTTTATTCAAGCCTAATTTAATGGTGTCCAGTTTGCAAATTAATTCCAGTTCTGCAGTTTCTCGTTAGAGTCTGTTTTTGAAGTTTTTTTGTTGAAGAATTGCGACTTTTAGGTCTGTAATTGAGTGACCAGGGAGGTTGAAGTGTTCTCTGGCTGGTTTTTGAATGTTATAATACTTGACATCTGATTTGTGTCCATTTATTCTTTTGCGTAGAGACTGTCCGGTTTGGCCAATGTACATGGCAGAGGGGCATTGCTAGCACATGATGGCAGATCACATTGGTAGATGTGGAGGTGAACGAGCCCCTGATGGTGTGGCTGATGTGATTAGGTCCTATGATGGTGTCGCTTGAATAGATATGTGGACAAAGTTGGCAAAGGGCTTTGTTGCAAGGATACGTTCCTGGGTGAGTGTTTTTGTTGTTTGGTTACTGGTGAGTATTTGCTTCAGGTTGGGGGGGCTGTCTGTAAGCGAGGACTGGCCTGTCTCCCAAGATCTGTGAGAGTGAGGGATCATCCTTCAGGATAGATTGTAGATCCTTGATGATGCGCTGGAGAGGTTTTAGTTGGGGGATGAAGGTGATGGCTAGTGGCGTTCTGTTACTTTCTTTGTTGGGCCTGTCCTGTAGTAGATGACTTCTGGGTACCCTTCTGGCTCTGTCAATCTGTTTCTTCACTTCAGCAGGTGGGTAATGTAGTTTTAAGAATGCTTGATAGAGATCTTGTAGGTGTTTGTCTGAGGGATTGGAGCAAATGCGGTTGTATCTTAGAGCTTGGCTGTAGACAATGGATCGTGTGATGTGGTCTGGATGAAAGCTGGAGGCATGTAGGTAAGTATAGCGGTCAGTAGGTTTCCGGTATAGGGTGGTGTTTATGTGACCATCGCTTATTAGCACTGTAGTGTCCATGAAGCGGATCTCTTGGGTGGACTGGTCCAGGCTGAGGTTGATGGTGGGATGGAAATTGTTGAAATCATGGTGGAATTCCTCAAGGGCTTCTTTTCCATGGGTCCAGATGATGAAGATGTCATCAATGTAGCGCAAGTAAAGTACGGGCGTTAGGGGATGAGAGCTGAGGAAGCATTGTTCTAAGTCAGCCATAAAAATGTTGGCATACTGTGGGGCCATGTGGGTACCCATAGCAGTGCCGCTGACTTGAAAGTATACATTATCCCCAAATGTGAAACAGTAGGGTGAGGACAAAGTCACAAAGTTCAGCCACCAGGTTTGCCTTGACATTATCGGGGATACTGTTCCTGACAGCTTGTAGTCCATTTTTGTGTGGAATGTTGGTGTACATCCATAGTGGCCAGGATGGTGTTTTCTGGAAGATCACCAATGGATTATAGTTTCCTCAGGAAGTCAGTGGTGTCTTGAAGATAGCTAGGAGTGCTGGTAGCGTAAGGTCTGAGGAGAGAGTCTACATAGCCAGACAATCCTGCTGTCAGGGTGCCAATGCCTGAGATGATGGGGCATCCAGGATTTCCAGGTTTATGGATCTTGGGTAGCAGATAGAATACCTGTGGTCGGGATTCTAGGGGTGTGTCTGTGCAGATTTGTTCCTGCAGCCTATCAAAGACAGCCAGGATGAACTGAGCCAGTTTTTGAAAATGTAGCCATCTTCAAACCATAACCTGTGAGCAAGGTGGGCATTTTGCCATATATTGTATGTAGATTTCAATGTGGCCTTGGTACCATCCAATCTTATTCCCACTGAAGTCAAAGGCGAAATTCCCTGTCGGAAATGCATTTCTCCTCCAATGGAACAGAGGACTCTTGTATGCATTTCCACTGATTCATCTAATATCCAAGGTCCTGCTCAAGATAAAGAGAAAAAAAGCTAGGGTTATACTTGTAATTCCCATGTGGCCAAGACAAACATAGTTCCTCTACCTTACTCAACTCACTGCCAACCAGTCACTCTCCAGCCCATTACCCATCTTCTCTCCCAGGAGTCTGGTCATATCCATCACCCCAATCTCCAGGTTCTCCAGCTCAATGTGTGGCTGGTTGATGGTTCGAGAGAAATGACCTGCCCCAAGGACGTAAAGATAGTGCTGTTACATAGCAGGCTCCACAGTCTTATCCTCAATTCTAGACTCGCCTCTGAAATCTGACCCCACCCTTAAGGGTACTGCTGGAGACAGGACCGGCTCCAGGCACCAGCTAAGGAAGCAGGTGCTTGGGGCGGCCAATAAAAAGGGGCGGCACTTCGTCTGCTATTGGGGCAGCACGTCCGGGTCTTCGGCGGGAATTCGGCAGCGGGTCCCTCGGTCCTCTCTTCCTCTTTGAGCTGCCGCCGAAGTGCCACCGAAGAGGAAGAGAGGGAGTGAAGGACCTGCCGCCGAACTGCTGCCGAAAAATGGAGTGGCGCCGAAAAATGGAGTGGCGCGATTGAGCTGCCGCCGAAGTGCCGCCAATCTGTTTTTTTGTTTTTGTTTTTTTTTTCCGCCGCTCGGGGCAGCAGAAAACCTGGAGCCAGCCCTGGCTGCAGAGTCCCTAGAGTGGAGCACACATAGGGACACTACTCGAAGAAGAGAGTGTTACTCACCCTGTGCAGTAACTGTGGTTCTTTGAGATGTGTCCCCCCTATGGGTGCTCCACTACCTGTCCTCCTCCCCTCTGCTTCAGAGTTCTTTCCAATGACCTCTGCGATAGAGAAGGAACTGAGGGTGGTTCACCTGTGCAGCACTATATAGACCTGGTGTAGGGCATGGGATGGGGAGAGTATATGCACAGGTCAAATGGACACTGCTACCTAAAATCTCCAATCTGAGGCACAGGGGACACGAGCGCACCTAGAGTGGAGCACCCATAGGGGGACACATCTCAAAGAGCCACAGTTACTGCACAAGGTCAGAAACCCTCTCTTCAGACATCATGTAGGAGGAAAGACACCAAAACAATCATAATCTCTCTTGAGCAAAGTCTCAAAGCCTGTTTCCTGGTTCAGAGCATCCTAATAGCCCCAATAAAATACACTCCCTGTTTACAGAGCATGCTATAGTATGGAGTCAAGGTGATTAAGGCTGAAGGACAGTTTGAAAATTAAGCCAGGTTCTGGTCCTCCCTCTAGCACAAGATTTTTTACCAACATTTTCTGTATGTTCCTCTTTTAAACTTATTCAGTTTCTACCCTTTCTTGCTTAAGTGTAGCCCCAAGCTACTACACAGGAGACAGCTGAGAAGCCACCAGTGTTACCTGGCGCTATCTCCCCTGCCTCGCCCCTGGGAAAAGTCTCAAGCCCTGCCCTAGAGGCCATTATGAGCACCAATAAACACACACTGAGTCTTTGTAAAAGATTTTGTTAAATATTGTCTATTTGCTTAGGCTGCGGGTAACAGGCAAATGCATGCTACTTCCTTAACCCTTCCTAGGCAAGTTCCCTGCCTTATCAGTCTCAGTAAACCACATGCTAGTAACTCAGACATATTACTAAAATACAAATGGCCATCAGGGCTGTTCCTCCTCTCCCCTGTTCATGTCCATTGCTGCCCAGTTTCTTTCAGCCATAGCTGGCAACATTTTGCGACGGGGGAACCAGATTTTCAAAGGTATTTGGACACCTAAAAATGCAGATAGGCATCTGGTGGGATTTTCAAAATGCCTAAGAAGGTCAGGCACCTATCTCCCCTTGAAATCAATTGATTTGAAATTGATTTCAATGTGAGCTGCAGGGCCGGCTCTAACTTTTTTGCCGCCACAGGCAAAAAAGAAGAGCGCCGTCCCACCGTACCCCCCCCCTCCGAGCACCGTGCCGCCCTGCGCCCCCCCCCCCGCATCCGAGCGCCGCGCCACGCCAACCCCCGCCCCCCTCTGAGCGCCGTGCCACGCCAACCCCCGCCCCCCTCCAAGCGCCGCGCCGCCCGAAGCCCCCCCCCCAGCACCGCGGAAACAAAAAAACCCTCCAGCGCTGTCCCTACGAACCAATAAATAAATAAATAAATAAATAAAAACCCGAGCGCCGCCCCGCCCCAAGGTGTCGCCCCAAGCACGTGCTTGGTGGGCTGGTGCCTGGAGCCGGCCCTGGTGAGCTGGGTGCCCAACCTACTTGGGTGCCCAACCTGCCATGAGGCCCCACCCCTCTCTGTGGCCCTGTCTGCCGTTCCTCAGATAAATGCCTGCCTCACCTCCTCCTCCCTCCTCCCCTGCAAGACCCTGCCCCCTGGACAGGTCAGAGGCCGGAAGCCAGAGTTGGGCAGTGCAGGGCGGCTGCTGTGCTGGTGGGTGTCATGGTGTGGGTGGCTGCAGCGCTCCCCTGTCTCCTCCTTCTGCTGCCGCTGGTGCCCAAGGCCCTGGGACTGCGGCTGCTTCTCAGCTCCCTATCGCCCTTTAACTGTTCACAGCTGGTAATAGCCATCCAGGGGGTGGACCCGGCTCTGGGGCCAGCAGAGCCCTCGGACAGCAGCAACTGTGGGAGCAGGGCTCAGCAACTGGGCTGGAGCCGGTCAGCCTGGGCCACTCTGGGGAGCCCCGGACCCTCCAACCCGGACCCTCCACCTGCCCTGGACACAGGCTGGAGGCTGCTCTCAGACTCCCCGGATCCCCGCCCGGGCTTACTACTGTGCTGCTGCTGGCAGCAGCGCTGCCTTCAGAGCTGGGTGGCCAGAGAGTGGCAGCTGTTGGGGGGTGGGGCTAAGGCAAGCCCCCTCCCCCAAGCTCCGCCCCTGCCCCGAGTGACATAGCTGTGTCAACTTCACTTTTTAGTGTAGACTTGGCCTGGTTCTTATAAGTCACACCAACCTGGGAGGTGGGGGGTGAGGTACTCACAACTTCAGCTCTGTCACTGTTTCCCACCCTCCTCCTCTGGCCAATTCTGACCACCCCTTACCCTATGTGGAATGGACCTTGCAGAGAATCTATCGCAGGCTCAGGGACAGTGATTTGGATGGTCCCTTCCTTTCACATGCAAATCTAAGGGGGCATCATCTGGTCCAGTGAGAGGCAGAACACTCAAAAGGGAATACCTGGACTATTTTTCAAAACATTAGGGTCTTTTTCTCCCCTTAAAATATGACTGGATGCTGTCACACTGTTTCCATACTAGCAAGAAATGTTCCTTAGTTTGCTCTGTGGTTCATACCTCAAAATTTCCATTGAACTCGAGGTTCAACCACTGCCTTCTTCATGCCGTTCACAAGAGAAGCATGTGAGCTTGTTAAAAACCACTTAGTTCTGTTTTATTCCATAATGAGTGAAAAGTGTAAATTAATCTTTATGTGCAGTTTTACTACATGCTTTGAAAGGACATAGTACATTAACTAAAATTGAAAATTAAATGCAAACCACTAACATTAATGCAACATTAAACTAACATCAAATCAAACTCAGGAAAGTCCAACCACTGTAGTGTAGTTCAGCAGTGGAAAGTGACTAAAAATGCTCTTGGTTGGGTCTGTTTGTTGTCTGTCAAATGTGCTTGGATTACAAGTAATGATGTTTTTAACCATAGTATTGGTTTTACAAATTCTGCCTGGCTTTGGAGAACCAAACTGCTTTATTTTTTCCATCTTGTGTGTCATAACCTATAATAAAGGTTCTTCAGAGGAAATTATCCCACCACCATACCTGGGCAATCTCATTGTTCTCAAATTATACCCTCGCAGTACAAACTCATTGACTTCACTGAGGTTCCACAGGTGTGACTGATTGGAACTTAGGGCTTGTCTTCACTACTAGGGTAAGTCGACCTAAGTTACACTACTCCAGCTACGTGAATAATGTAGCTGAAGTTGACATAGCTTAGGTTGACTTACCCCGGTGTCTTCACTGCATTGCGTCAACAGGAGATGCTCTCCAGTCGACTTCCCTTACTCTTCTCAGAGAGCTGGAGTACCGGGGTCGACTGGAGAGCTCTCTGCCATCGATTTAGCGGGTCTTCACTAGACCTGTGAAATCGATCCCTGCTGCATTGTTTGCAGCAGTGTATATCCCTCTAGTGAAGACAGCCCTTAGTAAGCAATTCCATTGATGATACACAAGAAGGCATAGAATCCAACTCCCTCTCTAACCTGCCTTGGCTGTGCCATGCTAACAAGAATAAAAAGCAAAGCATGCTTAATGTTTGTTACTCAAATCAGCAGATAGGGAGGTAGCGGGTCTGTTGAGAAAAAAAGGTGCCATTTTTTCCACAGCCACTTTTCAGAGTAAAAGTGTACTTTGGGTTTCTCCTAAAACTTTCCCATGGCCATACTACACATCCTGTATATTTTATGGTATGAATTAATAACAAACAATAAAGTACATGCAGTGAATTTTTAACAAGGAAAACAGGAATAGAAAATTCTACAGATGTGCAACATGACAGAGTTAATGCTGTATATAAAGGTAATAATGTGGTGATTTTTTTGATCTTTGAATGCTTTATTCATAATCTCAACATTCCATGAATGCTAGATTTTAACATTTCATTTCCCTTGTTTCCTGTAGGTTTTCACTTTACACACCCTTTAGGCTTCATGAGTGAAACTTTTAATACCCTCAAACATCATAATAGAGGAGGTTTGATTTGTCAGTGCCAATGGATTTGTGAAGCTGCTGTGTCAATAAAAGATAAGTGATTAACTATTCTTTAAAACTACATATAAACCTCCCACTACAAATAACTCATTATGCTAATTATCAGGGAGTGGTGATAACATTCATTGACAAAGAATGTGACTTTCACATTAATTTAACTTCCTTGTCTAAGTTGTTTGTATAAAACAGTTAGCTCGGTTCTTCCACCTCTGTCTTTTCTCATAGTAGTCATATGTCAGTTCCTTGTTGTTGGTATGTGTTTACTTGTATATAAGTCATTTCTAACTTAAACTGTGTTGAGGATTTCATTTTTTTTTTTTGAATTATTTATGTACACATTCCAGCTAATATTCGATTAATTCTTGTTATTGGCTTCTGCACCCCTACACTCGCCTTGATGACATTTCTCTGTAACAACAACTTTTGAACGCCTCATCCAATCAAGTCCAACATTTCAGGGCATGTTTAGGCATCAATTGGCAGAACTCTGTTGATTCTGTAAAAAAATCAGAAAACCGCAAGTGGGCAAAAAGGGACACACAGAGCTCCTGATATCTGGTTAGCACAGCCAGCAGCTTCAACCACCTCTGTAATTGTCTATAGACCAGGGATGGCCAAATTTACTGACCCTCCTAGCCACATATGACAATCTTCAGAAGTTCGAGAGCCAGGGTGCACCTGCTGCGGCTCAAGGCTTTAGCCCTGGAGGAGGAGCCTGATGGGTCTCGGGGCTTTAGCCCTGCTCCTTCTGAAGTCCTGAGTAATGGCATGTGTACCCCACAGTGCTGAAGCCACAAGACCTCCCCTCCCTCTGGGCGGAAGCCCATACCCCACCACCCCACTGCAAGCAGAGATCCTGATCTCCCCCACCCCCAGTCTGGTAGGTGGAGAATGAGGGGGAGGAGTGGCTCTGTGAGCCACACTTTACCGGTAAAAGAACCGCATGTGGCTTGCGAGCCACAGTTTGGCCACCCCTGGTATAGACCAAGGAATTGGTTGATACCATTAATACCTTCTGGTGTAATAATAGCACCACCTCAGCTTTGCCCATAATCTTGATAGAGTTTAAAATGCTGCGCCCCCGAATACAGTGTAGGCGGATACAGTGCCAGGATATTAGAGAGACCAGGTGGGTGAGGAAATATCACCGTGTCTGTCTAACACCCTGAATGACTTCTTTCTGAGACAGAAAGAAAAGAAATAAGAATGGGGAGGAAATGTGGGGTTGTACACAGAGCCCCTGGCATGGGGGGGGGCACAATGAGTGACCCTGGCAATGGGGGAGAATTGGAAACTCTGATACGTGGGGGAGGGTAGCATGGGGGAAGGAGGGAATGAATGAGGGGCACACAGAGTCCCTGGCATGTGGTGGGAGAAGGAGGGAATGGGGAGGTCACATAGAACTGCTGGCATGGGCGAGAGAATGGGGTACAGTGGTATCGGGGAGAGGGACATGGGGACACACAGAACTCCTGGCATGTGGCAGAAGGGGGAATGGCAGGCACACAGAGCCCCTGGCATAAGAGAAGTGGGGAATGAGGGGGCACATCAACCACCCCCAGCATGGGGGGGGGGAGAATGGGAAACAATGGAGAGGGTGGAAGGGCACTGGGGGGCCATGTGGAGCCCCCAGCATGAGGGAAGGGGTGGGGGAATTGCAGGGAGTCCCTGAAATAGAGCGGGGAATGGGAAGATGGCACACAGGGAGATTATGGGGGGGGGGGAATAGAGGGATGAAAGCAGCCCCTGGTGTGTGCAATGGGCTTGACCTGCAGAAGCTGTGAAATGTGGAACGCCCCCTAGTGTATTTGTATGAGAGCCCCAGAAAAGATTAGAGTCCCCATTGTGCCAGGTGCTGGATAGATGAATACATGAATAGGGTTAATGAATAGATGAATGAGCAACAGGGAATGGATCACTTGATTACCTGTTCTGTTCATTCCCTCTGGAGTACCGGGCATTGGCCACTGTCGGAAGACAGGACACTGGGCTAGATGGACCTTTTGTCTGACCCAGTATGGCCATTCTTATGTTCTTATGAATAACAAAGAAGACAGTCTCTGCCCCAAAGAACTCTCACTGAGGCTATGTCTACACTTAAAGCACTACAATGGCACAGCTGCAGTGTTGTAGCTGTAGCGCTTCAGTGTACACACACACAGCAGTGACAGGAGTGACTCATCACTCTAGGTAATCCACCTTCCTGAGAGGTGGTGGCTAACTTGACGGAAGATTTCTTCTGTCATCCTAGCACTGTCTACACCAGTTTGGCATAGCCATGTGTCTCAGGGCATGGAGTTTTCACACCCCAAAGTGACCTAGCTATGCTGATGAAAGTTTTCAGGGTAGAGCAGCACTGACCCAGGAGCTGGAACGGAGGAGCAGTGGCTGCAGACTCAGAGCTATAACTGGCTTCTAGAGGACCTTCTGCAACACTGAATGGATCTTGCTGTAGGAGAATCTAACCCAAGAGACTCACATGAGCATAAAACTTGTGTAACAGAGTGAAAAGTTAGGCTCTGAGTTTGCTGACCTTTAGGGAGCATTGCACAGCCTGTCTGTTTTCCTATGTCTTTCCTAAAGTGGGGATTTAGTGGGTAGGATCTTGGTCATTACTGGGGAATGTTCTTTTGCACTGTTATTGACACTATAGAAATACCTAAAGCATTATCATTTGCTGATCCAGATTAGGGTTATTATTGAGTGGTTTTAAATTTGTATTTGCATTGATCATATAAACAAACATTCTTGAAAAAGTAAGATCATGGGTCCAGTCCTGCAAGCTCCCAAGGCACTGAAATCAATTGAAACCCAAAGTCCTGAAGACCCAGGGCTGACAAAGAAACTGATAAAGAAAAACCTTTTGTTGTACAATAGCATTGCAGTTACACACGTGGACAGATCACAGTAAGTGTTGCATTGGCTGAAATGTCGGACAGTGATTAATAGTGAGACAATGAGCCTAGCGTTTTTTAAACCAGGCCTGTCATTCACATTGCTTCTGGGAGGAAGTCTGAAGGGGAAGAAAGATGGTCTTGTGGTTAGGGCTCTGCACTAAGAGTGAAGAATCAATTATTTTAAAAATCTCGCCCATCTTTCCCACTTCCCCATTAGCAAAGGGCACAGATAAAGGAAGGCTAAAATTAGAGGCATTCCATATCACAGCACTCCGAAGGTTGGCACCATGACAGCTGTTTGCCAAGAGGAAGGTGAATTAGCTGAGCAGTTTTATGTTGTAGAGCCCATTCCTCCCTTCCAGACAAAGTAATCCAGTTTGATGTTTCTCTCCTGAGCTGTGATGCACACTGAAAACCTCCCTTTCCCTGCGTTCCTTCATTTTCCTTTTTGCCTCCCCCAAAATATCTGCAGTGAATGTTAGAAAGCAAACTGTGTAAAGGAGCCCAAGTTGAGGAGTGGGAGGGCAATGGAGGCTTCTCAGAAACAGCTGAATTAGACCTAAGAAACAAGTTTCCTCTCCTCTGCCACTACCCACATCTGAACACTCAGACAACAAAACAATGGAACAAAATGAGGACAACCTTCTTTTTGAGACCTGCTACTTAGATAATATCAAAGATTGTTTCCGAGCAACAGTCCATTTTGGGGCCCATAGAGTCACAGGGTGAAATCATGGCCCCACTGAACTCAATAGGAGTTTCGTCATACATTTCAAGAGACTCACAATTTCAACCCTGCATTTTAAGGGCAGAAGGGGCTAGTCTGATCACCTACCCTTGCCTCCTGCATAGTACAGGCCATAGAATTCACTCACTAATTCCTGTACAAAGCACTGTCTCTGCTTGAATCAGAGCATCTCTTTTAGAACTACATTCATGCAAGATGTAAAGACTTGGGGGAACAGAGAAGTCACCACTTCACTTGGCAAATGATTCCAGAGGTTAATTACTCTCTGTTAAAAATTTGCACCTCATTTCCAGTTTGAATTCTAGCTTCAACTTCCAGCTGTTGGATCTTCCTATGCCTTTGTCTGTTAGAGTAAAAAGCCCTATTCTCCCTGTTTAAGAACTTATAGGCCTGGTCTACACTGGGAGGGATCGACCTAAGATACGCAACTTCAGCTACAAGAATAGCGTAGCTGAAGTTGACGTATCTTAGGTTGACTTACCTCGCGTCCTCACGGCGCGGGGCCGACTGCTGCCGCTCCTCCATCAACTCCGCTTCCGCCTCTTGCCGCGGTGGAGTACAGGAGTCGACGGCAGAGCGATTGTCTACACTAGACACGATAAATCGATCCCCGATAGATCAATCACTACCCACCAATTTGGCGGGTAGTGTAGACGTACCCATAGACTGTGATCAACAAACCTATTAACCTTCTCTGTGGTAAACAAAATAGACTGAGCCCTTGTCTTCACATACAGTGCTACAGCGGCGCAGCGCTGCACCACCATAGGACTTTAGTGAAGACGCTCCTATGTGTCAGTGTAGTTAATCCACTTCCCCAAGCTATGTCAGCAGGAGAAGCTCTTCCACCAACATAGCACTGTCTATATAGGGATTAGGCTGATATAACTACGTCGCTCAGGGGTGTGGAGTTTTCATACCCCGAGTAACGTAGTTATACTGATATAGGTCTGTTGTGTAGACCTGGCTGGAGTTTCTTAATTCTCTCACTGTAAGGCAGGTTTTCCAGACTTCACATAATTCTTGTGGCTCTTTTCTGAACCCTTTCCAATTTTTCAACTTCTGTTTTAAAGTGTTGACACCAGAATGGGACAGAATATTCCAGCAATTCACCAGGAGGTGATACCTCCTCCTCATAGAACATGGTTTTGCAATTTCATATATAGATTGGATTGACAGGAGTTGGTCTGGTACATAAGCCTTTCTAACTATTTTATCACTGAGATTTTAAAGCTATTGCTATTATTACTTTGATGAGTTCTTATTGGTAAAGCTCAGATTTTGTCACGGATATTTTCAGTAAAAATCACAGACAGGTCACGGGCAATAAACAAAAATTCACAGAAACCCGTCCACCTGTCTGTGATTTTTACTAAAAATACCCTGACAAAATGGGGAGGGAGGAGGGTCTAGCACCCAGAGTGGCTGGGGTCCCCTCGCTGTCTGCTGCATCTGAGCCACTGTGGGGTCCCCTCACCACCCACCCCAGCTGGGTGGTGATGTGATGTGGGTCAAAAAGATCTCAATCTGTTGCATTTCACTGAAGGTAGTGCATGGCACCCATTAACTCTTTGGTGGACCCAAACAAACTGTATTTAAGAAGATATGCAGTGAGCTTGTGCCAATACAGAGAAACAGCTAAAGGGTTTCCATGCCTACCATTTTATATGCTTAGTTTAAAGCTTGAGTCATGTAAGTGCTTAAAATCTGAATGGTTACTCAAATTGTAATTTGGTGTGCTTCATGCAGGGCCAGCTCTAGGTTTTTTGCTGCCCCAAGCTCCGAGACCGCAACTGCCCAAAAAAAAAAAAAAAAAGAATGTCTGGAATTCCGCCCCTGGAATTGTGTTGCCCCAAGCACGAGCTTGCTTTGCTGGTGCCTAGAGCCGGTAATGTTAGTGTCCAATTTTGGGGATGATTTGACTGCTGGGTTCCTGAGGTACAGACCCCCACCTCCTCAAAAAATCAGTTTCCTTCCGTTGCCTTGTACTGTTAAGCTGAGAGGGACTAATGACCAGATGAATCACAGAACTCATTGAGACTGATGGCTGTGAACTTAGCCTTAGTTATGTTAATTGAAGGGTAAGTTAATCACAAGCCCCCACTTAGGACAAAGGAGTGTTGTACCAAGTAGCTGCAGATTGCTATTATTTGTGAGTCAATTTGTGGAGGTTGCAATTTTATTTTGGGGGGGAATATAATCAGCTTCTTTGGAGGGGAAATTATACATGTGAATGCATTCTGGGAGGGGAGAGCTGTTAGGGGGTGGGGAAGTGGGGGACTAGGAAGAGAGGGAGGTTATGGGGAACAGGAAAAATGGGGATTGGTGAGGGGAGAGAGCTTGTGGGTTCAGGTGAGGGAGGTAGGTGGAATGGAGAGGTGGGACACTGGGGAGCGGGTGTGGGAGAGAGTGCCAAAGGGACCTGGGAAGAATAGAGGCAGGATCCCCTGTCAGCCCCACATTCCCCCCTCCTGTGTGTGTGCCCAGATCTGGGGGGCTCTTGCCCCTCTGAGCAAGGGAGTCAGAGCCTCATTTTCTGCTCCCTCATATGAATTGGGATATGGGGCCTTTGCCCTTTTGGGGGTGTCTGAGCCCCTCTCACTGCCCCCCATGTAGGCCAGGATCTGCAGAAGTCCTGCCCCTTTGCGTGGGAGCTGAGAACAGGCATACTTCACGCATATCACAGGCTCTAAAGCACTTGGGGTGGATGGGAACACCATCTGAGATGAATGAAACAGTTCACAATTCTCAGAGCTATTGTTTCAGGTTGTATTCATCTTCATGGGGTGTTCTCATTCAGCTTCACACCTTTCAGTGCCGTCACACCATTCCGTGTTTCAGGTCTTTCAGAGCCTCCTAAACTGGAGATGGATGAGTAGAGGAGCCCTTCTCTCCACTCTGAAACCTTCTCTCCATTGTTCCTCTATTCTTCCTGTTTAAAGGATGATGTTTCTCAGTGCTCTAAAATACACATGCTTGCACAGATTTTCTTGAAATTTGCTAAGTAGAGTGCAGAGTAGAGTTAGTAATCCAAATTTGAGGTAATTTGAGCAAGAGGTTCCAGAGATACAAGCCCCAAAGAAATGGCTATATTTTAAAAAAGTTTCTAGGTGGGGTTGTTGTTTTTTAACAGAGCTAAAGGTCAAACTACTGCTGTGATGGGGGAGAGGGGGGTCTCGTTAGTTTTTACCCAACGTAGTCCCTGGCACCCATTAAGTCTTTGGCGGACCCAAATGGTGAGCAGTATTTAAGAAAAAGTTCACGTCACTTACAGAGGGGCAGCCAGGACACAGTGGAGTGGTATTTTGACCCTGTGCACCAGGTCACAATGCCACTCAAATTTGGGGCAGCGGGCAAGTTGGCCCTTGTGCTTAGTAAAATTCTAGTTGTGTCCCTACTTCAAAAGAACCCACACATGTTCTCATATCACAAACACCCATTTACCAAGCACAAGCAGTCCCAACTACGGCCTCCACCATTTAGTGTATGTACACTTAACATGCTGACTGCACCAGGAATGTATGCAACTAATTCCCACTAGCTACCTCCAGCTTCAGGGGAACAGAGGAAAGGTAGCATGGGCAACCTTTTCTCCCTCCTCCCACACACACATACTTTTTGTCCTGTATGTGTTAGCTGAAATCCAGTGGGGGAGAGTGAATGGGCTGCAAAAGAATGTAAAAAGCTTGTACGTTCTAGCACCTGTAGGGTTGGCAGAGTGAAGGCAAGTGTGTTAATGGGGCATTGCTGACAGAGGGCATAGGCAACCTTTCCTGAGTTTCAGAAGTCTCAGTTTTGCTGAACTCAGTGCCAGGGGACACAAGCAATCTTAACTCTTTTTGCCATTGAACAGTATTGGTCTATTGGTTAAGAATAATCCTTCATTGGCAGAGGAGAGTTTAGGTTACCTATTTAACTTTTCACTTCTAATTTATAGGGGCCAAATTCATATACACTTGTATAGCTCCCATTGACTTGAGATGGAAGGCAGAATTTACCCCACAATTTTATTTTACCTTGTCTCATTCTGGATTCATCAGCTTATGCTGTGTTAGGCAGGGCCAGCTCCAGGCACCAGCCAAGGAAGCAGGTGCCTGGAGCGGCCAATAGAAAGGGGCGGCAGTCCATCCGTTGTTGGGGCGGTATGTCCGGGTCGTCGTCGGCAGCACTTCGGTGGCAGCTCAATCTTCGGCGGCAATTCGGCGGTGGGTCCTTCAGTCCCTGTCTTCCTCTTTGGCGGCAGTTCAATGGGGGTTTTCTTTCTTTTTTTTTTTTTTCCGCCGCTTGGGGTGGCAAAAAAGCTGGGGCCGGCCCTGGATTTAGGTTCCATATCCCTGTAAGCGTGCGGACTCACCCCTGCAGTGCCTCCTGCTGGTCTCTCAGGGAATTCGCTCGATTTCGAGCCCTGAGCACCCTCTGCAGGCCGATGTCCTGCTCGCTGCTGGCCCCCATGCCCCTCATGGACCCTGGTGCCCCTTTCTCTGGGTTGCTGCCCCCCTGGCAGTACCCCCACACTCTCAGGTTCTGGGTCTCCCCACCCAGGGGAACCCCCACCCACTAACCCCACCTCGCCTCAGTCTGGGCTACTGCCAGTCACCATCTAGCCCCACTCCCTGGGGCAGACTGCAGAATAAGCCACTCATCACAGGCAAGGGGGTTCCGATCTGCTGCCTTCCTCTACCACCCAGTACCTTTTTAGGCCTTAAACCAGGCTTTGCAGCCTGGGGAGTTGCCAGCCAGGAGCTCCCCTACTCCTCTGGCTTTCCCCAGCCCTGCTTCACTCCTAGTACCCTTTCTGCTAGGCAGCCAGGCCCTGCTCCTTCTCAGACCAGAGAGAGCCTTCTGAACTCCTGGCTGCCCTGACCTTTATAGGGCCAGCTGGGTCTGTTTGGGGCGTGTCCTCCAGCTGAGGCTGCCTCCCAATCAGCCCAGCTTTTCTCTCAGCCCTCTCCCAGGGGTGGCTTTAACCCTGTCAGGGCTGGAGTGGGTAACCACCCCGCAACAGTCCCCTACTGTAAAAGTGTATTGCATAAGCAGGATATTGCAGGCTGACCGAATTTGATCTGAGTAGGTCACAACTGTACGACACTCACAAACACTGGCTGACCTAATTCAGATCATGCATTAGTACACTGAAATTGCCCTTACCTTAGTGCTTCCCTACATGTAACTGTGTTTGGAAATCTGTCATGTAGTTTTTCAAACATATAAAAGAAAGGAAACTGAAAAAAATCTTCTTGCTTCAGCCATTCCCATAAAAACGAAGTATCAGCAATGAGTCAAACAGAACATATTAATCAGTGACAGATATAATCTTTTGAATTTTCTTTATGACCATGTTAGGAGCTACTTATTTCTGAATAAGATTTAAATACCAGAAGTCTTCCATCTTTTCCACATTTATTACTTTGAGCAAATAGCAAAGACCTCGTCTGTCTAACCTTTCTCTGCATTGTTGGACCGCACCTTCAGCAATTTGGCACAATAGTCTACGTTTTCTTTTTGGATGTAAAATCAACAGTATTAATTAGGAACATATTTTTTCGTGCATGGATGCTTGAAGCACAAAAAATATTGGGTGATTTCTCATGTTTGATCAAAAATCTTTTAATTGTTCCTCTGTTTCGTCAATGGCATAACCAAAGCGTGGGTTTGTAACTCTAAATTTGGCTGCAGGACTATGCCTACGGTGAAATGAGTCAATCTTTTTTAAAATGATTTTTTTGTTGTTGTTGCTTCTTTGAAAATGATGTTGTCAACCTAAAAGGAAGCTGCAGCTTTCTCAGTTCCAGCCTTTGCTGTTCAGCTGTTTTATGGCTTAACCACCAGTTGATCTTCAACATTTTTTGGATGCGGAAGATGAAAGAGCTGACAATTGTAGGAGGCTGATGTTAAAGAGACATTAAGGGTACTTTACACTGGAATAAAAGACCCATGGCATGGCTGCAGCTGACCCGGATCAGCTGACTAAGGCACTCTGTACTCATGGGGTCCCAGAGCTTGGGCTCCAGTCTGAGCCAGAACATCTACACAGCAATTTTACAGCTCCCCAGCCTGAGCCTGAGTCAGCTGACCGGGGCCAGCAGTGGTTGTTTAACTGCTGTGTAGATGTACCCTGAACAAGAAATAAGTATCTTGTCTAAAGCCTACTGAAATCAGTGGAAAGATTCTTATTGACTTCATTGTGCTTTGGGTCACACCCAAATTGTCCTCTTAGCTACGTTTCACTGATGACGATAGCACAAGAATGTCTCATTTGGAGGATCATTCATCAAACTCATCAGTCATCTGCTCTTCTAATTCAGTCCATTAAAGCCAGGATTTTCAAAAACAAGATCCTAAAATTAGGAACCTACATCCAGAGTTGGGCACTAAAATAAATGCCCTGAGTTTTAAAAGTGCTGAACATCCAAAAGTTCTTATTGAGGCTAACGGGAGCTGTGAGGACTCAGCACTATTGAAAATCAGGTCTTTGTCGTGCCTAAATAAGGATGTAGAATAGTATCTTTAGGTTCCCTTTTTATGGAAATCCTGGCCAAAGTTTAATTCAATGGCATATTTGATCTTGAAGAATCCATTGAAAATGATTTTCTGCACTTTTTGAGATGAGCACAAATTCTTTTTATCTTACTACTTGGCACTCTTGACAATAATCACCTTTTACCTTAGAAGAAATGTGTTTTCATTATATCAGTCTATTCAACAGTTTGTTTCCTATCACTTCCTTCATTTTTAGGCTTGTTGATTTGGACAAATTAATACACTGATGCTGGATAATCACTAAACACTAATAGCCCATTAGCAGTATTGTCCAGCAGATTTCACATTTTCCACAGTTAGAATGAGATACTACTACATCGTGAATTCAAAAGCATGAATACTAAAAAATAAGATGAGCTATAGCCAGCTTTATGAAAGTTATCAGAACCCCTGCTTACCTTCCAGAAGTTTCTAGATTTTAGAAAATCAAGGTCCTCTAATTGTTCAGGATCACCACTACTCCCTTTCTTCAGTATCCAATGGCAATTGATTCCATACTCTAGCCTTGTCGTCCTCACCAGTCAATAACAACTCTCTCTATTCCCCATTCCACTCTGGGCTTCTAGCTATTTATATGCTTTTCTGCTTGTGTCCTTAACCTTGATGTTCTCATCACTTTCTATTTAACTTTTTAGAACAGTTAAAGTTTCTATTCACAGACTGACATTAGAGCTTAATCATGTGTCTAGTATAGAAAAAACTTTCAAATATGTTTCATATTCATATTATTTTCTTCAGTGACATAGAACATAAAAATTAAAACAAAAAGCCCACATATAATCTAAAAATCCCCAGTCATTTTATTCTGAAGAAAAATAAAAGAGAGGGGGAGGTTTCATAATCTGACAATGTAACATCTCTGTTTTCACCTGTGACATTTGAAACGTCTCCAGGAGACATAGACCATTCCTCTTCTTATGCAATTAAGCAATTTCAGAGTCCTGATCTACGTGAGAAACATTCAGACCACAGTAATTAATTCTCAAGCTATATAACCAACAGCACACTGACTGTGTACCAGTGGCTAGCTAGACAAAGCAATTTTAACACACGTAAACCACAGGCAAAAGTGTCACATCAGACCACACCAAAATGGAACCACTCTCACATCCCTAGGGTAGTTAAAATCTGCATTGGTCAGTGTTTCTTCAACACTATACTTTTCTATGTTTTATACAACCAAATTGTCTACAATGTGGCGGGTTGAAAGAGGAGTAGAAGAAAACATGCAAACATTTCCTAATGTTAGTATTGCTTTTCTAAGATGGGAAAGCACTATACAAAATTATAGATGTAATGAAACAAGTGCTTCTGACAGACACAGAAAAATCCAAACTAAATAGTATGGGCCATTCTCAGCTGCCGTAGCTGTAGCTTCTTTGAAGTTCATGGGGCTTTGTGGATTTACACCAGCTGAAGGGCAAAATAAATTATGTGCTAAGCATTATTACCATGCTTCTGAAATCCATCAGTATAGTTACAGTTATTCCATATATTACTCACAAATAAATGTAATAACCCTAATTTCCCTTGTTTTCCTGTTTGCAAATCATTCACAAACTATATTTGCAATTCACAACAATTCGCCAAATAATGTAGACTAACAATTTTCAGTTTATGTGTGGTTCACAAATTGTGTGCATTGAGCACATAAGTTTGCAATTATTTGCATTGGTCACATAAATCACATGAGACTATTTCTAATTAGATGACAGAAGTTTTTCAAATAGGAGAATAGTGAATAACAAATACTCCAATTTATGCATGAAAACCCTTCTTCACATACAAATACAGGTCTTTGTACAAACAACAAAATAAGCCATTCTTCAAATACTCATGCAAATGAAACCCTATCTCTGCAAATGTTTGTGAACAGCATACACGGAGAGGCAGGAACATAACATGAACTGCTACTCAGGGCTTGAATTGAACTTTATGGATACTGAGTGAAATCTTGGTCACACTGAAGTCAATGGCAAAATTCTCATTGATTGCAATGGGGCCAGGATTTCACACACTGTATTAGTGGTATTCAGCCAGCTCTACATATAAACGAAGCAACCAAATTTTATTTTCCCCAGTTACTAAAAATCAGTTCACATTATTACATTTCCTCTATTCCAGATACCTTCAGACCGGATCTTCAGCTGCTGTGAATCAAAATAATGCCATATGCTGATGTACCAGCTAGGGTTCTGATGCCCGGCATGGTCAGCTGAGTACTATTCCCCTGAAGCAGAAAGTCTTGGGTGTGCAACACACAAAAATGGCTAAGTAGATATTAGCAAAAGTAGCTGTGGGTTGTTCAAAGCTAGAATAAACTTTTCAAGACTTAACTGTTGACTCAACTGTGTAAACAGGAAAACACAGTTTTTGTAAAGTTCCCTACCCGAACACCATTTTTTCATTTGTATATGCATGTGAATAAATCATCAGGAAACTTCAAGATGCTGCATGTGTTGGTTAAATACCACTTCTGTGACGGTGTAAACCACTGCAAGATAACAAAGATGACTGGGATAGTTTCAGCAGACCTATATGAGAAAAAGCTTTATGTTAGTGGCAAAAGCAGAATGAGACTATGTCGTGTTTTGATTCAGAATGGTTTTTCCACTTCACATTGTTTAGTGCTGTTTACTGTTACATATTCAAATTAAATTCAAATGCTGTGTCGTAGTTTGAGATGGATGAACTGGTTTAGAGAAAACAGAAATGCAAACTTTAGTTAAAAACGCAAACCAAACTTTGAGATTCAAAAAAAAAAAGGGTCTAGTTAATTTGTGTAGAAGTTATGTGAACTGCTGCACTTTCCGGTTTTAACCATAAGAGCATAAGAATGACCATACTGGCTCAGACCAAAGGTCCATCAAGTCCAATATCCTGTCTTCCAACAGTGGCCAATACCAGGTGCCCCAGAGGGAATGAACAGAACAGGTAATCAAGTGAGCCATCCTCTGTCACCCATTCCCAGCTTCTGGCAAATAGAGACTAGGGACACCATCTTTGCCCATCCTAGCTAATACCCATTGATGGAACTATCCTCCATGAATTTCTCTAGTTCTTTTTTGAACCCTGTTATTGTCTTGGCTTCACAACATCCTCTGGCAAGGAGTTCCACAGTTTGACTGTGCATTGTGTGAAAAAATACTTCCTTTTGTTTGTTTTAAACCTGCTGCCTATTAATTTCATTTGGTAACCCCTAGTTCTTGTGTTATGAGGCGTAAATAACACTTCCTTATTTACTTTCTCCACACCAGTGATGATTTTATAGACCTCTATCATATTCCTCCTTAGTTGTCTCTTTTCCAAGCTGAAAAGTCCCAGTTTTATTAATCTCTCTTCATAAGGAAGCCATATGAGGAGATGGAAATGAAAGTTATTATTATTACATATTTTTATTAAGCACAAAAAGTGTGCCCAGGACTGTACAAAATATGGAAGAGAACATGAGGTAAAATCCTGGCCCTACTGAAGTTATTGGCAAAAATCCTATTGACTTCAGTAGGGTCAGCATTTCACCCAGGCTCTCTGCAGCAATGGGATTACTGCTAAAAAGGCTGTTTTCATGGAATTTCCAGCCTGGACAGAAGTACAAAGTACCAGATACCAGAAATTTCACATAAAATCTGTCTGACATTTCTATCCTGATTTCTAAACCAAAGATATTCAGGATCATTCAGATCCTCATCCATATTGTTAGATGACTATCTGAACTGAACCTTCAGGTCTTTTCAGATCTGGTTAACTCTAATTCTGAAGTACAAGCTAGTAGGGTTAGAAGAGAAGACTGATAGACAGGGTGTTTGGTCCTGCTCCATACTCAGAGTTAACGCCTCTGTGACTCAGTTCTCCATCTGTGAAAATGGGGCTAATGATACTTACCTATCTCACAAGGGATTCTGTATTTATTTACTCAGTGAGCTATATTTAGAGCTGTTGTAAGCTAGTGCAAACTCCACTTATTGTATATGTGTAAGGTATTTATATTATTACATCTATTTCTGCTTTGCTACACTAAGGCAATGTCTACACTGCAAAGTTAAGTCGACTTCATGTAAGTCGACATTGAGCCTCCAATTTAAGTCAATCTTGCATAACCACATTATGCTCATTGTTGTCAGCAGAATGCATCCTCACTAGCAGGGCTTGCATCAACGCACGGAGCATTGCACTGTGGGTAGCTATCCCATAGTGCATTTAGCCAAGTGGAATTTTGGGTTAGACTTGCAATGCCTTATGGGACCAAAACATTGGTGCGGGTGGTTATGGGAACCTGGTCTTAGCCTCCCGTGAAGCACTTACCTTCCTCCTTCCCACTCTGAAATCAATGGCAAACAAACAAAGCCTTTTTCGCACCTTTTTTCATAAGCCTAGGTTACCCATGCAGATGCCATAGCACAAAAAGCATGGACCCCGCTCAGCTGTACACTATTGTTGTGAGCATGACAAACACTTTGTGCCTTATCCTGCAGTATTTACACAGTCAGTACAGGAGCCACCGCACAGAACAATGCGATGCCATGCAAGCAGCCCTGCTGGAAGACATTGAGCGGAGCAATTCACATTTACTGGTGACAGTCATGCATCACCTTGACATGGTTGAGTGCTGTTTCTGGGTCCGGGAAACAAGCACTGACGGGTGGGACTACATCGTTATGCAGCTATGGGATGATAAGCAGTGGCTACAGAACTTTTGAATGCATAAGGCCACTTTCCAGGAACTGTGTGAAGAGCTTTCCCCAGCCCTGAAGCGAAGCAATACTAAAATGAGAGCTGCTTTGACCGTGGAGAAGCGAGTGGTGATAGCTCTGTGGAAGCTTGCAATGCCAGACTGCTACCAGTCAGTGGGGCATCAATTTGGAGTGGGTAAATTTATAGTGGGATCTGTTGTGATCCAAGTTTTCAGGGCCATCAACAGATTTCTGTTAAGAAGGATAGTGACTCTGGGCAACATGCAGGACATAGTGGATGGTTTTGCCTTGATGGGGTTCCCTAACTGTGGTGGGGAAATAGACAGAATACATATCTTGGCACCAGGCCACCTCGCTAAAGAGTACATAAACTGAAAGGGGTACTTCTCAATGGTGTTACAAGCACTGGTGGATCACAGAGGCCGTTTCACCAACATCAACGTGGGATGGTTGGGAAAGGTGCATGAAGCACGCATCTTTAGGAACACAGGTCTGTTCAGAAACCTGCAGGCAGGGACTTTCTTTCCAGACTGAAAAATAATCATTGGTGATGTTGAAATGCCAATTGTGATCCTGGGAGACCCAACCTACCCCGTGCTCCCATGGCTTATGAAGCCGTACATAGGGAGCCTGAACAGCAGTAAGGACCGGTTCAACCATAGACTGAGCAAGTGCAGAATGGTGGTGGAATGTGCCTTTGGATGTTTAAAAGGTTGTTGGTGTTGTTTGCTTACTAGATTAGACCTCAGTGAAATCAATATCCCCATTGTTGTTGCTGCCTGCTGTATGCTCCATAATATCTGTGAAACAAAGGGAGAAAAGTTTCCACGCAGGTGAGGGGTTGAGCAGATCGCCTGGCAGACAATTTTGAGCAGCCAGACCAGGACAATAAGAGGAGCACATTGAGGGGCTCTGCATCTCTGTGAGGCTTTGAAAACCAGCTTCAGCAATGAGCCAGAGTAATCTGACACTTATCTGTGTTGTTCCTTACCAAACTGTCCCCTCCATTGCATTTTATCCCCTGTAAACTCCAGACCCACCAACCACTGTGTGTTGAATGAGTAAAGAGCCTTTTCTCCTCAATCCATTAAGTTTTATTATGCACACAAACACACAGAGACAGCAAAGAAAAGTAAGATAACCTGGGTCAAAAGGGCTGATAACACTGTGGGGGGGGGGGGGGGGGAAAAAAAAAAAGCTTGCTTAAAGATGCCCTGCAATAACAGTCAAAGGTGGGGGAATGGGTGCTTCTGGTCCTTGTACCCTCCTCTGCTGTTGCGTGCTTTAACAGGGAGCGGCTGTTTCCTGTGTACCTGGCTGACGTGCAGTGGAGTTGAAAGTGCTCTCCAGAGTGGTCACAGTGGATGGCCCTGTAGAACACTGCCTGGAGGCCAATTCATTTGAATTACACAACACAGTGTCTACTCTATCCGCATGTCGACCCGTGGATGGCAAATCAAGTGCTACACCTCTTGTGAAGGTGGAGTACAGAAGCCGACTTTACAGGCCACTTAGGTCAGTGGAAGGGACTTGGTAGTGTAGACACATACATTATTAGATCAACTTAACGTGGCTTATGTCGACCTAAGTTTGTAGTGTAGACCAGGCCTAAGGCGTAAAGAATAAGATTAAGGCCCCTTCTATCTGCTGCCTAATACTTCTGACTTCTCCTTTCTATAGATGTAAGCAGAGTCAGAATGGGCTCTACCCTGACATCTGGTGGTGAGCTGTGGAAAAGGACTTCAGGGGCTGATCTCGTTTGCATGGGCACACCCACCTGCCTAGCATGATGGACTGTTTGCCCAGATGGTCACTTTGGCTGCTGTGGGATCCCCAATCTCTTTGTTATTGGGGCAGGAGTAATAAAGGGTTGTTATCCTGGTTATGTGAATCAAGGACAGTAGAACTGTACTTGGCATTTTATGATGGAGGGACTCACCCTCAACTAAGTAGCACTCGCTAGGCAAGGGACAGGGGTTCCAAAACCCAGTGAATTGAGAGAAGCAGGGAACAGGTATGAGTGCCTGGTAGTGTGCTCCCCTCCCTCTTCTGAGGGCCCTACACACCCTTTGATCCCTCCTCTCTCTACTGTGTAATAACAGAGCTAATTTTGATTCCATTAGTTGTCTTGTTACATGCTGATTCCTAGACCTAAGCATTAGACCTACTTTGAGTGACTGGTTCTGAGTGTGCCAGCACAGGGGTCCCCCTACTAACAGCTGAAATCACTAAAGAGCTGGAGTTACTAAGAGCTGAAATCACTGAGGTATGTGCTAAGTAAGGGGGGGTAGTAGGACGGCTAGCGGAGAGGTGTGGCTAGCAGGGCGGCTGGCGGTGAAGACTGCAGCAGAACCCCATGGAGAGGCCTGGCACTCGGCCATTGAACTGAGCTGCAGAGCATATAAGATGCCCCCCATACCCACCTCCACTTCCACCCAGGCTGGGAGGTAAACTCTGCAGATGAACTTCTGAACTCTGGGGACTGCACTGACCAAGGACAGAAACTGTGGGTGGGGTGACTGTTGGGTTGCTGGACTTAAGACCCTGAGGGGAAAAGGACACTGCCAAACTTACTTGGGGGGTGGGTCTTTTGCTCATGGTTTGTGTTATGAATCCTGTTTGTGGTGTTTCCCCAACATAATGCCGCATTGTTTCCCTCCTTTATTAAAAGGCTTTTGCTACACTCAGACTCTGTGCTTGTGAGAGGGGAAGTATTGCCTCATAGAGGCGCCCAGGGGGGAGGTATGTAATTGTCCCAGGTCACTGGGTGGGGGCTCGAGCCGGTTTGCATTGTGTTATTGAAACGGAACCCCTAGATACTGAACCCGGCCCTTGTTGCTGTCAACTCTGACGGGCAGAAGGGTTACATAAGGAAGACATTATTACTCATGATTTCAGTACACAGTAGTTCCAGATGAAACCACTACCAATCCTGGACATTGCTCATAACAACTGCTGTGTGTACAACTATTTCTTGTAACTGCAAAATGAAAACATATTGTTGAAAGTTACAATGACAAACTGCAGTGACCATTAGTTCTGCTACAAGTAGTTAGGCAAAAGTACGGTAAAAATATGGAAAGTGTTATTGAAATGATAGTTTTGCAAGAAACAATGGACAATATTTTCAAAAATGGGTTCCTAAAGTCAGGCTTCTAAATCCATATTTAAGTATCTAAATAAGTGGTTTAATTTTAAAAAGTACTGAGTACCCAGCAGCTCCTCACCCAGAGCTGTAGGATGCTCAGCAGTTTTGAAAAGTGTGGATGTCTAACTATGGAGTTAGGTGGGGTCCTCAAAGCACCCAAATGACCTAAGTGACTTTCAGTGCTCCTAAATCACTTGAACACGGTTGAAACACCCACCCTCAGACTTAAGAGCCTAACTTTAAATGCCCAGTTATGAAAATTCAGGCCTACAATATCCTAAAATATAGGTGAGACATTGAAAGTTTATACATTAGGAAATGCAAAGTTATAGTTCCCCCAGCACCTGTAACTCAGCCCCCTGTCTACATGCACAGAGCTCCCCGTGTCATTTAGGGCACAGCGAGGTGAGTGGTGTTGCATGGCAAAGGATGATGCTTGTGGGAGAAAGAAGGCAAGACACTGAGGAACATGGATGACTATTAATCTTTTACATTTGATTTTGTTTGTAGACAGACATGTCTCTTGGATCACAGTATCACAATTCTACAGAATACAGACCAGCGTGTGCAGCATTACAGCAGTGGCTCTTTTATCAGACACCCATGTCTTCTAGTGTTTAGCACATTCTGTAGAATCATCCTTTGAGCTAAAATTTCTCATGCTTCTTCTTAGCACAGAAGTGAGAGTTGGGGAAAGTTTGGTAAATTCTGTGCAACGTGACACTCAACTGGAAAAATGTAAAAAGGAAAAGATATGCAAATGCCAAAGATATGCAAATGCCAAGTTGCTGGTGTGGACATATTTGGATCTTGCAACACAACAGAATTTACTGGGGCAGGGGCGGGAACAGGGAAACTATTGTTTAACATGGGGAATGCCTGAGCTGTACTAGAATATGTTAGGTGTTGCTTGTGTGAATGGGACCATATAGGTTATAGCAACATTACAAACCTGTAATGACCCAAATACACACACCCCCTGCACTTCTCTTTGGGCTAGCTTGTATCACAACAATCCTCCTCCTGAGGGAGGAGCAGCCTGCACTGGTGGTGCTGAGTCACAATTCATTCCCTGGCTGCTCCCATTCTCCAAGAGAGAAGTAATCTGTTGCTGGTCTACAGCAGGTGCAGATTACTTCCCTCTCAGTGCTGGCTCAGCATCACTGGCCAGTGTGCTGTGGGGACAGAGCTAAGGCTCTGCCTAGCCCAGCCCTCACCTCTGCTTCTGTAACGGTGACAGACCCAGGGCGTCAGTGGGTGGGATCGAACCAGGGACCTTTGGATTTGGAGTTTAGTGCATGAGCCTCTACCGCATGAGCTAAAAGCCAGCTGGCTATTAGCTAAGGCTGTAGAGCAGACTCATTTAATCTCTCTCTCTCTATGTGGTCTCGATGCCACTAGATGGGACAGAACACCACACCCAGGAGGTGTGTGGGTTACACTTGCTCACTCCATGCCTCCCTATTTGGGAAGGGGAGTAGCAGCTCCCTGGAGTCTGCTCTCCACCCCAATGTGTTGGTAGCCATGTAGGAAGTCAGGGAGCACCGTATGCCTCCTTGCTCCCTTGTACAGGCATTAGGGCAAGAAAAAAACATTGCCTTTTGTCTTTCTTTTCCTACATGCATCTTTGAATTCTACTTGCCTGTTTTCCCAGCTGACTCTCACACAGTAATGAACATGCTCATTTCAACAACTCAGCATCTGCTGCAGCTTGTTTGGCTTTTTTCTTGTTGGCTGTTCACTTTTTATATGTTATTTCCTCACTTTCTCCTTTCTCAAGCTAAGGTAACACAGTGCAGTTTACTGGAACATTATGGTTGCCAATAGAAATGCAGAGCCATAACGATTGCAGAAACTGTAAGTTGGCCACACTGACAGAGTTGTGTGCACGCAGTCTTTGCAGTGAAAAGTGAAACCAGGTGAAATTTGCCTGTTCTCATGTTTTGTTACAAACTGTCTCCAGCTCAGACCAAGGTCACCAAAGGGTTGGCCAAGCGCCACAAACAGTCTGAGCCAACTTGTGCTTGTTGTTTTGCATAAACATTGCTCCTGTTTCAAATGAACTGTGTCCCAGATTTGAATGACCTGGATCAGTTTATGGGTATGCTTTGAGATTTCCCCCTTCATTTGAATTTGAAATGTAAAGCAAAACTCGGGGCACTCGAACCACCATGGATCGAAAGTAAAGATAATAAATATTCTTTTCACAAGAAACTCACTAATATTTACAGCTCCAAGTAGTAAATCATTGAACAGCATGTGCAGTATTAAAGATTCTGTGCCTGATCCTCCTGCAGGTACCTAGGCTAGAGGGAAGCAAAAGTACCTTTCCTGTGTAAAGACAAGGAACAACTGCAGTCTCCATGCTTAGGGGAGAACAAGAACTGCTCCCGCCACATGTCCCTGTGGATACACTTTGTCCCGGACAGGATAGGGAGGGGCTGGGGCCACTGGAGAACAAGAGAAGCAGTTTACGCTATCATAAATCCCCGTCCACATTAAGGAGCTCAGACAGGGTCTAGGCGTCCTTAGGCACACACTCTTTCTGAATAACCTCAGAGCAATAAGTTCTGCTGCACACTCAGGCAGGGGTGCTGGAAAAAAATGTGTATAGTGGGGGTGCTGAGAGCCACTGAACCAAGGTGTAAACCCTGTATATGATGGAAACCACTTCAAAGCAGGGGGTGCGGCAGCCTCCCGCCCAGCACCCCTAGTTCCAGCACCTATGCACACAGGCCCAAATACACACACACGCCCCACTGAGTTCATTTGTCCTTCCTTTTCCATGGGTAATTTGTTCTTTCGCATTTGATTTTCACTCTGCACAGAATCTACAAAACTGTCCCAAAAGAATCAGCCTTACCCTACAAGAAAGCACAAGGAACTTTAGCCAAATGATGATTCTTCAGAAACATGAGATAATAATGATAGTGCCACTTCACCCATAACAGTATTATTGCGGGTTATGCTGACGCACATACTGAGAAGTAGTGTGTAAACCGATTACAGCATGATTATGAGAAACATGCAAGCAAACAAACAAACTGAACAGCAACTCAACCCTTTCAACACCCTCTTTGTTTCTCCATTAAGAAATGCCATATTTTTTTTCATGCCCCCCCTCCACGCTTGGATTGCTTTCCTTATTCTGGCCCACCAAGCTACTATCCTCTACTCATTGACACCCCAGTTTAGCAAAGCATTTAAGCCTATACCGAATGTTAACCCTGCTCATGTTGTTGAGAGGGAACTTGAACTTGGATACTGCTGAGTTTCAATGCTCCCCTTCTGATAGTATGGTCTATTGGTAGCTGTTGCAGCCAGCACAATTTTGAGCAGCCTTAAGGTGTCTTCAAATTGTGCCAGGGCCAAACTGGCCCCACTGTATGGGTCCATTACTGGGGGCTAAAGGAATTGGTAAAGCTGAGGAACGAGCTCAATAAGTTTAGAAAACTAAGGTGTTTATGAAAGTGGCAAGTTTAAGGCAAACTCCCTGCAGCTTGGAACCAAAATGTCCTGCTGACCCAGTTAGCATCCGCCTGTGGAAGGGGTCCAGTCTGTGGTGGGATCTCAGGGGTGATAATACAGGATATACTGGGAGATTCGATCTGGGATTAGTGGCAGATGGTGGCTATGTGGGATTGGAGCACAACAGAGATAGAGGCAAATTCTGGCACTGACTCCCTCTTTTGCCTTTAGACCTAACCTCTTTTCCTCAGTTTTCCCATCTATAAAGGGAGGGAAATAGAAAGGAAAACCAACAGAGGTGTTGCAAGGTTTAATGAATTATCTAAAGCATTTTGAGGAATACAAGTGCTAATACTAGGTGGATGGGATAGGTCATTAGGAATCAGATTCTGTAATTTATTAGGGACAAACCCTGCCCACCACCATGGACACAGAAGATCCAGGAAATAGTAGAAGTAATGTGGTGTCCCCTGCTTCAAGGGCAGCATGCAAAAAGCCCATGCAGGGGGAACACAGAGACACCAGCTTAACCCTCTTGCATAGCGGGATATGTGAACTTCAAGAACTACTATAGTCTTTGAGCAACATTGCCACTCCATGAACTAATTCATAGGGTGGGGGCTATCCCCTGATCCCTATCGAAGAACCCCTGAGTCAGTCCATTTAATCAGGTTATACATAAGGACCCGGATTCCTCCATTAGGTAGGTGAATTGTGGGGCCTGAAATGGTCACCATTGTCCCTTTAAGAATATTGTTAAATGCTGCTATGATAAACTGAATGCTACTTCTGTAATTCCAATCCACAGAAAAGTGACAGACACAGAAAATAGGGAGTGAAGAGAAAAAAAAAAGAACCACAAAACAGAAAACGTTGAATTTCAGGAGAAAAGACTTCAAGCTACTGGGAATCCCCCAATCATCCTATGCATAGAGTCCCACACACTGATAACTTGCTTTCGCATTCCATTGGTGAATTATACACACCCCCGCAACCTCAATGAGATTTTAGGATTCCCACAATGCTCTCTGTTTGTTAGACAAGCAATTCCTTCCTGTTTCTATTATTAGCCCTATCAGTGGTTCAGCAGGTTATGTGACTAACCACAGCCAGTGTTGCTATGGTCTGGTCCCACTCTCCAGTCTGCAGGACCATTCACTATACAAAGTGGGCAGATCCAGGTGTCAGATACTTAACTGTGATCCCAGGTTTGATTTATACCAGTGTCTACACTTACCAGCGATCGACGCTGTGGCGATCAATGCACCAGGGATCAATTTAGTGGGTCTAGTGAAGATCGCAGCTCACTCTCCCATCGACTCCAGGACTCCACTGGAACGAGAAGTGTAAGGTAAGTCGATGGGAGAGTTTCTCCCATCAACCCAGTGCTGTGTAAACACCGCAGTAAGTCGACCTAAGCTATGTTGACTCCAGCTACGTTATTCACATAGCTGGAATTGCATAACTTAGGTCGACTTACTCTCATAGTGTAGACAAGGCCTAATAAAGGCCCTCTAGTGAACCAAGCCTTCTAGTGACTTTCCTAATGTTGTACAATAGAAACCAGTTTTTACACTTTTCCAGCAGCCCCTGAGTGAGCTTTTTTCCATGGAGAGAAAATAGTACCATTTCCAGTAGTCCTACTCCAGGCTGAAGATGGAGATTTTTGGTGAACAGTCCATTTGTTTTAGATTTAACTGCTGTGACATTTTTCTCCCCCCTTTTTAAATGATGAATTAATTAACAAGGAAATACTTTTAGATTTTTTGACACAGATAAATTGTAGTCTTTTTCTAAAATGGGGAGCTAATCTTATGCAGCTTGATTTATCACCTGTTTCAGCCAAAATGGATATTAATCTGCTAAAAAAAAATACAGACGAAAATAGGGAATGAAGAAGAAACTTCTCCTATGGGCAGGCAATACTGTAGTGGTCCACTTTGGGGCTTTTTGCTCCTTCCTTGGAAGCATCTAGACGAGGTGGACTACTGGATTGACCAATGGCAATTATGTGTTCCTCTGTAATTAACCTCATATTCATGTATCTATTTTTCCTTTCTGCTTTAGAAAGCAAAATGAATGGGGTGAAGAAATGTGATTTGTTTTCACTGTAAATATAGTTTAGGGCTGTCTTTACGCCCACTCTTTTGTTTATTGTTAGGGATGCTTTCTTAGTTAATCACATTTATTTTCCTGTGGTTTTCTCGCATAAGGTATTTACATTTAGTGACACCTCAAATTTTAGTACTATTTATATAATTTATATGACTCACATGTGATGTGATTTGAAGAGATCAATATCTAAGATCATGAAATTCTCATCAGCTCAAATCACATATGTGTTATCTAAATTATATACATTTTTACACATATACATGATATTGTCTGCTTACAATTTGGTATTTTCATTTATGACTTTTTAACTTTATTTCTCTCTCTCTATTTTTAACAATTATTTTCCTTTTCTTCCAATTCTTAGAATTTTCACCAGAGAAGAGTTATTTAAATACTGAATGATTTTTCTTAATTTAGTCTCCTTTAATTGTGACCTTTGCTGTAATTTTTATGTAGCTCTCATTTGCTTCAATATTTAAAATATTTTCAAAAACATTTTTTGGAAATTTTAAGAGTTTAGCTTGGCTGACTAAACTATATTCAAACCACATTACCTTAAGCAGTAAGCTGTGTCATCAAAAAATACCAGTGTGGCTATGCATTACAGAGGCGCTGACTTCCTGAGTTCCGGGTGGTGCTCAACCTTGGCTCCTCCCGAGACCCTGCTCCCACTTCCCCAGCACCTCTTGCATGCTCCTGAACAGCTGGTCACCAGCATGTGGGAGGCGATGGGGGGGTGGGAGAGGAGCTGATCGGCAGGGACCGCCAGTGGGCGGGAGGGCTGGGGGGGGGAGAGGGAGGAGCTATTTTTTTCCCCTGGGTGCTCCAGCCCCGGAGCACCCATGGAGTAAGTGCCTATGATGGGTTAGTTGTCCCCCTTGGTATGGGTTATCTTTCTCTCTATTAGCCTACAGTAAGAGTAAGGTACTTATGAGCCATGTTTTTTAATGAAACCAGGCATAGAAAGAGACAGAGTCAGTCAGGGGGATGGGTGAGACAGGCAAAATTCCCTTTGTGTTTTATGATGTGAAAACTAACATAGCTGGATGGAGCTTTCCTCATCCATCTGCCTCTTGTCACTTGTCACTGTCACACTTGTTCAGTGACAAGGGTTAATTTTTGAAGGATAATTATATTCATTTTTTAAGTGCTGACCTGCTTTGGCGGCTTCCTGCACACTCAGTCCCCCCCCACACCCAGCTACATGCTGCGGGCCCAATACAGCAGCCAGGGCCCACTCCAAGCGCCTCCATCCTCCTTTTAAAGGGACAGCTCTCACTTCTCTCCTTGCGTAATTTCTGTAGATGTTACCAAAAATGATAACAATAAACAAACAATAAACTAGTCAAACAACATTCACAATTATTACTAAACATCAACAATATGAACCGGTTTCTGAAACTATCTGTTCCAGGCACCTGGCACTCTGGCGGCATTCAATTAGCATTACATCTTTGTAGGTTATTTCCACATCAATATTTCTTTTTCTGCTGTCCCTGTTCTATCAGATTTTTGTTCTGTAGGGTAGAGAGGCTTTAATATTCTTCTCTCTTAGGGATGTTTATTCCTTTTCATTTGGAATTTGAACTGGAGCCCAGCTAAACATAATGACTGTGATTATTAATTGTGTCCTAATATTTACCACCAGCTTTGGTTCTGTTGGCTAGGGGCCTAGACCTTCGACTTTCATTTTTGACACAAATGCAGACTTCTGGTGACAGCATTGCAGAAGTTATCGGAAACATTGGCAAGTGGACTGATAGCCACAGTACGTACAATCGTCACTCACTATTGTAAGTCCTAGTGAAAATGAGGAAGTTGGAGGACTGGCTGGGAAGATGGCCAGCCACAGAAACAAAAGGGCTTTTCCATGTGAGTCAGCCTATTGCATTGTCATTTTGGACCACAGAAAGCACAGGTGAAAGATAGATATATACTCTGTAAGGGAGCGTTCTCACATGGACCAAAAGACTCTTGTCACTTTTTCTCTGACACAGCTCTGAATAAGAGAAAGCTTCACACACTTCTCTCAAACAAGAAAATTATGCAAAGACTTAGAGGTTTAAAATGATTGCTTTACTGACTCAGTGTTATCAGCTCTTGTGATTTTTATAGAGAGTTTTGCTCTATTTAATATTTTTCTTAAAGCCCCAGTTCAGGTGAGCTCATGAGAATCTCAGGTTTCAATTTTTTTTTCAGGAGTCCAGTTCTATCCTGCTTAGCTGTGGAAAAGAGGTTGAAAACGTGAGTCTGCAGGCACCCTGAAGATGCAGAAACCAAAATGCAAATAAAAAGAACCCAAAATGTATTATTTAAAAAAAAAACCTGATTATTTTAAAGCCAATCACATGATTTTTTGGCACTGGACTTGTGATTTTTATACGCTTTGGGTTGTCAATACTGCACATGGCACAGCATCCACCACCTCACCCCCATCTTTGACAGAAATTTCCCCTAGAAATGGTTTAGATAATTTTACATATTTTTACTGGTACATTTTTCTTTTTATCCCTTCATCTATATGATGCCAACCATACAGGCCTTAGAGGGAAAGGACAATTAAAACTTTACAGACTAAAGGATATTCCAGGGCTAGCAGTAGGTGTTACATGGAAAGTTGGGAAATTTCCCTTTTCAAAACTATGAAGCTCCTATTTCTATCTCTGCAGTGTCATGTGGTATTTGAACCTTAAACCTGTCACTGAATATTGCTCATCCTGCTCGTCAGAATAATGTATTCTTCTTCAACTGTTCAGGGGAGAGGGATAGCTCAGTGGTTTGAGCATTGGCCTGCTAAACCCAGGGTTGTGAGTTCCCTCCTTGAGGGGGGGATTTAGTTGGGGATTGGTCCTACTTTGAGCAGGGGTTTGGACTAGATGATCTCCTGAGGTCCCTTCCAACCCTGATATTCTATGAGTCATGTAAATTCCAATCAGGTGCATGTGCACAGTTGTCAGAAAGTTTTCCCTTAGCAGCTCCTGTCAGGTCAGCTGTGGAGCCCTCTAGAGTGGCGCTGAATATATGCCCCTGCCAACTCAGTTCCTTCTTACCACCAGTGACGGTCGTTCGAACTGCGGCGGCTTGCCTAGCAAGTGCTTTCCATAGCGTAGTTAGTTTAGTTGTAGCTACTGTTAGTAGATAGTGTAAATAGTGTATATAGTGAGGTTTGAGAGCGGGGTTTCCCCAATCCATAACCCTCCCCCCCTTGGACTCCGGGGCATGCCGCGAGCCCAAGGCTTTAAACCCCGTGGAACCTGCAGTAAGCCGATGCCAATGAGCGACCTCCAGAACTCGTGTGTGAAGTGCCTGGGGGAGGCGCACCAGACAAAAAGGTGCAAGATTTTCAGGGCTTTCCACCCCAGGACAAAAAAGGAGCGAGGTTTCTGACTTAAGCAGTTGCTCATGCAATCCGCTCTTCGTCCCGTCTGCTACAGACTACCAGGACCTGGCACCAACCACATCCGTATGGAGTGCCCGGCATCAGTACATGACACGGTGCCGAGGATGGGCTCTAGGCACCGGCGCTCTCCGGCACCGCACGCTGAATAGACAACCTGGCACCACTCGCATTCACCAGTGCCATACAAGCGGCATAGAAAAGCTGATGGGGGCGCTCCCCGATGCCGAAAGCAGCGGGACTGGCAGGCACTGCACCAGTGCGTCCCATGAAGGAGCACTTGGCGCCCAAGCAGCAAGAGTCAGAGCTGTCGACTTCGGTTCCCATGGGGGGACTGTCGAGTCCGGTGCCCAGTGACTCCCCGGATGGGCAGTGCCAGGCGGAGGAGCTGGAGCTACCCTCCATCCCGGACACTTTTGAAGCCGCCAGAGACTTAATTGCCATGACGGTCAGAGATAAGCCCCTGGCGCCACCACGACCAGCGCCGTCTAGAGGCAAGCCAGCCAGGATGCAGCGCAGCGGTCACCCTCTTGTGCCTGGCACCATTCGCCTCGACACCGCTCTTGATCGCCATCGCCAAGGCACCACTCTCCGGCACTGGATTCCATGAGGGGTTCCCTGACTCCAGCGGGACATCGCTCCCCTTCCCCAGCACTGAGGAAGGAGTGGCACTGATTCCCGGCTCCAAGAGAGGACTGGTACTGATCCACAGCACCAAACCCTTGGCACTGGTCCCCAGCACTGGACCCCTGGCACCGGATCCTTGTCACTGGTCCCCGACACCGGATTCTCGACTTCGGTCCCTGGCACGGGCGCCTCAACACCAGTCCCCCGCATCATCAGCTCAGCACTGGTCCTCAGTGCAGTTCCCTGCGGCTCCACCGTGGTCATCACGGTCAATATCCGTCTCATCGGATTTGGACGGTGACTCTTTGTATTCCTGTCCCAGCTGACACAGATCTGACAGGCGACGGAGGGAGGCACCAATGGCATGGCACCCCCAGTGGTAGCCTCTGGCACAATGGCCCTTTTGGACCCCCTGGGCTTACCATCAGGCCCAGGGATCCTTTTCCAGGGGCTCCCGCTTGGTGACCTCTGAGCATCGACCACCCCAGCCAGCTAAGGACAGACCTACGCCCCACGGATCCGAGGCAACTTTGACACAAGCCCCACCGCCGGCCTAGGTTGCCACTGAGGCAACTCCGAGGCAAGACCCATTGCAAGGCCAGGCTACCATCACCATGGCAACGGTCGCCACAGGGGTCCCAGACGCTGACCAGGTGGAGGTCAGGGAGCCGGAGGGCCAGGAGGACCCCGTACCACCTCTAGCCTTCTCATCTTCATCCCCGGATGAGGCGGTGGCAGGAGCTTCAACCTTGGACCCTCCCCAATTGACCACAGGGCCCATCAGGACCTCCTCCAGAGGATTGCCCACAACATAGGGTTGTAGGCAGAGGAAGTGGTCAAACCCGAGGACCCTATGCTCGACATTCTCGCACCAGAGGGACCGCCCCGGGTAGTTCTGCCACCAAAAAAAACAATCCAGAGCAATATTAAGACTCTGTGGCAGACCCCTGCTTCAATCCCACCTACCGCCAGGGGTGTGAAGTGCAAGTAATTCATCCCCTCTAAGGGGTACGAGTATCTGTTCTCTCACCCGCAACCGTGCTCGCTGCTAGTGTCGGCGGTTAATAAGAAAGAGAGATGGGGGCAGCAGGGGCCGGCCCCTAAATCCAAGAAGTCGAAAAGGATGGACCTTTTTGGCAGGAAGGGTTTACGCAACTGGTGGCCTGCAGCTGAGGATCGCTAACCAGCAAGCTATCCTCAATATATATAACTTCAACTCGTGGGGCTCCATGTTGAAGTTTAAGGAGCTGATTCCACCAGACTCCAGAGCCAAGTTCTCAGCTTTTATTGATGAAGGGAAGGCAGTGGCACGGACCTCTTTTCAGGCTTCATTGGACTCGGTGGACTCGGCAGCCCGCGCCCTTTCATCAGGAGTAGCCATGAGGAGGATCACATGGCTACAGGTGTCCGAGTTGCCCCTGGAGCTGTAGCAAACCTTGCAGGACCTACCATTCGAAGGGGCAGGGTTATTTTCGGAGCAGACAGATTCCAAGCTGCACAGTTTAAAAGACTCCCGAGTGACTATGAAATTATTGGGCATGCACACTCCAGAAACCCAATGAAAACATTTCAAGCCCCAGTTGCAACAGCAGTACCCATATCTTCCTCCGCCGAGGCAGGATTTTTATAGGCGTAGGGGCAGGAATGGCAGGCGCAAACCTTCCAATCCCCCTTCTGGGTAGAATCAAGGCCCAACCAAACCTTTCTTGGTCTCTAAGCAGGCCTTTTGAAGATATGCCCGAGAATGGCGCACCTGCCATGACACTGAATCCTTCCCCGTTTTATGTATTGTCTTGTAACCCTTCTGCCCATCTAAGTTGGCAGCAACAAGGGCCGGGTTCTGTATCTAGGGGTTCCGTTTCAATAACGTAATGCAAAACCGGCTCGAGCCCCCACCCAGTGACCTGGGACAATTACATACCACCCCCCTGGGTACCTCTAAGAGGCAATACTTCCCCTCTCGCAAGCATGGAGTCTGAGTGTAGCAGAAAATGTTTAATAACATGAGGTAAACGACATCAGATAAAATTGGAAAAACACCACAAACAGGATTCATAACACAAACCATGAGCAAAACCCGCCCCAGCAAATTGGGCTGTGTCCTTTCCCTTTGGTTCTTGAATCCAGCAACCCAAAAATCACCCAGAGTCCCCAAAGTCCAACACCCCCAAAGTCTCTTGGGTCCAGCAACCACCCAAAGTCCCAAAAGTCCAACAACCCCCAAAGTCTCTGTCCCTGGTCAGTGCAGCCCCAAAGTAAAAGGGGGGGGCACGCAGGGTGTTAAGGGGCACCTTACGTGATCCGAGGCTGGCCAGCCGTCTGTTTCTCCGTGGGGGTTCCGCCGCAGTCTTTACCACGAGCCAGTCCACTTTCCTGCCATCCCACGAACTGCTCCGCTCTACAAGCTGCTCCGCTCCACTCCACTCCGCTCCGCTCACCGACCTGTGAGCCGTTCCAGCCGTCCCTGCAAACAGCTCCACTCGCCGTTCCTTGGGCCACTCCAACCGGCCCCGCAAGGCTCCACGCCGCTCCTCCAGTCGTCCCCACAAATTGCTCCACCAGCTGCTGAGCAATATAGCTTCAGGCTCCCCCACTAGTTAACACAGCACTCAGTGATCTCAGCTCTTAATAACATCAGCTCTTTTGTGATTTCAGCTCTTAGTGATTTTAGCTCATAGTATAGTAGGGGAGCCCCAGTGCTGGTGCACCATTGGCCCAAAGTGAATTCAGCTCCGCAGCCTGTAACTAGACTCCTAAGGGAATCAAAGTTCACTCTGATATTCAACCGTGGAGAGAGGAGGCGGTGCAATTGGTGTTTCAAACCCTCAGAGGGGGCCCATCCCATCAGGTACAAATACCTGTCCCCATCCTCTCTCAATTCACTGGGTTTTGTAACCCATGCCCCTTGTCAAGCAAGTGCTACTTAGGTAATGGTGAAGGACTCACTCAGTCCTTCTGTCATACAACAGATCCACTGGCCTTGATTCACAGAATCAGGGTAACAAAACTTTATTCCTCCTGCCCCAATAATAGAGAAACTGGGGATCCCACACCAGCCAAAGTAACCACTTTCAGTTGCTGTGTTTCATGCCAGGCGAGTGGGTGTGCCTATGCAAACAAGATCAGCCCCTGGAGTTCTTTTCCACACTCGCCATAATTCACCACCAGATGTCAGGGTAGAGCTCATCCTGACTCTGCTTACAGTCTATCCCACTTTTACCATGCTTGGGCCCAAATAACATCGGACCGCTGGGTTCTTTGCATGGTAGAAGTGGGATATTCTCTCCAATTCTGCTCCTCCCCTACCTCCCAACCTCTTTCCCTGTCCCTCTTCAGGGACCCCTCTCATGAGCAACTCCTTATCCAGGAGGTGCAGGTGCTCCTCGCTATAGAAGCAGTGGAGGAGGTTCCTCAGGACCTCAGGGGCAAGGGATTCTATTCCCGCTACTTCCTAATCCCCAAAGCCCAGGTGGGTCTCAGACTCATTCTAGACCTGCAAGGACTCAACAAGTTCATGGTAAAGTTCAAGTTCCGCATGGTCTCCTTCAGTACAATTATCCCTTCTCTGGATCCCGGAGACTGATACGCCGCCCTCGATATGAAAGATGCGTACTTTCACATAGCTATTCGGCCTGCACGCAGACGATTTCTACGGTTTGTGGCCAACCAAAAACATTATCAGTTCACGGTCCTCCCCTTTGGCCTGTTAACAGCCCCCAGAATGTTCACCAAGTGCATGTTGGTCGTAGCAGCCTTCCTCCAAAGGAGGCAGGTGCAAGTATACCCCTACCTCGACGACTGGCTGCTCAGGGGCCTCAACAGGGAGCAGGTGGAGTCTCAAGTCCGATTAGTCAGATCCACTTTCGAGAGACTGGGTCTCCTCCTCAATGTGAACAAGTCAATCTTGTCACTGACCCAAAGAATAGAGTGGTACTGGACTCGGTACAGGCAAGAGCGTTTTTGATGGAGACCCAATTCCAAGCCATGACAGTCATTATTCAAGGCCTCAGGCAGTACCCGATCACTACAGCAAGGGGATGCCTGAGTCTCCTCGACCATATGGCAGCCTGCGCTTATGTGGTCTGGCATGTCAGACTGAGGCTCAGGCCACTCCAGGCGTGGCTCGCTTCGGCCTACCACCCCGGGCGCAACAGCCTGGACTCAGTGGTCACGGTGCCAGAGCAAGTACTTGAGTTCCTCCAATGGTGGCTCGACCCTCGGACAGTGTGCAAGGGAGTCCCCTTCAACAGCCCCCAGCCCTTCTTGTCCCTGGTAATGGACACGTCAGCTCTGGGATGGGGTGCGCATTTGGGAGACCTCCAAACACAAGGCCTATGGTCACAGGATGAGCTCCCCCTTCATATCAATATCAAGGAGCTTGGGGTAGTACGACTAGCATGCCAAACCTTTCAGGCCCGGCTGCAAGGGCAGTGCGTGGCAGTGATGACGGACAACACCACTGCCATGTTTTACATCAACAAGCAAGGTGAAGCCCATTCCTGCCCTCTAAGTCAAGAAGCCCTCCGGCTATGGGAGTTCTGCCTAGCCCTCTCCATTCACCTGGAAGCATCGTATCTCCCAGGAGTTCAGAATGAACTGGCAGACCACCTCAGCAGATCGTACCGCAATCACGAGTGGTCCATCCGGCCGCAGGTCATACACTCCATCTTCCAAAGGTGGGGGTTTCCGCAGGTCGACCTGTTCACCACCTGGAGCAACAGAAAGTGTCCAACGTTCTGCTCCTTCCAGAATCACAGCCCGGGCTTGATCACGGACGCATTTCTGCTATCCTGGGGAGGCCACCTGTTGTATGCCTTTCCCCTGATCCCTCTCGTGCACAAGGTACTTCTCAAGGTCTGCAGGGACAGAGCAGAGGTAATTCGGGTGGTCCAAGCATGGCCTCGACAACACTGGTACACCACACTCCTGGAACACGCTCAGTGGACGCCCCAATTGCATTACCACTCCACCCTGATCTGATCATTCAGGACCACGGTCACCTTCACTACCCAGACCTCCAGTCCCTCCATCTCACAGCCTAGAAGCTTCATGGTTAAACCCATGGAACTTCTGTGCTCCGAACCAGTAAGGGAGGTCCTACTTGGCAGCAGGAAACCATCCACCAGGGCAACTTATGGAAAAGGTGGAAAAGGTTCACTTGCTGGTGTGCCCAGCAGCACACACCTCCACTCCAGGCACCTATACACTCATTCTAGAGTACCTTCTGTACCTGAAACAACAAGGCCTGGCAGTGTCATCCATCAAGGTACATCTCGCTGCTATCTCAGCCTTCCACCCGGGAGCGTCCAGATGTTCCATATTCGCTAACCCCATGGTAGGATGTTTCCTCAAGAGTCTGGAATGGCTACATTCTCAGATTAGACAGCCTGTTCCTTCGTGGAACCTTAATCTGGTGCTCTCCAGACTAATGTGCCCCCCATTCGAACTGCTGGCAACTTGCTCCCTTCTCTACCCAGCATGGAAGGTAACCTTCCAGGTCACCGTCACATCAGCTAGGAGGGTGTTGGAGTTAAAGGCCCTTACCCCTCACCCATTCTACACCGTCTTCCACAAGGATAAGGTGCAACTCAGGCCTCACCCAGCCTTTCTCCCCAAGGTAGTGTCACACTTCCCTGCTATCCAAAACATTTTTCTACCTGTCTTCTATCCTAAGCCTCAAGCCAGTAGTTGAGAGCAGAGGCTACACTCATTGGATTTTCGGCGGGCGCTAACATTCTACATCGAGCGCACTAAGCTGTTCAGGAAGTTGAACCAGCTGTTTGTAGCGGTAGCAGCCTGGATGAAAGGACTCCTGTTCTCATATCAAAGAATATATTCCTGGATCACGTCCTGCATCCGCATGTGCTACGAGCTGGCCAAGGTACCAGCCCCAGCACTTATGGCACATTCCAAGAGGGCACAGGCCTCGTCAGTGGCGTTCCTGGCCCAGGTCCTGATACAAGAAATTTGCAGGGCAGCAACTCGGTACATACGTTCACCTCTCATTATGCCATCACCCAGCATGCCGGAGATGATGCAGCATTCCGCAGAGCTGTGCTCCCATCAGTGATTCCTTAACTCCGACCCCACCTCTGGGGTGGAGCTTGGGAGTCACCTGATTGGAATTGACATGAACAAGTATTTGAAGAAGAAAAAATGGTTACTCACCTTCTTGTAACCGTTGTTCTTCAAGATGTGTTGTTCATGTCCATTCCAATACCCAGCCTCCTACCCCTTTGTTGGAGTAGCCAGCAAGAAGGAACTGAGGAGGGGCCGGGTTGGCAGGGGAATATATTCAGCGCCAGGAAGGCACCACTCCAGGAGGCTCCACAGCCGATCCGACGGGAGCTGCTAAGGGAAAACTTTCCAATGACTGTGCATGCAGCGCGCACACACCTGATTGGAATGGACATGAACAACACATCTCGAAGAACAACAGTTACGAGAATGTGAGTAACCATTTTATTTTGGAGATGGAAGAAGGAAAGAATTATCTGTCAAGTTGATTTCTTTAAAAAAAATAATGGTAGATGTTTTGAGGTTTGGAATGTAAGAAGTAATCCCATCAGAGATGGATTAGTGAGAAAAGTGCAGGTTAGTCAAAGGTACCTGTTAAATTGTGTCTAATCACATAAATCTGCAATTTATCAGAGGGCTATCACCACCACATGTGTGGGTCTGTGAACATACAATGTGGCACATATTGTCAAAAGTAACTAGTTATTCTGGGTGCCACCTCTGTTCTTGACCAATCTGAGACAATTTGGGAGGGGCTGATTTTCTTAAGGTCCCCCTAAATTTTCTCATAATGCTGAGCATGTGCACATGCACATATGAGCGCACACAGTTGGTCAACAAGAAATTTTCAAGAAATGAGAAAAATATATGTTCTGCAAAGCTTTTTTAAATTATTTCCTTCACCACCCTCCATTTTTTCTTTAGCCAGTCAGGAGAGTTCAAGAAAAAGAAATTCTGCATATATGTAATTCTATGGTCTGACTGAATCCTTTTTGTATAGGTTACACCTGCTTACCAAAGACCATTATTAATTACTATTACTGATAATGATCCTAGCCCCAATCAGGATTGTGCTAGGGACTGTACAAACACATGTGAAGATTAGCTCTATGGTGTTCAGAATCACTTTGGAACAAATGTTCTTGAAAGCAATACGCTTTATTCAGTGACACAGTTGCCAGCTGCCCCTACATAACAGAGCATGGGCTTCTGTAGCACTCCTCTCCCAGATTTCCTGTCTGGGATCTTAAATCACTTAAAGGTACAGTTCCCAATGCCACAAGCTTCCTGCCCAGGAAAGTTTACTCCACGCTGTTTTCCCGAACCAGCTCAGAACTGCATGAATTCCCCCACATTTTTTTTCCACCTTTTAGCACTCAAAGACCCAGGATTTAAGTTTGTCTCAAAAAGACAAATTTTCCTTTTTCTCAAAGAGTTTTTAACTTTTATCTTGAAGCTTCACTTCAATGGGACTTTGGCAGATGCTTAAGTACATATTGAATAGGGATGGACTTAAGTAGTTGCCTAAATGTTTTGGTAGATCAGGGCCTTAGTGAAGGGAGACAAAGTCCCAGAGCAGATGGCTTTTGAAGCACAGCTCAGAAAGTGAAACAAAATAGATGTTTGGTTTATTTCTTTATACATTTTTTTTTTCTTTTCTTTGTGGTCCCCGGCTTTCCCACCCAGAGAAAATACAACTGTGACAGACTGGAAATCCCCTGAACAACATTGTTCTGATAATAAGATTGCACAAGTTCAACCAAAATATTATGCCTAAAAAGCCTTTTTCTTTCAGTTTGCTTTGCCGAAGAGAGAGAGAGAGAGATGATCAAAGTGATAGTCCACTTAAATGATAAACAAGTAGAATTTAAAGAGAGATGGTGTCGTTTTTGTGTGATTCATGATCAGAATACAATTCATTTGTGAGGTCTGAGGCTTTAATAGTTGCATCTGGAAATGCAGCAAAAATTGGTATTAGTGAAGGGGTTCATGTTCTTCTAATTTTGTGCCTATTGTTGGGCCAGATTCTGGAATCTTTACACAATGTTTCCTAAGACAAAACACCCTGGACCTGGGCTGCATGTAGATTGGGGTTAGAGATATAAGAGGTTATCTCATCCAAAGGACCCGAGGAGGGGAGATTGCATAATTCAAGGTTGCTTGATTCAAAGACCATCTGACTTCAGTGGGCTTTGGATCAGCCCCATGGAAACCCAAAGGAGGACCTGGAATAATGGCTTTGTTGTCAAAATCCCACCGTGAATGAACTGCTGAGGCTGGTGACATCGCCAAACGGGGTGGAGACTCTTGGGGGTTTGCCAAAGTGACAATTGGAGGGAGGATCTCGAGGAGGGAGATCTGGGAATGGGAGTTGGAGGGTCAGATAGAATGGCTGGCTAGACTTGCCTGGAGAGGGGGTGTGACGTTATTGACATGAACTGGGACCGTATAGATCATTGTTGCAACCAAAGTCCTGTAGTGGCACCAAATCTTTTATAAAGGGGGTCAAATGAGGTGTCTAAGACAAGGTTATGGTTTGCTGGTTATGATTATGCTGTCTATATGTGTGTATCATTTTTGTAGTTGAAGTTATGACTATTGGCTCTATACTGTCTGTATTTCAAACTTATGCTATGCTTCTGGGTGACACCTCAGACAAGTTGGTGTCAGCTCTGCCTAGCCTGCTTGATGGCCCATTAAGGATCATCAGCTATACAATTGACTCATTGAGAGAAGACAGATACGCCTTGTAATTCAGCAAAGTATGCAGGAACTTGCCCATGTGACTCTAGACTCCATTTTGCTGTAATTTTCCACAGTAAGAACAAAGAGGTGTTCTTACACCTGGAAAATACTATAAAAGGCTGATGCCACATCTCCATCTTGTCTTCAATCCTGCTTCTTACCTCTGGAGGGACTTTGCTACAAATGGAAGCTCTACACAAAGGACTGATGACCCATCCCTGCGGGGGATGTACTCCAGAGACTTGATTTGAACCTGTAGTTTATTCTATCACTACTACAAGCCTGAACCAAGAACTTTGCCATTACTGTATGTAATTGACTCCATTTAACCAATTCAAGCTCTCATCTACATCTTTTTCCTTTTATGAATAAACTTTTAGATTCTAAAGGATTGGCAACAGCGTGATTTGTGGGTAAGATCTGATTTGTAGATTGACCTGGGTCTGGGGCTTGGTCCTTTGGGATCGGAAGAACCTTTTTTTCTTTTACTGGGGTGTTGGTTTTCATAACCATTCATCCCCATAACGAGTGGCACTGGTGGTGATACTGGGAAACTGGAGTGTCTGAAGGAATTGCTTGTGTGACTTGTGGTTAGCCAGTAGGGTGAGACCAAAGTCCTCTCTGTCTGGCTGGTTTGGTTTGCCTTAGAGGTGGAAAAACCCCAGCCTGGGCTGTGACTGCCCTGCTTGAAGCAATTTGTCCTGAATTGCCATTCTCAGTTGGGTCCTGCCAGAACCAGCATCGTTACAGGGGGGCTGACTGAAGAAGGGTTAGTAGAGCCCTGAGGATGGAAAACCTGAAGAGAGCTCAGCATGGTGTCCTGAACCCCAGCAACTCCTCTCCTCTTAGATCGTGATGGGCTCTGGAGGGGAGAGAGTCCTCAGGAAAAGTGAGGGACTCCCACAGCCATCCCAGTAACCCAGCATCAAGGGCTGGCACTGAGAGGTGACATCAGATATAGACGGGTCATGGCACGTTGTGCGTGTATATTTGTAAATAGTTAAGAAGCTCAAGTTAAACTAACAGAGTAAGATGAGAGGGTTCAGTGTATAAAACTATTTCTTTAATGCTTCTATGTTAGATTATATTTATTCTTAGCATAATAAGTAAGACCTTTCATTTTCATGAGCTCTATGCCTAGGCCTGATACAGGCTACTAAGTTATTTAGACTCTTGACTGCCACTTCTTAAAGTGAAGCTACATAATAATTACCCCATGCAACAATGTAGCTCTGGATTTTCCAGTTCTTGGGGATAAAAGGCTAAAATTGTTTAACTCTAAAAGTCTAGAAGAGACAAGGAGTTAATATATACTGGATGGTGGCAGCAACAGTACTAGATAAACAATCACTTAATAGATTTGTGTTTATGTGGAGGTGGTTCACGGAAGGGAAGCAGGGTGTCACAGAGGCTCACAAACACTAGCCCATATTAGTCAATGACTAGTCTGCCCCTGAATTATTTTGGTGTGTGTTGGTGTGGAGGCGTTGGAGACACAAAAAGAGGGGGAGGAAATATTTAACACCTCTTCTGTGTGTCTCTGCAGCTTGCTCGCTTTGCATCTGTCTTTTAAGTCCTGATCCTGAAAACTGCGAGTAGTTCCAGATTGCTTACAGACCAATCACATGAGTAAGGGTTTGCAGGACTGACCCTTCAGATTGCAATCTCCTTGGAGCAGCGACTGTCTTTATCTTTGTTTTGTACAGCAGCAAGCAAGCTGTTGGTGTTTAGCAAATACTACATAATTGCATTTATATTTATTAATAATAATATATAGCTCTTAACTATCACTTTGAATCTGGGAGATCTCACAGCACTTTACAAATTCTCCCTCCTGGACAACCATGTATTCACACTGTAACTGAGGGCAGAATTTAGCCCCTAGCTCTGTGGTGTGTCTGGCCTTCCTGGACCATAAGCCATCTCACAAAAGGGCCCTATCTTGCTCTCACCAAAATCACTAGTAAAAATCCCGTTGATTCAGTAGGAACCGGGTTGGGCCTTTAGGGCCTGATCCAAATCACACTGAAGTCAGTGGGAGTCTATTTACTGACTTCAGTGAGTTTTGGATTAAGCCCTTAGTTTGGAAGTGGGAGGCATTTTCAAAATAAAAGTTCCATAAGTATTTTCACTCTGGCTTCCTGGCTCGCTCTGCTTGTCATCCTTTTCAGTGTGTTTACACTTCCCCCTGCCTGCGGTTGCTTTATCAGAGCAGTGGGTTCACACTTCACCCTGGGTATAAAGCAACTGAGTGAGCTCCTCTCTCACACACAGGCACGCACACACCAAATATGCTCAGAATGACACGGACCAGCACAGCGTTTGGCATTTTACTCTTTTTCCTTCTTCACACCACTTCTGGAGAAAGTGGTTCTACCTCAGAAGATGAGTCTGGTGAGTCATTTCACGTTTGCCTTCAGGATCAAGAATAATTGAAAATGTGATTTTAATGAGATCCCCAAACTTCTACTACATGCAACTGCAGCCGTTAAACAGAATGGGTTAACATTTTAGCCGTTAGCTTTGCCTCTCTCATATTCTTTATGCATGGGATTTGTGTGATTCTGGTGGATTATTTACACAGATATCTATCTATACTTATGCCCAGTCTTGCATCCTTGTGCACCTCAAACTCCTATTAAAACCAGTGAAAGAGTGGGGTGCACAAGGAATGCAGGATAGGGCCTACTTAGCCTCTCTCATTATGGTTAGCTTTGTATAAGAATTACGATTGTTTAAGGCTGGTAAGTAAAGAATTAGTTCATTCCATTATGTTTTGCAAATACATTAAAGTGCCATATGAAAAGGATAAGGCACTGATTCTGCTCTCACAATCCTCTTAGGGAAAAATGTTTTAAAGTGCCAGAAACCGTCCAATCTGCTCCACCCCAGAGGCAAAAAGTTTCCTATTCAGAAGATTATTTTTGAGCCCCAGAGATAAGTTATCTCGAGCAGGGAGTGGCCCTATGATGCGAAGGACGCTCTCTAATCCCCCCTTTCGGCGAGGTGGGGCCAGGGGGCAGCATTTAAACAAGGAGCTTCTAGGAGCTACCTGCAGCACATCACTGATGTGTGTTTATCATAAAGGCACTCGAATGACATCAGGGGCATGACAGTAATAATGACCTTAGTTCAACAAACTCAGTTATTTTGCTTGGACAGTTAAAAGTATTTTGCAGCAGAAATAATCAAATTTGTAAATACTCCACTCAATTTAGACATTTTGTACATAGTTCTGCACTACATTCAGGAAAATTTCCCATTGCCATCAATGAGAATATTTTTCTGACATACAACTTGAGACTCAGATCCTTTAAATTGCCTAGGACCTGGTCCTGAAAACCTTTACTCACATGAATAATAATCCTCACTCATATGAGTCATCCTATTAACGTCAGTGGGACTGTGCAGATAAGGACTACTGACATAAAACTAGTCTCTCTCAATTACCGTCATTTAGGTTCCTAACATTTTGTTATTAGATGAGTAGCAGTATGGGTTCTGTTTTTAATGGTGAGGTAATTACTGTGTATCTATGCTAACTTTTAGATGTAACTCCATTAGTTCCCTCTGTTTTTCCCATCTGCAGTGAATTATATATTTATTACACCAGAACAAAGTGCATGGCAGTTTTACTGGTTAGAAGACTATAAAGAACAAACTGGTTTACAGAACTTAAACCTACTTATGATGTGTTTCCCCCCTATTTTCTTGTATTTACATAATTTGCAGCTGATCAGCACCTGATCCTGCAATCCCTTATTCAGGTGAGTGGTCCCATTGACATCAACATTAATAAAAATATATTGAAATCAATGTCTCTGAAATCACTGGGACCACTCAACTCTGACATATATTATTAACCCTGCTCCCTTTCAGTCAAAATCGCTTTGCCATCAACTTCAAAGGGAACAGGATTGGGCCCTGGTTAGAAACAGAAACAGATCCTGAAAACCCTTACTCATGTGTCCCATTGACTTCAATGGCCCTGCTCACAGGGTAAGTGTTTGTAGGGTGGGGTCAGCTCACATGAGAACTATTTTAATTTAAGATAACTTCTAAATACAGCAGATATTCAATCAGACGCCAACAACACCATGGCAATTTAAGGTCCTGATCCTGCAGCTATTTACACCTGTGCTTAACCAATATATATTATTGATATGACACATATTAATATGCATTAAGCCCACAATATCAATATGACATTATATTGTATCTATATTTCTAGCAGTTACATGGCCTGAATTGACCTATATCTTTTTATAATTCTGTTCTATGCTAAGCATCCCGTAACACTTGGCAAAGCTGAAGTCAGCTTTGGCATGCGAAAATAAGGAACTTGTGAACGGCAAAATACTTCAATGTTCTACTACGGTATAAGCTGAGGAGGTACCTTCATGGACCAGTCCCTGGAATGCTAGTATCCAAAACAAAGGAGAGGCACAGAAAAACAGGTTAAGGGGCTGGGACAAACTGGTGGGTTGGATTTAAGTGATGTGTAAAGAGTTTTGTAACTTGTAAAATCATCCTAAAAACACTCTTAGCTGAAACACACTTTCTGTGTAAGGTGAATTTAACAATGCTGCACAAGACGGCTTCCCAGAAACTGGTATCTTACTGAGCCTTTCTTCCTGTACGTTCTAATATTAGCTTTTAGCAAAAAACCTGACTGATATTGGTCATTTCGTCTCTTGAATATATTTCTTAATGGACTGAAGGTAGCCAAGCAATTGACTATACAGTTATCAGGGGTATGTACTGTGAGTAGTCCTATGGACATCAGTACACAAAGTTAAGAATGTAAATAAGTCTCTGCAAATATTTATATTGTGGTGGTGCCAAAGTCCTCTATCAGGATTGGGGCCACATTGTGTTGTGTACTGTACAAACACGGAAAAGAGACAACTGCCTTAAAGGGTTTATAGTGTAAGTGATTATGAGCCCAGTTCTTCTCCTATTGAAATTAGTGTCAAAGTTCCCCACTGATTTAAATGAAATCAGGATTAGGTGTTAAGTTTGAGTTACCTATGATCTAGGGGAAACGGTCATGATCCTGCAAATTTTTACTGATGTAAACAGACCTTACTCACATCATTAGTCATGTAGAGGTCACTGGGGCCATGATTAAGAGCTATTTGTGTGAGTTAGGATTGGCAAGTTCAGGAGTCAACAGGGAAAGAAGTATATTGTTGATTGTCAGATAGCAAAATTTAATTTTAAGCTGTTAGAATATGGTACATGAAAATTCCTTTTAAATAGCACATATCATGCTAATTGCTAATCTAATATTTTAACTGATCATTTTTTACTGTTACAAATACTTTTCATGACTCAAAAAAGTTGCATTCACAGTGCAGGAGTTCAGTGCCAGATAGGGTGACCAGATGTCCCAATTTTATAGGGACAGTCCAGAGTTTGGGGTCTTTTTCTTGTATAGGCTCCTATTACCCCCTGCCCCCGTCCCGATTTTTCACACTTGCTGTCTGGTCACCCTAGTGCCAGACATTGCAAGTCAGCTGCCCTCCTGCTTTAATGCTAGTCTAACATCTGACGGACCCCTTTACTATTTAAACATTCAACAGTTCAAATGCTAGACAAAGAAGCTCATCTTCTTTAGATTATTCAATCTTTAGGACAGCAGGATGGATTCTGATTTACAACTTCTGCCACTTTAGTCCCATTCTTATGGGTACTGAATAAATACAACTTTTCAGATAATTGTAGCAGCCGTCAAGAGGATTCTTATTTGAGAGTCTTACTTGTTGATGTGATACAATCCATGGATTTATACGTATTATGACATGGCCTTTATTTACATATTCATAGATTCATAGATTCTAGGACTGGAAGGGACCTCGAGAGGTCATCGAGTCCAGTCCCCTGCCCGCATGGCAGGACCAAATACTGTCTAGATCATCCCTGATAGACATTTATCTAACCTACTCTTAAATATCTCCAGAGATGGAGATTCCACAACCTCCCTAGGCAATTTATATAAACAACCATGCAAAACAATGTCACTATATAAGTAATAAACAGTAATAATAATTCACAACAATTTTAATGTTACCCATATGTAACCAGAATTATGAATAACTCAAGGTAAGTAATTGTATCAGAAGTCTTAAGAGTGCTGCATAGTCTCTGGTCATATAGGACATGAGTCTCTATATGTGACTAGATGGCTCAGAGGAATTGTGATAGACTTTCACCTCTATTAAACCAGTCCAAAGCCAGTTCTCGACTAGTACTGATTGGAAGCTGTCTCTCTTTAATAGTCAAGGTGAAATAAATGTCATGGTCTTGGTCCAGGTGTCCATGTAACAAAAAATATTTCTACTACAATTGGCACTAAATGACAACCTTGGAGTTTCAACAGAATAGAGTCTCAGGGTTGGAAGGGACCTCAGGAGGTCATCTAGTCCAACCCCCTGCTCCAAGCAGGACCAATCCCCAACTATTTTTTTTTTTGCCCCAGATCCCTAAATGGTCCCCTCAAGGATTGAACTGACAACCCTGGGTTTAGTAGGCCAATTTTCAAATCACTGAGCTATCCCTCCTTTTAGCTGCAAAGGAGCCAAAAATGAAATGGACATAGAGAATGATTATTATGATTACTGCTACTGATTGGCCAATTGCACCTACAAATTGGGTGCAGTGCTAGACTATGAGAAAATATCCTGTTAGTATTGTTACCTTGTCCTGGCCCATCTCCTTCCTGTCTGCATGTTTCTTTCATTCACCTGTGAGGGCTTGGCATTTAGTCTGTAAGCTCTTTGGAGCAGGAGCTGTCTTTTACGATATGTGTGTACCATGTCTAGCAGAATGGGGCCCTGGCTTTAAATTGAGGCCTCTAGGGCACTAGTGTAATATAAATAACCATGAATAATACCTCATCTCCCTCCAGTTCAGAGTTGAGGCACATTGGCAGGGCAGTGGAGTGATGCTTGCACCGTTGCGCCCAGGCTGTACCTGTTCGGTGGATAAAAAGAGAACTTCCTTCTCCAAGGGCATCAATCCTACATCTTTCTCCAGCATCCAATTCCCTTAAATATTAAAAGAAGATGGTGGGCCAAGGGTGGGACTTGGAGGATGGTGCGTCATATATCATCATTCCCATCCCCAGAAAGCAGTAGGGAACAGAAGTTAATACAGCCTGGCTTTCAGACAGCTAATGCTCACAGGGCCCATTACAGAGAACAGTACCGCTGCTTCTTACCCACTTTTCAGCTAGCTTCTGTGCAGAGGTGCTGAGGGGAGGAAGCTCCTTCCATTCTTCCCTGGTGGACCTGCCCTGGTGCCATTCACAATCTAACCCTTCATTATCAGTTCTGCTGAACTTGGAGTGGAAGTTGGGGTGGAAATATTTCTCTCAGTAGTTTGTTTATTTTGCTATCCCTGATCTGACATGCAAGAGCTTTGGATATGAAACACGCATCATCCAGTCAAACAGCAATTGTTTTATGACTCATCAAGGCAAACTTTGAAGAAATAGTATTATGTGACAAAGTTTGAGATTTCCCTGAAAGCCTGATGGTATGACATTTGACAGAAACGGATGGCACAGTCAAAATGTGCCGCAGCGCTCAAGCGCCTGTGCCAGCGTAAGGGGATTTGAAATGAGACCTCTAAAATTCTACCTTAATTTTCTAGTTCTTGTCAATAATCTGACAGCAAAGCACAAGTATCAGTTCCATTACACGTAAGTTTTGGGGGCATGAGCTATTGTGCAAAGACAGGCTGTTGATAAATTACAGAGGATTCCGCGAAGAGCCACAGGAACGATTGAAGGATTAGAAAGGATTAAAGAAATAGAAAACATGACAGTGATAGACTCAAGGAGCTCAATCTGTTCAGTTTAACAAAGAACAAGTTAGAAGGTCATTTAATCACAGTCTATAAGAACCTACATGGAGAATAAATATTTAATAATTGGCTCTTCGGTCTAGCAGAGAAAGGTATAACACGATCCAGGGGCTGGAAGTTGAAGCTAGACAAATTCAGACTGGAAATAAGGCATGGGGGTAATTAACCATTGGAACAATTTACCCAGGGTCATTGTGAATTCTTCATCACTGGCCATTTTAAAATCAAAATTGGATGTTTTTCTAAAAGATTTGATGTAGGCATTATTTTGAGGAAGTCCTGTGGCCTGGGCTATACAGGAGATCAGACTAGTGATTACAATGGTCCCTTGTAATCTATTAGTGTTCTCAGACAATTTGGGGCCTGTCTAGACAACTGCTATTTGGACCTGTTTAGCTACAATAATGTAATGACGCTGGTGTATCCTCCGGTGTAGATGTGCTGCACCAGAGTAATAAGGTGCTTAGCTTATTTGACACACCAATACCAATAGCCCCAGTACATACAAGCTTTAAGTCTTGGCCAGAAACTCCCCTTCTATTTCAGTCCTAAACTTCTCAAAGAGTAACTTTGATTCTTGCCAAACTGAGGGATGGGGCTATTGTGTGAAAAATGCAGTCTAGGATGCGTCAAGCTAACTTACCATCTAAGATTTATGTCTAGAGATTGATGCTATATTCTGGGAATCCTGGTTTGTTACTGGTGCTCCGTGCACATTTCTTACTATGCCTAGCATGTCATGAGATATAACACCTTCAAAAACCACAATATCATGATTTCTAGAAAATGCTGACAGTTTTTGAAAATGGATTAGTTCCCATTTTTCTCTTGGTATGAGGTTTGTACGTAGTTCTTACAATTAATATTTGGCTACCTGTGACTAATTTGGCCATCTCAAATTCATGCAAATTAACACTACATACTATAACATCACACTGCATGTGTATTGCATGCATCAAAGGGAGTTCTATGTACAGAGGGCTTCCAAGATCAAATCAATACTCCATCTTTTATACTATAATTAATGATAAAAGCCAAGACTGGCCTAGCTAAACCAATATATTAGCTCCTGAATGATGTCATTTTATAATTGATACACTAGCTACCCTGTGTGTCCTTGAGTATGAGTGTCAAAATGGATGGAATTCACCCTTTGTGCAGAGAGAGGACATTTAATAAACCCAGAAAAAAGAAAAAGAAAAACCCTTTCTATGATTTTATAAAACTGAAATGTTGGGCTTAGACTACTGGATGCTTCTCCTTTATAGCAACTTCTAATAAAAGAGCCTGTTTCATAATGAGACTGTTAAATTGTATTTCAAACAAACACAGTCATTTGCTTCATTAACATTCCGTATATTTCTCCTTAGATGATGAATTAGAGAACATTGATGTTGAGTGTTTCAGCCAGCTGGAAATTAAGGAAGACTGTCACTCCCTAACATGCAACTTTACGGAGTTGGACCTTAACAATACTAACATTAACCTTACAATATGGTAAGAAGCTACATACTATGTCAGCTATCACGGTACTATAATTCCTGAATACTAATAATCAATATGCCACAGGTTGGAAAGCATGGATGGAAGAACTGGGAAAAGTTCTGATTCTGAGTTTTGTACCAGTTTTGAATACAATATTCTGGAAAAAATCAAGAGTTTGGTGAGCCAGAATCCAAACTCCAAATAGGAAAATTAATCAGCTGAAAGGAATTTGTACAAAACACTCCAATAACTTTGTAATGTACATAATGGGTCTGATCCTGCTCCCACTGGGCCAGAGTCTACCTGGTCATTATGCAGAATGAGAGTATTGCAACTGACTTCATTGGGAGTCACTGTAAGTATCTTAGTAAAATTCAGCTATACAGACTGAAGAGGGTGAAGAGGAAGTGTCCATTATTTAAATCAAGACAGAAATTAACCAATCATCTCCATGCACAGAAAACATGCACTAGAATAAATATTCTGTACAAAATGTGCACAGTTATCAATGAAATCAGAGAACTTTGCTTCGAGATGGGGCCATAGCAATATTTTCAACCCTGTTTTTGTCACTGAGGCACACTTTGTCAGACTTTTCGTTCTGTGGTTTACTTTTGCTTTATCCTTTGGCTTGTTTTTCCTGAAACTGAAAGTATTGTAACAATCAGCAAAAGAAGGGGATTTTTCAGCATCCAATTCTTCTAATAGTTGCTTTACTTGTTTTCTCTTATCTGTTAGAATTTTTCTATTTTCCTGAGAAATGAAATAAAAATTGAGACATGGTGTTTCCTATCCATGGAAATAATCAGATTAAAAGGTATCATTTTAGAAAATGGAGGTTCATTAACTTATTTGATTAATAAGAAAAGTCTAGTAATGTACATTATATTTTCTTGTTTCCTACATACATAATCACTAATGCTGCATGACTTCAAAGAGTCTGCTGGAAATAATTTTCCAATGACGTCTGACATGACCTTCAACACCTATCAGACTGTTGGTTTGCCAAATTATTTTGTAGCTTCAGAACTGTATCTCATACTGTAGCTTGATCAAGTTCTTTCTCCTTGTGACGGGTTCGGTCACAGAGACCTCCTTGAGGCTGTCACCTGACATGCTGGAATTACCTCTGAGCCTGTTTGCCCTGCCAGCCTGGGATTCCAGAACCCTGCCTTGTTGAGCCAGACACTAGCCTGCTGCAACACAGACCCAGGTCTGGTCCATGCCCCCCAAAGCTGCAGACTTTAACCAAAAACTGCTCAGCAAATCCCCTATTTCCAGCACCCAGTTCCTAATGGGATCCAAACCCCAAATAAATCCTTTTTACTCTGTATAAAGCTTATACGGGGTAAACTCATAAATTGTCCGACCGCTATAACACTGATAGAGAGAGATGCACAGTTGTTTGCTCCCCCAGGTATTAATCATTTACTCTGGGTTAATTAATAAACAAAAGTGATTTTATTAAATATAAAAGTAGAATTTAAGTGGTTTCAAGGAATAACAGACAGACCAAAGTAAGTTACCAAGCAAAATAAAACAAAACACGCAAGTCTAAGCCTAATACATTAAGAAACTGAATACAGGTAAATCTCACCCTCAGAGATGTTCCAATAAGTTTCTTTCACAGACTAGATTCCTTCTTAGTCTGGGACCAATCCTTTCCCCTGGTACAGTTCTTGTTAGCTCCTGCTCAGGTGGTAACTAGGGGATTCTCATGACTGGCAACCCCTTTGTTCTGTTTCCCCTTTTATATATTTGGCACAAGGCGGGACTCCTTTGTCTAGATTGTGATTTGGACTAACCAAGGGAATACAGGAACCCATTACTGTCCAGCACAGCTTCTGAGTCTGTTGGGCAGCACAGCTGAGCCAGTGCAGGAATCGGTAATAATTGACAGAGTGGGCTGCAGGGAGAAACCGAAAACAGTTATTAATCCACTGGTTCTTTTGTATGCACTTGTATAAAGCATATAGTGCAACCAGAGCTTTGGAGCAAGACTGATACATTGAAACCAGTAGGAGTCTCACTGAAGTTCATATAAATAAAGATAAACAGCAGGTTTAAAACAAACAAAAGGAGGGATTTTTTCACACAACGCACAGTGAACCTGTGGAACTCCTTGCCAGAGGATGTTGTGAAGACCAAGACTAATACAGGGTTCAAAAAAGAACTAGATAAATTCATGGAGGATCCACTAAACTAAGGCCACTGTTTTTGTTTCTGGATGGTTAATCTTGTTGATGGGAGGCGGGAGAAGTGGAGCGGCCGCTGCGCTCGGAGAGGGAGTCTGAGCCGCACGTGTCAGCGCGCTGCCGGCAGCCCAGCCCAGGAATGCTGTAAAAAAAAATTGGGGGCACCGCTTTTGGGCGCCCCCAAATCTTGGCGCCCTAGGCAACCGCCTAGTTTGCCTTAACGGTGGCACCGGCCCTGTCCCCAATAGGCCTAGATCAAGTCTATAAAAGGCTAATGGAGACATCTAAAGAGCAGAACCTACTTAGGAAAATACCAGAGCATTAAATTAATCCTGAAATTAAAGTCATGACTGCAGCATGACTAAGTCAGTTTGCAGAGGCTAACCTCCAGGAACAAGGGGGCAGAACTAGAATATGTATCTTAGAAGACAATATGGACTCTGTTACGATCACAAGATCAACAATATCTGATCCAAAGGCTACAATATAGAATCAGTGATCTGGAGGATTGGTCCAGCAAAAATAATTTGAGGGTGGTCAGGCTCCCTCTGGAAGTGGAAAAGTGCAGGCCAATAGAATTATTGTCTAAGACCCTACTTCAGATTCTTTCCTTATATCTTGATACAGAGCTGAACATAGAAAGACCTCTCCACTCCCTAGCCCCCAAACCTTCAGCTAATGCCAAATATAGGATTTATATTCAAATTCCTAATATACAATGTGCAATAATCCAGCCTTTAAAAAGCCAGAGAAAAAGGAAACCTGAGTTGGAATGGACATAAAATAATATTTCCCAACTACAGCTGAGCTTTAGTTAAACAAAGTTAACAAAGAGCCCTGTTCAATATGTCCAGGAAGATGGTCAAGGAGAAAGGACTGACCTATTTTATAGCCTTCCCAGCTATTTTTAAAATCAAGCAGGCTGGCCAACTCCTTGGCTACTCCAAACCGGCAGAAGCAGAAAAAGATATTGCCTCCATATAATTAAACAGACAAATTAGGTGATTGATTTGCCTAACAAACTGTTCAAATTGGGATTGGTCATTTATCAATCCAAATCTTCTGTCTCCATTTCGAATAATGGTTAGGTTTTTTTTTTTTTTGGAGGGGTGGGGGAGGGTTGCTGTCTCTTCGTCTTACTCATAGTGTTTTTAAGAACAGCATACCAGTAATGTATTCAGTTTAAATTACGGGTGTTGATATTTGGTGACATACCCAAGGATGAGGGAAATATTTCAATTCTTATGGCTCTTTAAAGAGCCGGCAATTGGAAGGTCATACACTGAGATTGTGGACCCATTTGTCTAGAAGAGATGGTGCAATAGTTTCTTCTTGTTTCCCACCTCGCATATTTTTCCAGTGGATCCCCAAGCAGATATCTGTCTCTTAGACTCTAACATCCGATGCATAGTTATATGTATATTTTAGCCCAGAAACCCTATTCAAATGTACTCTGAAATGTTCATCACCTCTCCCCCATCCCTGCCTTTTGCAGGGGAGGGTAGTTGGGAAGATTGATGTATTTTGCATTCAACTTGGGGCAGAGGAGACGTGGTGGTTTGGGCTTCCCCTTCTCTAACTTCCTGATCTTTTGTCCTACCCTGACTCAAGAGCACTGCTTTCTCATACCTTTGCCTTTTCTTACACCCCCTGCCCCCTTGTCCTACCTTCTCTCAATTCTTTCTTATCCACTTAACCTCTTGCCACTCTAGCTTCTCTTTCCCCTCTAAACTCCTTATGAACTCCCCAAATACCCTTCACACTGAACTCCTCACCCTACCTATACCCTTCAGTCTCAGTGAGTATGGCATAAGATGTTTGTTGGGATACTTACCTTTGTGAGTACTTATGGCTAATTTAACAACAAGGAGTCTGGTGGCACCTTAAAGACTAACAGATTTATTTGGGCATAAGCTTTCGTGGGTAAAAACCTCACTTCTTCAGATAGTTAAAAGTATTTCTTGAAACATAAAAGGATTTGGTAATCCTATAAAAAGAAAAATATTTGTCTTGCTTAAGAAAGTTGAAAGCTGATATAACCTCCAGGAAACCCACCTCACTGAGTCTGAGGCTGAAAAGATTTTAGAAAGTGTGGACTGGTGAAGGTGTTTTTCGAAATTACTCAACCAGATCTTGGGGGTGTCAATCTTGTTCAATGAAAAACTGAACACACAAACCCTACCAACTCATAAAAGACACTGAAGGAACACCCTTACTTGTTGAAGTTTGTATTTCTGATGTTACATACAATCCTATATGCCTCCAACAAAGATGATCCCTCCTTTCTCAATCAATTATTTTCAAGATTAATTGACTCCTCCCTAAAAAAATTGATTATAGAAGGAGACTTCAATAAAGCATTAGACTTGCTTTTGGACAGATTGAGTAGACCCCAACCATCCCAATTATCTGCTAGGCAGACCATTGATGCCCAGATAGAAGAACTGGGTGTACAGAATATATGAAGACTGCAGCATTCTACAGGTAGAGACTACACCTTTTTCTCACCTCTGCATTCCACATACTCACAGATTGACTATTTTTCGGTAACATGTGGCTTGATGAGCTCTGTTATTAACAATGAAATAAAAGTGATTATGATCTCTGATCATGCACCTTTGCCATTGCAGCTCTCATCTCCTGAAAAGCTGCAGGCTGTCAGAAGATGGTGGTTAAACTCTAGTTAACCACTTTACTAGTAGACACACAATTTAAAAACTTTGTGAAGGAAGAAATACAATTTTTCTTTGAAACCAATGAGAACACCTTTGTCTCCTAAGTGATCTTGTGGGATAGTTTCAAGGCATACTTAAGAAGCAGAATAATATCCTACTCCTCCCACAAAAAAAGAACTAGACATACCACGCTGATGAATTTCAGAGGAAATCTCAAGGAGGCAGACCATCAGCTATGCTGATTTCCTCCTCTTCGGGTAAACTCCGAGAGAGGACTAATCTCAGGTACGAAACCAATAAAATAACTGCAGCTCAGGCTGAATTTGCTTTGTTTAGATTAAAACAGAGATACTGGAAATCAGGCAATAACGCTGGGAAATTATTAGTGCATAGACTTGGAGTGAACTCACTAAAAGCTAAAATCCCCTCAGTTCACTCAAGTCAGGCTGGATACTCACCCATCAAAAAAATATTAATGTACAGTTATCCAAATTCTACCAATGGCTGTATTTAGAGGAAGACCTTAGGGAGGAATCTGTCACAATGTTGGCCTTTAAGAAAGTGTGATAGCTGGTTGCTTCTAAGTTTAAATGCTATTCCTTCTGACATTCAGAGTCTTCAATTTGGGGTAACTCCAAAATTTTAATTGCCTGTAGATGCATTCTATTGCCTGATTGGATTAACAAAGGGATTTTGAACATAAACCACGTAACTAAAAATGATTCCTTCATGCCCTTTCCTCACCTTAGGGAGAAATCCCAACTGGACCCAAAGAAGGAATGGCAACAGCTTCAACTTAAACATGCTCTACGACACCAGTTTGACCTCCCTGCCTTTGCAACACCAGATCCCCAACCCATAGGGCTTTCTGAAAAAGTAAAACTACCTACCTATGCCACTGGCCAGTCTGTATTTCCACCTATGAAGCAAATTGGCAATCAGCAGTGGCAATATTAGAAAGCAATGGGAACATGAGCTATCAATTTCCCTTACCAACATCCAGTGAAATCAGACCCACCATAAAGCATTGCTCACTGGATTTGGGATTAAGATTGATCCATCAGAAAATCTTTTGGAGGATGCACTAGACTCCATGTAGATTTTTCAGGTCCTGTGCAGCCAAATCTGACAAATGCTGGTGCTGCAATGCAGCAGGCTGTAATTTATTCCACATACTATGAGATTGCTCTGTCATCCATATTTTTTGGACAGAGATAAATATTTAGGTCAATTTCTTTCTGTCCAACAACATGGAACTTCAGGCTGGCCATGCCATCTTAAGGCAGGCCAATCTATCTTGGAAATTGAAATCCTTTGACAAACTTTGGTTGGGTAGAACTCTGATCATAGCCTAATGTCTAATTCTACACTGACAGAAGTAAGTCCCAAGTGTGCCAACGATCAAAGAATGGTACTCTCACTTGTTCAGCCTGGTGACAGTGGAACAAAACAAGTTTTCCAATAGAAACAACCAAGATAAGTTTATGGATATATAATTTGGAAAAATGGGAATAATCTATTAACTTTCTCATTAATGCAACCTTTTTGTTTTTGCCGTCCCCTTGCGGCCCTAAGCCCCTCCCATTCTCCTCCACCCATTCTCTCCCTCTGTTTTCTTTTCCCTCTTTCCCCCTCTCTGACCTATCATTCCTCTGCTCTCCTCTTTCACTTACCTTTCAGGTTTTAATTTGGTCCTCTTTCAACACTCCTCTTTCTTTCCTGCTTCTCCCTTTCCTCATCCCAAAAGGGAATAATTCTGGAGATCAGTTTACGATTTTACTTGATAATGAACCCCACACTGGGGGTGAATAACAAAAATAGCATTATTATTACATAACTACACGGGCAAATCTCCTTAACCAGTTAACAATTGTCTTTGTTACACTATTCTTTGCCCTTAATAATGAAGAAGTTTGGTTCTTACCTACCTTGTTGTATAATGGTTCTCTACTCGAGGTTAGAGACCTTTCTTTTCTTTGTTATCTTTATTAGCTGTATTAAAATAAACAACAAAGAATGAATTTTAAAAGCCCCATTGTAGGGCCTGATTGTTCAAACCAATATTACAAAATTACTTACTATTGTGTATTATCCCTTTGGTTTCAAAGAAATGATGCTTGATTGCAACCACTTCACTAAGGGCTTAGTAGGGGCCTGGAGGATTGAGCTTGTGTTCTGCTCTATAGACCTAGATGTGCTTGGAACCTGAAAATCTGACCCCAAATATCAGTGGGAAAATATTTAAGAATTTTTTTCATTACGATTGAGAAGAAACTAACTCTGTCATGTTGAATTAACAGCAGCACCATCATTGAAAATCGTATATGTTCGACTATGGAGAAACAGGAAGGCACATACTTTTTATATTTCTACGGAATCCTCTCGCCTAAGGATGTTTGTGTGGTCCTTGAGTCAAACAGACCGTACTGCAGGAGTGTGGAAGTAACCCATATTGGTAAGATGCCAAGTGCTTTACACAGTATTAAGAAGTGTAAATGACTGGGGAAAAAATTGGTGCAAAAACCAACATTCACTCCAGATAAAATGGAGGAAATGATGGCTGGTTGAGGGATCAAGACATGGTGAGCTAAGGTAATTTGTGGCCCTAAGCCCAGAAAATATGTGGCTAGTCCTTACCAATCCCTCCCCCCAAAACCAAACATGATTGAGCTGCGTTCAGAATAGGGGGCTTAGGTGCTTGCCTATTCTACTTTGCTTTTAATCTACCCCATAACTGGAGAGACTTGTGGATAGCACAGGCTGCTCTGAAAAGGTTTGTCCTCCTTTGCCAAGAAGTTATGCAGTTTAGGGATGTTGTTGGATGATCAATTTCTCCTACAGTCCAGGGTGGCTCCAGTGACCAAGTGCCTTTCTTCCATCTGAGTTTGGTGCAATGACAGTAACCAGTTGGGATGCTTGCCTTCCTGCAGTTATACTTGCGTTATCACCTCCACATGGAATTCTGTAATGCACTGTACGTACAGATGTGCTTGGAGATCACCTAGAGACTCCAACTAGTGCAAAGTGCAGTAGTCCAACTACTGTAGTGGAGTTGGCAGTCAGAAGCACATTACAATAGTATTCCATATTCTCTATTGGCTTCCTGTTTGGTTCCAGATGCAATTCAAGGTTATGATATTTAGCGCTAATGATTTGGAGCCTAGCTTCCTGAGAAACCGGCCTCTTTCCCCAGGCGCCATTGGTACAATTAAGATTAGTTGATTCACTCAAGCTAACAGTCCCTTAAATATCTGGGGCACCTTATCAGAGTGTTCTCAGGTGAGGACCCTTGATTCTTGAATTCACTTCTATTCTATTCTGTTCAGCTTTATAAGCCACACTCTGCACAGCGGTGTATGAGAAAGCACTTAAGTGTGTTTAATCCTCAAGATACTGTGCAAATAATGGGTAGGTCAGACTTTCTTCTGAAGGCTAAGGGGTTTAAAGTAAAATTGTGGTCAGATATCCCTATTATTCATGTGCCTGCATATCTTTCTGAAATATTCTCCTTTGAGTCTGAAACTTTCCATGCTTGGCCTTAGCCCAGGGGTAAATTGTTTATGAATAGTTTGAGAGAGTTCCCTTTCCTAATTTTTCTTTTATGGATGGTGTGTGTGGGTGGGGTGGAGAATAACTTTTTCTGCTAAAACCCTTGTAAAAATATTAATGCTCATCCATACCATGAAAACAGCTACATGAGAACATCTCCAAATTTGGTATATGACCAGTCCACACTGACAGAGTCTCCCGGATAATTATGGGGGGAAAGAGTTAAAAATTAAGAATTTATTAGGCAGTTCTTAGCATGCTTAGTAGTGGGCTTCTGCTAAGTCTAATTAAGGTCTGTCCCCTCTTGGCTTCACTAGAGAATGAGGTCATATTATTACACAACTGGAGGTGTCATATTAACTAACATGACCTCATTTTCTAGTGAGTACAAGCCCCAAGTGATATCATTGCAAGAACCGAATATTCTGTCTGAGCAATGTCCAGGCTGGGACAGAAACTGCTGCTTCTCAGGCTACGATCAGGACTGGCTCCAATCCTGCTCCCATCAAAGTCATATTAAAAAACATATAATTTTTAATTCCAACAATAACAAGGAAATTGGCCAGAAAGAGTACTGAAGCTCTGAGATCAGCAAAAGAAATTTTGATCGAAGAGTCAAAACTTTCCCATTGTGATTGAGTAGCCCTGGTTAGATCTGGAAAGATATAGATTTTTTTCACCTTATACTTTAGAATACTTTGTCACTTCCACATTGCCTGCATAACTGCAAGCCTGTCACTAATGGACAGAGAAGCCACAAGTACAGTTATACTTACAACAGAAGAGACAGGCATAGCAAATTAGGACATATTCTTTACTGAAATTATATGGTATTTCAAAATCTGGCAAGGAGACACAATCTCATGACATTGATCAGGTAAAGCTCATACTTGACTGTTACGTGTTTTGAAGTTACTTTCCAATGATTCGATGTTACAGTGCAATGGGGCATTATCTCTACTCATAACACCAGTTACAACGCCAGATTCTCAGCTACAACTGAGAAGCACCCAGCACAGCTCTGGAAGGAAGTACAAAGCTGACATGAAGCTCACCATTGCATTCCCGCAATGCTGGGCCAGCCAGGTGCCAGGATGATTCCCTGGAGGAAGTGAGAACTTGTTAGCAGTTGTTTTGAAGTCTTTTTAAAATAAATATATTGACTTATTAGATAGTTACACATTAAGGTTACTGTTCACTGTGTGATACGTTGACTTGTTTTCCCCTTATCATCATTTACAGTTAAGCCCGAGACTCCATTTGGCATAAATATCACATTCCGAAAGGATGCAAACGAGTATTTTATTCAATACACGACACCGCATTCAAAGAAGAAATATCTAAAGGACAAATTAATACACGAACTAGCCTATCGGCAGGAAAATGGGACTTGGGAAGTAAGTGAAAATGTATAGTGATTTTCTTACTAATTGCTTAAGTCTATGTTAGTAGAAGTACTAATAATATATGCAAAAAATGTACATTTCTATTGTCCCTTAGCTGAAAACTTGGGAAACTGCAGTAATTGTTATTAGATCATTTCACTTCTAGGTCGCCATTTCAAATCCATTCCAGGCTGATAATGATTGAAAATAGTCTGAATCCATTAGACCACTTCCAATACCTCCTTCACAGGGGCATCTTGGATTAATTAATTATTTAATTAATTAATTAATTAATGCTTATTGCAATGAAAATAGAAAGTGTGACATCAGTGCTAAATTTAAGTAATTGTGATCATGATGTTTTTATTTTTATTTTATATACAGATCAATAGATCGGTAACATTAGATGTATGCTGTTCATTACCATATTTAAATGTGTACAGTTACTGTGGGCTAGATCGTGATTTGGACTAACCAAGGGAATACAGGAACCCATTACTGTCCCGCACAGCTTCTGAGTCTGTTGGGCAGCACAGCTGAGCCAGTGCAGGAATCGGTAATAATTGACAGAGTGGGCTGCAGGGAGAAACCGAAAACAGTTATTAATCCACTGGTTCTTTTGTATGCACTTGTATAAAAGCATATAGTGCAACCAGAGCTTTGGAGCAAGACTGATACATTGAAACCAGTAGATAATATAGCTAAATATTGGCTTGCTAAGTTACAACTCTCTTTGAGATATTTTGTGATGAAAGGCATACATGAATTAGGGAGATATTATTATATTATATGGTTATTAATTTATTATTATTATTAATTATTAATTAATTCTGGGGCAGAATTCTGTGATTCTCTGACTCTCAGACTAGGCCCTGGGCTACAGTCCCCTGTGGGCCAACTGTGATAGCTCACCAGGCTTGGCTGGGTTTCCTGGCCTGCAAGTCTTCCCTTTGGGAGCTGTGACCAATGGATAACACAGTGACCCAAATCAGCCTTCTTCAAACAAAGTTTTGTTTACTCTTGACAATAGGAACACAGAATAACAAGACAAAAGGATTAAAACAACAAAAGACGTATATGCATATCTGCTTTACCTAAAGCTTATGTAGGCCTAGCTTATCCTAGACACCCCCACTTTTAGGATTAGGATTCAGCCTTCTTCCCAGCAGGCTCTGCCCCTCTCACCCTTGTTCTTCAGGGCTTGTCCATTCATCCCCCCAAAGTTCTTTGTCTGCCGTCTGTCTCTGAACCGGTCACACCAGGGGGCGAAGGTATCGTATCGTAGCTAATAGTCCTGGGTGTGCGCTGAGGAGTAGTAAGCTGGGCTATTATCTAGCATCCTGGATAGTTTCCTGACCACCGAGCTATTGAATTAACTTAATATATGCATACAGTAAACATCTTTACAATACTCAGACAAACATAGAGCATGTAGAATTCATACATTAAGAACAAAAGAACACAAGAATGGCCATACTGGGTCAGACAAATGGTCCATCTAGCCCAGTATCCTGTCTTCCAACAGTGGCCAATGCCAGACGCTTCGAAGGGAGTGAACAGAACAGGACAATTATCACCCAGAGTATGGGGTTGCATCTCTGACCATCTTGGCTAATAACCACTGATGAACCTGTCCTCCATGAACTTATCTATTTCTTTTTTAAACCCAGTTATACTTTTGGCCTTCACAGCATCCGCGGTGACAAGTTCCACAGGTTTACTGTGCGTTGTGTGAAGAAGTGAGAACAGGCGCTCACATGGCACTGTTGTAGCCGGTGTCACAAGATTTTGGAAGGCACTTCAGATTCTTAAACATGAAATATATGGCAGAATGCGGGTAAAACACAGAGCAGGAGACATACAATTGTCCCCCAAGGAGTTCAGTCACAAATTGAATTAACACTTTTTTTTTTTAACGAGCGTCATCAGCATGGAAGCATGTCCTCTGGAATGGTGGCTGAAGCATGAAGGGGCATACGAATGTTTAGCATATCTGGCATGTAAATACCTTGCAATGCCAGCTACCAAAATGCCATGCTAACGCCTGTTCTCACTTTCAGGTGACATTGTAAATAAGAAGCGGGCAGCATTATCTCCCATAAATGTAAACAAACTTGTTCATCTTAGCGATTGGCTGAACAAGAAGTAGGACTGAGTGGACTTGTAGGCTCTAAAGTTTTACATTGTTTTGTTTTTGAGTGCAGTTATGCAACAAACAAAATCTATATTTGTAAGTTGCACTTTCACAACAAAGAGATTGCACTACAGTACTTGTATGAGGTGAATTGAAAAATACTATTTCTTTTCTTTATCATTTTACAGTGCAAATATTTGTAATAAAAATTTGGCCTCCACAACCTCTCTCTTACCTGTCTCTATGTCACTGATACCTACGCAATGGTGCAAGTATGGCGGTCCGGTCCAGTACGCCGTACCAGTAAGATATTTATAGCCGGTACTCTGCACAGGAAAGACACAGGAGGAGTACCGCCCCCAGCCCCGCCCCCAGCCCTTCCACGCAGCTGCGTCTCCTGAGTCCTGTCTGGGATCTGTACAGCAGCCCCGCCAGAGGATAGGACTGGGAGCGGTACAGCCGCGCTGGAGGAGCTGACAGCGTGGGACTGCCTGGCGGCCCCACATTCTGCTCCTTTTGCCACTGCAGTTCCCAGGAAAGCAGAACGTGGGGCCGCTGGGCTAGCTCTCCTAGGAACAGCAACAGCAAAAGGACCAGAATGTGGGGCTGCTGGGCGGCCCCACACCAGCAGCTCCTCCAGCGTGGCTGTACCGCCCACAGCCACGCCCACAGCCCTGTCCTCCTCCCGTACAGACCCCAGATAGGACTCAGGAGATGCAGCTGCATGGAAAGGTTGGGGACAGGGCTGGGGGTGGGGCTGGGGGCGGTACAGCTACGCTGGAGGAGCTGCTGGCTGGAGCTGCCCAGGAGCCCCACGTTCTGCTCCTTTCACCGCTGCGGTTCCACAGAGCCCTGCGGTTCAGAATTCTCTGGTGCAGCGGGAGGAGGACAGAGGCCCCTCTCCCCAGGTAATGTGGGATGGGTCATGGGGAGGGGACGGGGAGAGCATAGGGCTCCCGGGCTCGGGGTGGGGTGGAGTCACATGGGGGGTCATGTGGGGAGGTCACATGCCCCCCGTTTAGCTGGTGTTCCCCCTTTGTGTCCCTCCCATGAGTGCAGCGTACTGATAAGAAATTAATTCTACTTGCACCACAGTACCTACGTGTACTGTGACCACTCGCTCCTCCCCATTACTGCACATAAGTCTGTCTCGGAGAGATCCGCAATTCACCATGTGGTTCTCTCAGTCATCGCAAACCCATCTATCTATATTTCCAATGACCAACTCTGCCATACTATTACCCATCTCTTCCTAATAACCGAGATTCCCTCCCCCAGAGAGGTATCCTAAGTGCGAAAGGATACCATGGCATCATCTGGAAGGAGGGTCCCAACTATTGGATCATTTCCCTCTGCTTCAGTTTGATGTTCTCCTTCCCTGAGACTTTCATCCTTCTCAACAGCACGGAGGCTGTCTACTGGGGGTGGGACCACTCTACTGTGTCCCAGAAAGTCTCATCTGTGTACCTCTCTGTCTCCCTAATCCTCCAGTTCAGCCACTCTGGTTTCAAGAGCCTGTATTCGGTCTCTGAGGGCCATGAGCTCCTTGCACAGAATGCACACATACACCACCTGCCCACAAGGCAGGTAATTGTACGTGCTGCATTCTGTGCATTAAACTGAATAGCCCCCACTCTGCTGCTGGACTTCTGCCTGCATTCGTTTTACTTCTGCAGCTTTTTTGTTTGGTTGGTTTGGGTGGGTGGGGAATAGGATGTTCATTAGTCTATGTTTAGAGAATGTTGGGTGTATCTGGCTTTCACGTTCTCTCTCTAAACTCCCTCGCAAAACTCCCCTGTTTGCTGCTCCTGTTTACTAGCTCAATTATTCCAGGCAGCTTCAAATCCCTCACGTATGAATGTTCTGAGTAGCTAGCATTTTGAATAAAATTTGTCATATAAGAGCAGAGTCCATTCCTCCAGCCCTATTGTCCTGCCCTTTGGAAATGCTCAGGCTGGGCAGTATCTGCAGGAATAGGCTCTGCCCTGTGAATAATTGATTGCGTATGGCTCTCCTATGCATATGCATTTCCCTGGGCTGCTACTGGGATGCACTCACATATAAAGCAGGGCAATTGTCTCTATGAGATATCTAAGGTTTCAGAGTCTGAAAATCTTCTCTACAAACATGATTTATATATATATTCCCTTACTGAATCTGAAAAATATAATTTTCCATTCTGACAAAAAATAATCAGCTCTTTCTCTGTTTAGACAATACAGTCTCAATATCTTCGGGTAAAATTACTGGGCAAAAGCCTTCAGATGGGTGCAAGTTATGAAGTGAAAGTGCGATCAAAGCCCAATGGAGATTATTTCAAGGGTATCTGGAGTGAATGGAGCTCCTCCGAATACTTCCAAATTGCAGCGGAACACCCCATAAAGAAAAGTAAGCAAAGGGAAACCACTTTCTTAAGTTTGCAAAAAGCCTAAAACCTGACCAAGTCACTTGGTACAGCAGATCAGGTGTGGGGCTAGGCAGAGTATCAGGGGCTACTAATGACTTCCTGATTCTCTACTTGGCCTCAGCTCTGCTGCCTGTGCCAGCTGCCAATGGTCCTCCAGGGATTATCCACGTGCTGAGTATAGCCAGAGTGCTGCACACTGCAGCCACCTCTTCACCCTTCACATGCCCCGCCTATTCCCTGCACCAGCGGCTGGAGAGAGGGTGACATAGGAGCTGGCTGCCCCAGTTCTGAGCCTGTTGGGGAGGCCCCAAAGCCAGCTGAATTCCAAGCAGCGGCAATAGGGCCAGAGTGCATCCTGTTTATACTAACAGCATGGCACAATATGGACAGAATGGGGCAGAGAATCTGGCTCATTCCATTTTGCGGATGACTCTGAGCCTCCAGAAGATAAAGAGCAGTTTGCATCAAACATTTTAGCCATAGCAGAGTTAGAGCAGTACAAAAGGATTCATTTTAATATTGCCAATTGTAACATGCATTTACCTTATTTTAATCACAAACTACATTTCAGTTGTGTACAACAGCAAAGTTTTTGATCACTATGGACCTGGGACAGATACAGACCGGTGACCTACATACGGAAGGTTGAAAATATGTCCTCAGGCAAAGGGTCTGATCCTCAGTTTTGGCTGAGATATACTCAGTGCAACCCCTAAGGCAGATAAGCAAAAGTTGCTATACCCCCACCTTCAAATTCCCCAGGGCAGCCAAGGCATAAATCAATGGACCCGTAACTCAATGAGCTGGTGATGCTTCCCTGAGGCCATCGGCAGCCAATGCAGTTTAGAACAGCCCTCAGGCTATTCTAATCTGGACTAGGAGACTAGCCTGGTGTTTAGTCAAGGATCAAGGGACTGCAAAGCCACCTTTTCCCACCTTCAGACAGATGGGAGAAACAAGGCAGTTAAATCAATACATCACTCCAAACTGTATAAAATTTGTCAATATTCCCCAGTAATAATAGGTTGTTTTTTTCTTAAAAGAGTATGTCATGATAGCGGACAATAATAATGCATATAGAAACAAACCTAATATGGTATTTATTCTTTACTTTTTTGTTAGGCACTGACCTGGTTGTGGTTATAACTACTGTGGGCTTCATTTTGCTCTTTGTCACGCTTGTTCTGATCCTAACGTTTTGGAAAACCAGGTAATTTTAATCTCTTTTCATCAAAAGAGTATTAAGCCAATCATACTGTGGCAATCCCATCTCATCCTTTTATACTATCCAACAATTCTCACCCCATTCTCTGGCCTCTCCCGCAACATGAACATGTACAAATCATAGAAGAATTGAGAATGGGAGAAAGGCAAGAGAGGCGGTAGGCAAAAGGAGACTGCCTAGTGCCTTTGTCACCTCAAGATTAGATTGCTGTCACATGGTCTACATCCTGGGACCATTCAGAAGCTGAAGCTGGTGCAAAATGCTGAAGGCTGTTTATTGAGTAATGGGAGCGCATTAGACCAGTACTCTGTGGTCTGGCCTGGCTTCCAATAAGCTTCTGAGAGGAAATCATGGTGTAGGTTTTAACCTATAAAGCCCTGACCTATCAAGTCAGGTTTGGGAGCTGGTTACCAGTGAGATTACCTCTCTTCTCATGATATATTGCCACAGTTGAAATCAACAGAAGTGGTCAAGCTGGAGCTTGTAGATCAAACTGTTCAAAAGTGGCACTAATTTTGGTTGCCTCAAACTTGGTGCCCAACTTGAGCGCCTGATTTTCTGTGGTGCTGCATACCTGTGGCTCTCATTAACTTCAGCTGAAATTCCAGCAACTGAGCATCTTTGGAAAAACAGGTCTTAGATGTCACAAGTTAAACACCTCATAAAAGAGGCATCCAAAATTCATGGTCACATTGATAAAGTAGGCTCTCTGCCTCCAATCCCTATTGGAAAATACGAATAATATGTACCTAATTATCTCTTACTATGGTGTTTTGTGGGTTAATTAGCCAATGGTTTGTGAAGTACATTGTGGATGAAACGTTCTATCCACATAACAGTAGAATATTGTTATCATTCGGAGGCAGTGGGATAAGACATATATTCCACACCACTCACATCCTTCCTCTACCTTCACCGTTGGAATAAGAGTTCAGAAATGGCCGTCTTAGAACAAATATCTCATGCGGGATAATGCAAAACACCCAGATGGTCGACAAGAACTAGTATGATGATATAAAATCTGTTATTGCTACTCTAACACTACTAATATAGTGCCTTCGATTATGGCTGTTGCCATAATCCCTTCTTGAATACTTTTATTGTTGCTACGTATCTCATTTCAGAATCAAGCCAGTTTTGTGGCCAAAACTTCCGGATCATAAAAAAACTTTGGAGCAATTGTGCAAGAAGCCAAAAAAGGTATGTGCTGCCTCTGCTGTGACTACCTGAGTCTGTGTACAGAAAACATAAATAATACTCATACATTAGAGTTAGGACCCTACCAAATTCATGGTCCATTTGGGTCAATTTTGCAGATATAAGATTTTTAAAATTGTAAATTTCATGATTTCAGCTATTTAAATCTGAAATTTCACAGTGCTGTAATTGTAGGGATCCTGACACAAAGAGGAGCTGTGAAGTGGTCGCAAGGGTATTGTAGGCAGGGTTGCGGTACTGCTACCCTTACTTCTGCGCTGCTGCTGGCAGAGGCGCTGTCTTCAGAGCTGGGCAGCTGGAGAGCAGCGGCTGCAGGCCAGGAGCCCAGCTCTGAAGGTAGAGCTGCTGCCAGCAGCAGCACAGAAGTAAGGATGGCATGGTATGGTATTGCCACCCTTACTTCTGCGCTGCTGCCTGCAGAGTTGGGCCCTCAATCAGCAGCCGCTGCTCTCTGGCCGTCCAGTTCTGAAGGCAGCGCAGAAGTAAGAGTGGCAATACCGCGACCCCCCACTAAAATAACCTTGCAGCCCCCCTGCAATGCCCTTTTGGGTCAGGACCCCCAGTTTGGGAAACACTAGTCTCCCCTGTGAAATCTATATAGTAAAGGGTAAAAGCACACAAAAGACCAGATTTCACGGGGGGAGACCAGATTTCATGATCCGTGATGTGTTTTTCATGGCTGCGAATTTGGTAGGGCCCTAATTATAGTATATTTGCTGTATGTACTGGGCCATGTTTTCAAAGGGCCTTCTAAATTTGATTCACAAAAACTACTATTTGCATGTGTAAATGGTATTTGCATATGCAAATGAAGTAGTCAGCCATCTAACTATTCGACTGGCAAATTGAGATTTTGCTTGCGCAAAACAATGATGGCCCTTGATGGCAATGAGTTGTGATCCCTTTGAAAATTTGTACCATGATATCCTTCCACTTTTATGTAGTCAATACGGTTACTCAAAGTGTGTAAAGTTAAGCATGTACATTATCCTTTGGCAGACTGGGGCCTAACAGGCTACAGTTCCAGCTGTAAGGTGTGGAATTAGCTCATTGATTTACAATTATCTATACTATTTTTCCTCACTGAGAAAGTTAATAGTGCTGTTTTGTAAGTGGAATAACATGCTCCAGATAGTGCATTGTTTGAAAGTACTCAAAAGTCTGAGGCATTTAGCCTTTGGCCTCACATCTCATATTTACCCTAGGTCATAGCTGCTCAATCTGGGGTCACAAACAGATGTCAGGGGGTCATGACTAGCCTGCTCTTTCCTTGTTGCTAAAGTGGAAGGGGGCCTTGACGATCCTGGCTAGTTGAGAAGGGGCTGGGGTGTGTAAAAGGTTCAGAGTCACTGACCTAGATGAATCTCTCATAAAGGCTAGTCAGTCTGTTATGTGTTAGTTCCCAGAATTGCACCTGGGACTGATTTTGATTCAAGATCTTTTGTTGGGTTGGTTGGTTGTTTATTAGGGGGAAAGAAGTTAGTTCTCTTTTTTCTTTATGAAAATTTTAAAGTACAGAAATAAAAATTCTTCTAAAATCTGATGACTTATGGGAGTGTCTTCCCGTAACTTAGTACCTGTAGTTAACTGAACATATTATCCTCTTTGTCACACAGAATTTTGATATAAGCTTTAACCCGGAAAGTTTTGGGTATGTTCATATTCATAAAGTGGATGGCATTCAAGCCAAAGCAGAAGTGGAATGTTTTCTACAGCCATCGGCTCCTCTAGATGCAGATGTTTCAGAAAAAGTTTGCAATGGATCAGATATGAAGACGCGCCTCTCTGCTGTAGACAAAAGCATCCTAAAGCTTCCTGTGACTTATGGAGGAATTTGGCCATCTGACACGTTGAGTGGGCACTTATGTGAGACTCACCCTTCCATGTTAAATGAATCCAGCAATGGCATCCCATATAAAGTGTGCAGTAGCAATGGTACACAACTATATAATTGTGGTCCTATGACCCATTCCAGCTCTTCAGAGGACCCCACTGTTCAGCCCAGATCAGGACCCCTAAATACCAATACAGTGTCCCTAATACAGCCCAATAATGGAGTTAGGTCATCAAATAAAGACGAAGCATATGTCACAATGTCCAGCTTTTGCAAAAATCAGTAAACCTCAAAAACCATAGGAACATAGGATTTGCTGTAACAGAGCAGACTATTGGTCCTTCTTGTTTGGGTCTCCTGCCTCTTGCTGGTTGACTCAGTGAATAATAAATTCAGTGATAATGTACCTATCCCCATTTTGCAATGCTGTAATCAATGGGGTTGGATTTTTCTTGGCCTCCAAGGACAATGGCCCAAATTCCATTCTCAATTACACCAGCGCCAATGTGGAGTAAATCCAGTGTAACTGAAAACAAATTTAGTTCAATCGGTTTAAGACCTTAATCATGGGTGGTGATTAACCTATAACAATAACATACTATTACATTGCACTTCTCTACTGCCCTCTATCCAAGCATTGGCGAGTGCTTCACATTTGTTAACGCTCCTATCGCCATCTCAGTTTACGCAGCTACAGATTTTGTTAATGGTCATAAAATCCCTATCATGAAACATGGCTGCAAAGTCTAGATAGGTTAAGTAGATTCTGATCTCACTTAAACTGGGGTGAATGAATCCGGAGTAACTTGGCTGAAGTTAGTGGCATTATACCAGGTGTTAAAAAACAGAATAAGTGAGATCAGAATCAGCTTGTATTAGTTTGGGATTCAGGATCTGAGCTTGGTAACTCATTCCCCATCAAGCACTCCACTCCCAGGGGAAAGAGTGCACACATAGCATCACCTGCTAATGAGTGCTGACACACTCCCAAGATAGCAGCACCCATCCTACCACAGCCACAGCAAGGGCTGTGCTGATGCATGGCATGTGAGACTGTGTACTATAATGAGCAAAAATAGATGTCTTGGTGCTCAAAGGCTGCAAATAGATCAGCTAAGCCTGCAGCTTGTGTGTGTAAGAGGATAGAAGGTGGAAGCAGAAGGCCGGAGGGAACCAGGGCCAACAAATGTAAACAGTCTCATAGCGGTTTTATGTAGGGATGGGACCCCAACAACCTCCCCTGGACACTGGGAAAGTTCAGACCCAGAGCCAAACTTAGCAACTCAGGCCCAGAGCCAGTTTGCTGTATTTTCTGTCTTCATTACTACTGCATCAACAGTTTTTACTGGACAAAACAATGGGCCAGATCTGCAGCTAGTGTAAATTGGCTTAGCTCTGTTAAGTTCCAACGACCAATGCTGATTTGCACCCGCTGAGGGTGTGGCTTATTGCTCCATGCCTAGGAGATAAAAAGGTACCTGGGGATCTGGTCCCTAGGGCCAATTAAAACACAACTACAAAAGATGCAGCATTTCAGCGCAACCAAGTCACTGTCCTATTTTTTAACAATCTAAACAGAAAAATACATGTAAAAACAGAGTAGTACAAATACAGCATTAAGCCAAACACATGGCAAGTTATTAAAGGGGTGATTCTCAGCTATGTTTATGTTGATCAGCATTGATTGTACATTACAATGTGGGGCCAGATCCTCAGCTGGTATAAATAGGCATAGCTCCCTTGAGGTGCATAGGTGACATGCATGACACCTTTTTTCTCTGCCTTCTCATGCATACATTAGTGTGGCCTGTGAGTATTTCCCAGGGCAATCGTTTTGTCATGGGTACCTGACATATCCTTATTTTTTCATTATCACCAGTCATTGTGGGTAAGAGTGAGTCAATAGATTGTGTGCCTGGGCTGGCAAATTTTCCTGACTACTTTGCAAAGCTGGTACCACTGTAAGATCCATTTTCTTGTAAATTATCCAGTAACAATGTCAGAGGAGTGCTCAGCTTTCTTCGCTAAGGGGAAACCTTGCCCCGCCCCCTCTTCTTACTCCACAGCTCCATGGGGTTCCTTATATTCTGTCACCAAGGGATGGTTGATCCACAATGTAGTTCCACTGACCTGGCCATTACCCATTGGGGACCAGGTGCACATGGGAGTTGCAGAAGCTGCTACAGCCTCATGGTTGCATGATAGCCAAGGAATATGGCCTGAAGAGAGAAAAGCTGCTTTGCTGTGCTCTAGGCTAAAGGTTTGCCCCTTTGTGAGGTATCATATCCTCTAGCTGCTTTAAATTCCCCTTTCGGGAGTGATGGCCTGATTAGTGCAATAATAAGTAACCTCTTCAGGCTGTTTACTTTTTAAATATTAAATACCATGGGAAGGACTAAACAAACATCTGTCTTTTATCCGTTTCTCAGATTAAATTAAAGAAACAGAAAAGCAGTTATTGTTCCACTCCAGCGATGCCAGATTCTAGACATCTATGTTTAATTTGACCTGATGGTCCTGATTCCGCTTTTCTTCCAATACAAATCAGGATAATTCCACGGAAGTAAATGGGCTAGAACCTTTTGGTCTGGGTGAGTCATGCTTAGCACAGAACCACAGGGATGGAAACTGTGACTCCAAGCTGCATGGCTGCTCTAACTTGCATGGGCTAGTCACAGCCCCTGAGAGGCTATTACATTAGCCAGGGACGGCTGGAGCACAACAGCACTCCAGTCATGAACCCCGTCTTCCCACCCATGCCCTGTAACAACCCCGCACTGTGGGAAACTTCAGCCAGGCACAGCTTTATGGTCTGTTTACTCAAAAGGGCCAAGGATGTGGACCGAAGTAGTCAGTGTATTACAGTATTTTTTTTATGACTGTTTAGCACATAGTAGTAAGATGATATAGTCTGATAAAACTGAACTAAGCACTGGACTTTAATTCCTTTGCTTTATAATGCTTCTATTTCATAAAAACAGCTGCTAATGCTTAAAATATGCAGACTTGCACAGTGCAAATCTAGATGCAAACAGATTGAGTCAGGAAGCTATTCTGTTCTTTTACCACATTACCAAACATGAAAAAGAATGCCATATAAAATAATAGATTAAAATAAGTATAACAAGACTTACATACAAACTCACACATACACAGTGTTAAAAGGTAAAAGGATCATATAAGCATCTATCTGCAATTTTAAACAATAATGCACGTATGAAAGAATAGTCTTACTATTCATACTAGAAAACCATGTTGCTATTTTATACTGTAAGAGTGGATTATTGTAAACATTAACCACTACTCTACTTAACAGCAAATTCTCGTACATACCTTCCATATGCATTAGATATATTTTTTGCATAGCTGCTAATGTCTGAGTACTATCATATTTCTGTCTTATTTAATGAAATAACATGTAAACCTGTTTTGTAATGATTTAGCATATTAAAAGGATGTCTATTTGCATTATATATTTGTGGCTCTCTCTCATCTTTGTCATGATATAACTGTCTGCCACCATACAAGCTGTTGCGTCTGTTTCTGCACTTATTGAAACTAGTTTTCTATGGGTCTAACTTCACTGAGCCTGGATCTGATCCTACTTCAGGCAGCATAAATCAGGAATAACTCTAGTCAAGTCAAAGGAGTTAAACCACTGTGAGATCAGAATTGGGCCCAGTATGTAGGTCCTTACATAGTGTCATGCACTGCCTGGTTTTTAAATGTGCATTATATCCTATTCATTGTCCAATAAGCAGTAAGAGAAAATGGGCTTTTTAACCCTGTGAAACCTCCCACAAACTGGTTTTACAGCAGTGTTACTGCATGGAGTTCAGAGTCCTTACTCATGCTTTACATCCTCGTGAGGGAACCTGGGCTCTATAACTGTAAAACTTCTCTATATAGAATATGCTTTGTGTCTAATATTGGTAACAATCATGGGCTTGATCCCTGGTTAATGCGGGTTGAGGACACTCAGCAGCTTTCACCTCATATTTAGTAAAAGTCTTTGGGTTGTGAACCGAAGGTTACCATGGTGGGAGTGGGGGGGGGATGACCAAGGTGAGCGGTACAGAGAAGTATCTGGGTTGTGCTGGAAGGAGACATTTTGACTTGTCCAAGGAGAAATGATATCTTTGACTTTTAGACTCTGCACAATCCTGAAATGTATGGATTTCAGTCACCACCACTGTGTCCATAGTCTGTTGGCAGCAGAATTGTATATTTGTGAATAATCATTGGTGAATTACAATGATTCATTAATGTTATGGCTCTGTCCTCTCATTTGCCCTCCTAAGAAAAGAACACTCACAAGTCTAATAATCTTTCAGTGCCATGGCAACATATTAGGGACTGTCACAATTTGGGATGCAGTTCTGACAAGTGAGAGTTTGTGTTGCAGCTTGTCCTGTAACCTGAGTGCCTTAATATGCGCGCTGCTGCTGTAGATCCCTGTATGGAGGCTCCCAGCCAGCATACAAGCATGCACTGAGTGTCTCTGTGTTGAGCAGCTCAGATCCAGTAACACCGGCTCCAGCAGTCTGATTGTTACACCACAGCCACATTCTGGCCTCCATCAACCTTGGTTACTAATAGCCAAAAGAGCCCAGCACACCCTCCAGTCCCAAATTCCCCCAAAACCATCTGCCCTGAAATGGCATGAGGCCTCTTCTGGAACATTCAGCAGAGTAATAAGGTCCTTTGTTCCTTCAAAGAGGCAAAAGCACAGCAGCTTGTTGCTTTAACTGGAGTTAATAATCATCTGAAGTCAACACAGTACTGGGTTGATTGATTTAGAATAAAAATAACACACGTTTATTTAATCAATAAGAGGGCGGTTTTAAGTGAGGCCAAATATAAGGAATAACGTTAGAAATGGTTAAAAAAACAAAATGCTGTCTAATGACTAAGACTTAACAATGCTATGGTCTTGGTTCAAGGTAAGATTCTTACCACACCTCCTTCCAGCAAGATGACTGACCTCTCCCTTCGTCAGGATCTCCCACAAAGTCCAAAGAGCTCAGTTCCTTTGTCTTCGTAGGTGAAAGATTACTTGGGGTTCTTTGCTCCTTTCTGCTATAGTCCAGTGAACTTTTGGAATATATCCTTCTCAGCGTTCAGTGCCTCTGCTGTGAGGCAAGGTGCCCTGGAGTCTGATGAAGAAGATTTCTTCTCCACTGGTGCTTTCTACAATGCAAATTGATCTGTTCCCGCAGCCTCCGATGTGCCAGTGAATAGCCACTTGACTGTGTTTGCACCTGGATGGAGGCATTGGCCTCTCCTTTGTCTGGAAAAAGCCTGTTTACCCACTCCCCAGACTTACCTGGTTCAAACACATTTTAGTCCCATGTTTCCTTCATATTTGTGCAGTCCTTTGAGCATGTACTGTACCCGCACTGTGCAAGAACATCAAATATCAGTGTGTTACTGGTTTTCCAGTGGTACCTTGCACAACACCCATTGGATACAGATGATGACGTAAGTGAATTTGAGTGCACTGAATTGGTCAGGCCAGCTGAAAGTCACTACCTGATACCAGTGAGTCTCTTGCCCTCTGGCATTGCAATGCTCCTAGGGGCACAGTGAATTATGCTTGGCTTGCTTATTAAATGAAAAAATATCATAGCTGCCAGTGATGCAAAGCAGCATATATAGATTAGCATGATCATTGATTGGTGCCACAGTTCCATATATATCCCTTTGTGCTGATGTTGGCATTCATATTCTTAATTATATAACAATTTTATACACTTAATATTCCTGGGGGAATTCTGTGCCAAAAAATTAAAAATTCTGCACCAAAAAAATAAAAATTCTACAAAATTCTGCATATTTTATTTGTCAAAATAACACAAAATAATCATGCCAGTTTCAATTAATGTTGGTGATTTATTTAAAAATACCTGTCAGCAAGTATGTCTGTAACAATACAGACAACAAAAAGATTCAGGAAATGTTTTTTGACAAACAGATTCCTTACTAGGCATATTAATACAGAATTCTGAGTAATAATTCATTTAAACTACAACACAGAAAAGTATTTCCCGCATCCCTCAGAAGCAATGCAAAGGCTTGGAGGCGTCAGGGATAATGGAGGAGCTGAGGGAGAGGGAAGTAATTTCTGGGAACCTGGGAATGAACCTGGAGGGTTGTTGAGTGTGGGGATGGAGAAATATAGAACAAGGTTTTATTGTGGGATGGGGAGAGATTGTCAGAGAGTTAGGAAGCCTCTCTCATGCAGACTCTGGCTCAGTGGTGTCACCCCACTAGCTCTCCCATTCATTCAGGCACATCTGCCCCATCCCTGTCTTTCCCTAAACCACCCTTTCCCTCTGTCCCAATGTGTCTCTGACCCCCTTCCCCCCATCCTCATGTGTCCCTGCACCCCCACTGTCATTCAGCCCCTGGTTCAATGGGGTAACCCCACTAGCTCATGTGCCCCTACCCCAGTCTGTCATCCCCCGCACTAGCCCTTCCAAACCCCAGTCTATGTGACACCTCCCCAGCAGCCCTGTGTGTCCCACTCTGTCCATCCTCCACTCCTCCCCCCGATATCCCGACTCCCTTCACCTGGCCCCACAGCCATGTTGTGGTGAGAAAAGCAGCAGCTGCTCTCTCCCTCTCCTAGCTGGCTGCTCTGGCTCATGAGCCGGCTGTCCTCTCTTCTCGTGCCACAGCAGCCCCTGGTAGGCGAAAGGTGTAATTGCAGCACCTCGCCAACATAAGAACATAAGAATGGCCATACTGGGTCAGACCAAAGGTCCATCCAGCCCAGTATCCTGTCTGCCAACAGTGACCAATGCCATGTGCCCCAGAGGGAGTGAACCTAACAGGTAATGATCACGTGATCTCTCTCCTGCCATCCATCTCCATCCTCTGACAGACAGAGGCTAGGGACACCATTCCTTACCCATCCTGGCTAATAGCCATTAATGGACTTAACCTCCATGAATTTATCTAGTTCTCTTTTAAACCCTGTTATAGTCCTAGCCTTCACAACCTCTTCAGGCAAGGCGTTCCACAGGTTGACTGTGCACTGTGTGAAGAAGAACTTCCTTTTATTTGTTTTAAACCTGCTGCTCATTAATTTCATTTGGTGGCCCCTAGTTCTTATATTATGGGAACAATAAATAATTTTTCCTTATTCACTTTCGCCACACCACTCAAGATTTTATATACCTCTATCATATCCCCCCTTAGTCTCCTCTTTTCCAAACTGAAAAGTCCTAGTCTCTTCAATCTCTCCTCATATGGGACCTGTTCCAAACCCCTAATCATTTTAGTTGCCCTTCTCTGAACCTTTTCTAATGCCAGTATATCTTTTTTGAGATGAGGAGACCACATCTGTATGCAGTATTCAAGATGTGGGCGTACCATGGATTTATATAATGGCAATAAGATATTCTCCATCTTATTTTCTATTCCTTTTTTAATGATTCCAAACATCCTGTTTGCTTTTTTGACTTTTGCCCAACAATTTATGTTCTTCTATGTGTCTGACAATTTTATTCTTTACTATTGTTTCACCTCATTTGCCTAGTACTGACGTTAGACTTACCGGTCTATAATTGCCGGGATCACCTCTAGAGCCCTTTTTAAATATCGGTGTTACATTAGCTATCTTACAGTCATTGGGTACAGAAGCTGATTTAAAGGACAGGTTACAAACCATAGTTTATAGTTCCACAATTTCACATTTGAGTTCTTTCAGACCTTTTGGGTGAATGCCATCTGGTCCCGGTGACTTGTTACTGTTAAATTTATCAATTAATTCCAAAACCTCCTCTAATGACAGTTCAATCTGTGACAATTCCTCAGATTTGTCACCTACAAAGGACGGCTCAGGTTTGGGAATCTCCCTAACATCCTCAGCTGTGAAGACTGAAGCAAAGAATTCATTTAGTTTCTCTGCAATGATTTTATCGTCTTTAAGTGCTCCTTTTTTATCTCGATCGTCCAGGGGCCCCACTGGTTGTTTAGCAAGCTTCCTGCTTCTGATGTACTTAAAAACATTTTGTTATTACCTTTTGAGTTTTTGGCTAGCTGTTCTTCAAACTCCTTTTTGGCTTTTCTTATTACATTTTTACACTTAATTTGGCAGTGTTTATGCTCCTTTCTATTTGCCTCACTAGGATTTGACTTCCACTTTTTAAAAGATACCTTTTTATGTCTCACTGCATCTTTTACATGGTTGTTAAGCCATGGTGGCTCTTTTTTAGTTCTTTTACTGGGTTTTTTTAATTTGGGGTCTACATTTAAGTTGGGCCTCTATTATGGTGTCTTTGAAAAGTGTCCACGCAGCTTGCAGGGATTTCACTCTAGTCACTGTACCTTTTAATTTCTGTTTAATTAACCTCCTCATTTTTGCATAGTTCCCATTTCTGAAATTAAATGCCACAGTGTTGGGCTGCTGTTAAATGTTATTATATTATGGTCACTATTTCCAAGCGGTCCTGTTATAGTTACCTCTTGGACCAGATCCTGCGCTCCACTCAGGACTAAATCAAGAATTGCCTCTCCCCTTGTGGGTTCCTGTACCAGCTGCTCCAAGAAGCAGTCATTTAAAGTATCGAGAGATTTTGTCTCTTCCTTTCGTCCTGAGGTGACACGTACCCTGTCAATATGGGATAATTGAAATCCCCCACTATTATTGAGTTCTTTATTTTGATAGCCTCTCTAATCTTCCTTAGCATTTCATAGTCACTATCACTGTCTTGGTCAGGTGATCAATAATAGATCCCTAATGTTATATTCTTATTAGAGCATGAAATTACTATCCATAGAGATTCTATGGAACATGGTGGATTAATTTAAAATTTTTACTTCATTTGATTCTACATTTTCTTTCACATATAGTGCCACTCCTCCCTCCCCTCCCACCCTGCACCACCTGTTCTGTCCTTCCGATATATTTTGTACCCTGGAATGATTGTGTCCCATTGATTGTCCTCACTCCACCAGGTTTCTGTGATGCCTATTATATCAATATCCTCCTTTAACACGAGGCACTCTAGTTCACCCATCTTATTATTTAGACTTCTAGCATTTGTGTACAAGCACTTTAAAAACTTGTCACTGTTTATTTGTCTGATGTGTCAGATTTTTTTTATGTGAATGTTTCTCGTCTGATCTGGCCTATACTTTATCCTCTTTCATCCTCTCCTCCTGACTAAAACCTAGAGAATCTCTATCAATAGACTCTCCTCTAAGAGAAATCTCTGTCCGATCCACATTCTCCTCTGTAGCAGTCGGCATTCCCCCATCTCTTAGTTTAAAAACTGCTCTGCAACCTTTTTAATGTTAGTGCCAGCAGTCTGGATCCACTTTGGTTTAGGTGGATCCCATCCTTCCTCTATAGCCTCCCCCTTTCCCAAAAGTTTCCCCAGTTCCTAATAAATCTAAACCCCTCCTCCCTACACCATTGTCTCATCCATGCATTGAGACTCTGAAGCTCTGCCTGCCTACCTGGCCCTGCACATGGAACTGGAAGCATTTCTGAGAATGCCACCATAGAGGTCCTGGATTTCAGTCTCTTTCCTAGCAACCTAAATTTGGCCTCCAAGATGTCTCTCTTACCCTTCCCTATGTCATTGGTACCTACATGTACTACGACCACCGCTCCTCCCCAGCACTACACATAAGTCTATCTAGATGCCTCAAGAGATCCACAACCTTCGCACCAGGCAGGCAAGTCACCATACAATTCTCTCGGTCATCACAAACCCAGCTATCTATGTTTCTAATGATTTTAGTTTAGTTTAAAGGTTTTAAAGAATGGCAAGTGTACCTCACCCCCTTCCCAACTCCCTCTCGAAACTCCCTGTTAGCGACCCCTGTTCGCAAAGCTTCCTGGTCGCTGACTCACTGCTTCATAAAGCACTGGCCTCCTTGATAGCCCCGCCCCCTGAATGTATAATTCTGCTGAGAAAAAAAAAATCTGCAGGGGACATGAATTCTGTGGCAGGAATAAATTATATTTGCAGTAAGCAGGCAGATTCTTGCTGGACACTGACTGTGCATTTAGGAAATCCTCATGTGTATTTTTTTTTATTTGAGTGAGTACATTGAATCTATTGTGCTGATTAAATGTACTCCTGCCTCATTTGTTTCAGGCAGATGAAAGCAAATGGCTGCTATGGAAAAATTCAACCTTTGCACTAGTAGTTAATTGCTCTATAGCATTCCTCACCGTATAATTTCCCCTCCACACACATGCTTTTTTCTTTCCTAATTTTTTTTTTTTTAATATAAATGTGAAACCAAGGAAAGTTTTAACAAACTTTTAAAACACTAATCAAAAGGAGCATGCATATAGAATTCTTTATTTACAAAATGTATGTAAATGTAGCAAACATCCTTATTTGTTTTTAGTTTTGTATTAGGAGTTAAATTCCCTCCAGCCTTGGTCTTTAAAAATGGTAGAAAGACCCTTATGAAAGTCGTGTTTAAACTTTATGTCAATCTCCCTTATTCCATCTACTTAAATAATGTATTTTATAGCCTTTGACATTTATTGGAAATTAGCACCTGTTGACTTATGCTGTAAGCGGGCCTTTTAATTTAAACTTTGTAACTCTGGTTTACAGGATAGCCTTTGTAAAGTGTGAAGATTTGCGGGGGTGAATGTGATATTCCCATTGTTTACAATAAAAGTTTTAAAAGACAAAAGCCATGTAGTGAGCAACTGCAGGTAGGAGAAAGATAAGACTACCCTCCCCACCCCAGCCCGCGCCCACCCTTGTTATCCGAAGCTGTTAACTTTTGCAACAAAAGAATTTTTGGTTAGAGATAAAGATCTGTTAGCATGCTTTTATATTGGCTCTAAACAGGACACTGAGAAGTTAGCATTTTGAAACAAAGAGGTACCCCTTTGTCATGAAGCTATATTTTTCTAATTATACAAAGGAGTAAGATAAAGACTAGCCCTGTTTACCCTTGTTATCTGAAGAAACAGCCTCAAGGCCCTCCCCTCCCCCAACTCCCTCCCCCCACCTTTTTTTCTTAATTTAAAACTATGTTCTTTTGCTAACATACCATTTTTAATCATAGCAAAATCTAGCACGAAAAAACCAGCATTGATCATTTTTGATTGAGAGGTACCACAACAAAACGATCTGTTACAGGGGTGTTTTGTAGAAGTTTAATGCAATAAAAATGTTTAAGAAGCACTACCCTATCCTTTTAAACTGCTACGCAAAAAAGGGCCCTGCCCTCATGGATGATTGCAAAGTCAATAAGGCGGCAGGAAGCAGCTTTGTCTGCCTGAGGAAGCCTCTGATGAAGTGAACAATGGCCCCCAAAATTACAGGGAAATAAATCACTTGCATTTTAATGTTGAAAGTATTTAAATTAATGTATTTTTACTATGGAATTATTTTATACCTGCTCAAAATATTAAAATTCAAGACACATAAATAAGGTTCACAGCACATTAGCCAATCCCTCAAAAACAAAGGAAATCTGAAATGAGGCTAAATGTTATGTTTGAAAGAAGCTAGTTTTTTAATTTAGTGTATATATATATACACACATACACACACACACACACAGCCAAACAATCCTAAATTAGTATAATATAACATTCTGTTATATACAAAAAAAGATCCTAACCTGAACAGGATAAATCTGAGAGAAAAACATGACATTAACAAAAGACTGTTGAGCTGTAATAATCTAATCTCCCCCAACCACCCTGCACACTTTTGTCTGACTCCATTTGAGGGGAAATCTTATCCCAGTCTCTGTGGGATTTGCCTTTAAGAAAAACTTTGATTTTAGGGTTTATGCTTAGGAACCTTCTCACCCCAATCACAGATGAGGGCAGGGTGAGGGGTTTCCAGTCCTGATAGGAACATCAAACACCACACACACACACACACACACACACACACACACACACACACACACAC
>NW_020664420.1:18096580-18134282 GCF_002925995.2 Terrapene triunguis
CACACACACACACACACACACACACACACACACACACACACACACACGCACACACACACACACCCCCCAAGAGCTTGGGCGAAGAAATTTCTGAGCAACCTGCTTTCCTTTCCTTCCCAGCCCGACTGAAAGACACTCACTCAGGGAAGAGTCCATCCCCTTCATTACCTCCAATGCTACATGGAAGTTGCTGTATAGCTGGTAATGGTGCTGGCCTAGGTGGTACTTGCAACAGCAATCAAGTCACTGGAAATGGCTTGCCACATCTGCAGCTGCACTAGCTCAGGAGGGCCAGAAAGACTCTGCACCCCGGTAACTCCAGAGGTTAATCTGGATTGAGATGAACCAACAAGAGCAATAAGCATGCAGCTCTGTAATAGTTAGGGTTGCCAGGTGTCCGGTTTTCAACTGGAACACTTGGTCGAAAAGGGACCCTTCCCAGCCCAGTGAAAATGAGCGAGTGAGTGAGGGTGGGGGACAGTGAGCGACGGGGGGAATGGAGTGAGCGGGGCTGGGCCTCAGAGAAGGGGTGGGGCAAGGGTGTTCGGTTTTGTGCAATTAGAAAGTTGTACATTCTGTCGCTGAATGCTGGGCTCATAGATTATACTTAGTTGATGTGTCCTATTATGCTATTTTTAACTTTAAAAAATACATTTAAAAGGAAAACTGAGAAATCGGCTATTCAATAAACATAAATTTAAGACTGGCCGCCTACAGTAAAACGGTAGTGCCTTTCTTAGCTACTTATATGTATCGCTGCATGGCATCAATCAGCGTTAGCCATATGGGGCTACATTTTCTGGGATGCAGCTGAAACAGGACATATAGTCTGTATAAGGAACTAGTTCCATTAGAGCAGCGACCAACGTTTTAAAAAGCAGATGCCTAAAGTTAGGCACTAACAGGTAAGATTTTCAAAAGAGCTCAGCACCCTACAGCTTCAATCTAGGCACCGAAATAAGTATCCCATCCAATTCCCAGTGAAATCAACGGAAAGGCTCCCATTGATTACAATGCATGTTGGATCAGGCCCTTCATGCACAGATCTTCCAAACAGCTCAGCCCCTATCTGGGCATTAACGTGAGGGGACAAGACTATCTGACATGCTTGGCACCCGGCGGCCATCGGTGGGCTTTCTTTGAAAATCTGGCCATTGACCATTATTTTGGCTCCTAAATTAGAGATTTTCTGAGGTGCTCAGCTTGAATTCACATTTGACATTTTGTGGGTGTGTGCTTGCACATTTAGGGGAGTGTAGACCTGGACACGCAAAGTATCATCAGAATTATTAAAAAATATAATGGAACCGTTTTAAGATACATATTTCAGTTCCCCTTTGGGGAAAAAAAATCCACTTCAAAAAAGTGGCACTATCAGCATTTTTGATGCATGGCCAAATTCTGGATGACATCATGCAAAACGTCCTGCCACAAGCAACGATGCGAGGGTGTGTCTCCCAAACCCCCATGTGTAACAGGGTTACACAGCAGTTATAATCAGTCATGCAGTTTCCTTAGTTCAGCTGAAAGGTGGAGGAGTTTGCTCAGCCACTATTCACAGATCACTATGCAGGCTCAGGTACTAAATAGGTCTGCATATGCCAGATTAGATAGAATATATGGACAGCTTTTTTTCTGCACATCCTGCCCAAACCACACGCTTTTCTCCTATGCTACATACTCGTGGGCAGACATGTTCTGTTGGTTCTCCTGTCAGCAGAGTTTGGTCAGATTGTTTGACTGGTGTGTGGCAGATTTATGCTATCTACATCTGACGTAGGTCTGCATTTATAGGGCCATACATCTGTCAGGCTCCTCAAGTGGCTTTTTGTGCTAACATCACACACACCAGTCAATGCTCCCTTGGCATCAATGTTCCCATCTATTTGCAGCCTCGTTTGCACTGTGTAAACAACTTCTAATAGCCACGTGCCTAGCAGTGAAACAAACACTGACCTCTGTACATAAAAAGATCAATAGTGAGTGAAAGCTTGTTTGTAGTGAGGCTGAACCAGAAATGTTAATTGCCTCCCAAGACTCAATTTGTTCCCGGCAGATATTATTAGTTTGTTTACCAAACCTATTCCTCTTGTACATGTTCATCAGAAACGATAGCAAAATAAACCTTTGCCTGAATGCCTCATTAGGAGGATAAAAGGCCTTCTAACATCGGTGATATATATATGGGAGCCAATCCTGCACAGGACCAAGAAGCATTTAAGTGGACGAGATGCAGAAAATGTCTGGATCAGCAAAGTAAATTCTATATCATGCAAAATCTTGCCCCATCTTGCAAGGGACTGAGAGTCAGATTTAAATAGGTATCAAACCATCTAGAGATGCAAACAGGAGTCAACTCTCATTGAGGTGCTGATTACGCCCATCTCCTACCAGGGCCGGCTCCAGGGTTTTGGCCGCCCCAAGCAGCCAAAAAAAAAAAAAAAAAAAGAGCCGTGATCGCAATCTGCGGCAGCAATTCGGTGGAAGGTCCTTCGCTCCGAGTGGAAGTGAGGGACCGTCCGCCGAATTGCTGCTGAATAGCTGGACCTGCCGCCCCTCTCCAGAGTGGCCGCCCCAAGCACCTGCTTGCGAAGCTGGTGCCTGGAGCCGGCCCTGTCTCCTACTGAAATTCTTGGGAGTTGAGGGCACTGCTTAGTATAGTTTCTGCAAAGTGAAGAGAAGGAAGCACTGACCCCCCTCTCCTTCCACTGAAGTCAATGGTAATTGGATACATTCAGCACTTCCAAGGGTTGTTTGTCAGCTTGCAGAATCAAGCCAACAATTTTGCTAGGTGCTGTGAATCTGCATCTCTCACGGGGTCAGCGCAGCTCCTTACTTGGTTTTCGCTTAGTCCTTCCTCATGCAAATTCCATTTGACAGGCCAAATCATGAATGGTGCTGAACAACGCTGACTTCCATGAGTGCTGCAGGTGCTCTGCACCTCACAGGTCCGTGGTGCTGACCGCAGTCTCTACCACAGGGCGATTACCCAGACACTTAAAGATGGAACCGTGTGTCAGATTTAGGGCTTGAATCTGAGATGGGTGCAAAATGGACTGCGCAGAAAATGAACGAGTGTTCATGACATCTATCTCTCACTCACACAGCACATGCTAGAATCTAAGTGCTTGTTGCAGTACATCCAGGAGTCAGATCAGTGCTGGGCTTTACGATTATAGCAATCCCTAACCAGCACTCAAAGTTCAGAATCAGCCCCATGCTGGAAACATATACATGAGGTTGTTGGAATTATATAGACAAATTTGGCAGTCTTCTCCTATTTGCTTACACAGAGATATAACTTGATTGTGAGTCTTTTCTCCATAAATACATTACATGTTATATGGAACAGTTTGTTTGTTTGTTTTTTAAGAGGAACAAACCTGGATAAGAAGTTCAATCTTGTATTCATTGTAGTCCAATAGCAAAACTCCCATTGACTTCAACGGAAGCACAAGCAGTCTTAAAGAATATTTACCATAACTATAGCCCCTATCTTCAATATGCTTATGCCTATTGGTAATTTTACACATGTGACTAGTCCCATTGAACTACTCACATGCTAAGGTATTTGCAGGGTTGGGGCTCATGTTTGTAAAACATAATTTACATTTGTCTATACTGGATTAAACAGATGGAGTTTGATAGTTAATTTGTTCTTTGTTTTATGCATTTGTTCTTTCGGTTGCAGGCTTTTGAGGTTGTCTTTTTAAACTTGTTAAAATGTAATACAAAGGAAACTTTAAAAATAATCATTCAAAATTATTTCAGAGTCAAATAAACATCTTATTATGATGATCAGTATAGAACAAAACATTACAAATTAGTGCTTTTATATACATCAGGAATATCTACATTACAAATCTAATACATGGTCATACAACAGACAAGTGATTACACTGAAAATGCAATTGCAAACTTAAATAGATTACCACATCTCCTAGCTCACTCAGTTCTTTTGACTGTCATTAAGCCCTGCTTGTTAATTGCCTATTACGAGCCCCCTATTGAAAATATTAAAGCATATACAAGGGTTGAGTTAATTGGGAAACCGCTGATTTTGCAGGTGCAATGTCATTGCATGTTTCTGAAAATCTAGCCCAAGGAATCAGCTGAAAAAAATCAAACCCACACTGAACTCCTGAAAAACATTGCACTTCTTTATAGTCTCTGATGCAAAAAGTAGTAATAGCAAAAATCATAGTTTCCAGGATTTCATCATCATTAGATTGAAGTAGGCATCACTATCCACAGACGCACTAACTCCAGCGTAATAGTTCAAAAACTCATCTTTTGTCACCTAAAACCAAGAAAGCCAAAGTTAACTATTAGCCACACTGACACCATACACTGAGAATAGACCAAATCAGAAAGTTTAGCACATTCCAAAAATGTTTTAAACATTTGATTAGTATCGTTCAGCTATGTCTGATTATGTCCAATTGTCAACCATTTCAATATTGAAATTCATTGTTACTGGCAACTTTTGCTTGTCTGCAAAAATCTCTGCTCACATAGGTATCAAAATTGAGAGTCTGAAACACTCCCAGTTCCTACAGTGAGAACTGGAGCAGGACCCTTTGTCCTGAAATGATGAATATGAGAAAAGTTACCAGATGTTATTAATCACAGCAAGTTAGGAATAAAATTCACAACTCAGACATCACAATAGAGTAAAGTGGTCCAGTAGTAATGCCACCACCAGCAGGAATATGGAGAAGAAATGACAAGGTTAGAACAGCAACCCAGTACCTTTCAAAAGGAGCAATTAAGAGAAAATACATTTTAGAAATATCTTAAGAACTGAAATTATAGTATAAAACTAGAGCTGGTTGAAAATTTTTTCCCCAAAAAATAATTTAGACAAAAATGAAAAAAATAATCAGCACAAATTCATATTCTGAAAAATGTTGGCCAAAACCCAAAATATTTTGGATTTTAGCCAAAATATTTGTTTTTGGTGGTTTTTTGTTTTGTGACAAAAATATCATTTTTTTCTGTTGAAAGCAGACACTTTTAATAAATATATCAATTAGTCAACCCCTCATTTTGAATACTAACGGGATCCTGCCATCATTCCTCAGGCAGAACTTCCACTGACGTCAATGGGAGTTTTGAATGCGGATCAATAGCAAAGATGTGCCCGTGTTCATTTAGAAAAGTATTCTCCTTATTCAGGGCTAGGTTCAATATAAAATGTACAGTGCCAGATTTTTAAAGGTATTTTGCTGCTAATTCTTATTGAAAGCAATGTGAGTTAGGCACCTATATACCTTTACAATCTGGCCCACAATGCCTAAGCTTCTACATCAAGGGTGTGATCCATGGAGGTACATTGGAGCCTAAGTCACAGGTTTAGGCACCACTGTAGTCTACCACTGCCTAACCCTGTATGCACCTAAACTCATTTGGCACCTACATTTTTACAGTAAACATTCTCTGTTTTTTGCCTCTGAGCATGCATGCCACTGACTCAATCTAGGCATCTGTGCACCTGTCTCCGGCCTAAGCCCCAGAGCAATTCGCAAACTGGGAAAGACAGGCATTTGGCAGCATAAGTCACATGCAGAGGCCTGATCTGGTAGGTGTGGGCAGAGGCTGCCTAGTGAATCGAATCCCTCAAGTAAGTGCCCACAAAACAAGCGAGGCGCGGGGGCGCTTATGGAACATTCTGATGTGGGGCTCTCTCAATCTCTCTTATTGAAGTTGTTCCACTTTAGTCAAGCCATTGAAAAATTAAATATTAATTGGGCCAGTGAAAGAGTTAGAATGACTATAAGCTAGTAGTTAGAGCACTCACCTGAGAGGTGACAGATCCCTGTTCAAATCCCTTTTCCCCCCTCATCCGGGGGGGACTTGAACTCAAGGTCTCCCATATCTTGGGTGAATAGCTAACCAGTAAGCTAAAGGTTTTAAGGGAGAGCCACCTCTGCTCCCCACCACCCCCCCTTTGCTATTTTATTTCAGGCCCTACATGCATTTAGCCACCTATCTTCCCCTGGTTCACCAATAGCAAGCAGAGATAGTCACTTCCCTGCAGCCTGGACTTAAGGATTTAGCACACACCCCCTCTGGTCAGGGCTGGGTTTCCAATTAGGCACAATAGGCACGTGCCTAGGGGTGCCGGCATTCTACAGGTGCCTTACCTCTCGAAAACTGTGTGCAACATGTAGGGTGACCAGACAGCAAGTGTGAAAAATCGGGACAGGGAGTGGGGGGTTATAGGAGCCTATATAAGAAAAAGACCCAAAAATCGAGACTGTCCCTAAACAATCGGGACATCTGGTCACCCTAGCAACACGAAGGGGGCAGGCACTGAAGATGCTGTGCCTTGGGGTGTGTAAGGTGTACATCCGGCCCTGCCTCTGGTTAATATCTCCCCCCAGCATGCTGCCTTTCTAGATCGCATTTTTAGCTGCCTCTTGCTCTCCATTCACTGTATAGGAGCCTAGGTGCCTAATGCAGGCTTTGTGGATCGTAGTGCTGTTTCTGTAATTTTCTAGGCACCTAAAAGTTAGGTGCTGTGATGCGTAACATCACAATGCTTACATCCTTTTGTGGCACTGGGCCCATTTACTGCTATAGAATTGTTTTTCAGTTACCAAAGGTATAGAAGCTACAAAATGAAGACAGACATATGCATGGTGTCAAGCAGCAGGCCACAGCTTTTATTAAACTTTTAACACAAGGCAGAGGTACTACCCACTCATCACCCACACTCTCCTATACCAGGCATTTAATTGGTTCCAGTGTGTGGGGGGGGGGAGGGGTTTACAGGGCTCCTCACCATATAACCTATCACAGGCACCAAGTTTACAAGCCTCCTTATCATATAACCCATAACGCTGGGTAGGTTCACCTGAGTCAGTGACTAGATTGGTCACTCCCCCTCTCAAATCCTACCACACTGCCTGGTATCACAATTCCTGTCCAATCCATTCCCTCACATCCTGGAGCCCTACGTCAGTACCTGCAACTGACACATGCACTCCCTCATCTCCGAAAACTTCCAGCCAATTGTAATGGATCTCCCTATGCTCCATCACTGAACCCGTGTCCAGGAATATCTTGGTGACCTCTCTACTGTCTGCTATCAGCCACCAGGGCCTTTGCATCAGCCACAGACTGCTAGGAAACACTTTTTCTCCCAGCCTTACCTCCTGAGCTGGATGCAAGGAGTGGGTGATGTCGGAGCCACTACGATGGGTCCACACCAGCTAAGGCTTTCCATATGCAGGGGAAATCTCTACCGGCTTGATATGCCAGTTTTAAAGCAGCTTTGTGTGAGGAGACTAGCACCAAGGTGCCCAAACAGAGTCAGATTCTCAGTCTGCATTCAGGAATATGTTTAGTTACCCAATTGTTCAGAACTTAATTACCTTGAACCAGGAGCATCCTTATGATTTACATATTAACTGCAGGCTTCATGCGGTTAATGTGAATTAAACAAGGATTTGAGCACATCAGCCCAAATGTTTCTCTCTCTTTCCCTGTCCCCACCCTGCAACTCCCCCACCCCCAACCAAACTAACAAAGAGGAAAAACTAAGTGGAAGTTTCGATATTGTTGAGGAATTAGGGCCTATGGCAAGTCAGTCAATTAAGACCCAAGGCTCAATGGGAGAATTCTGACTCCAAACCTGCATATGCTGGGGCTCCCATGTGGATGACTAGCCTCTCAATGTAATTTCTGATTCCTCCCACCCCACAGGTAGAATGGCTTGTTTAGCAGCCCAGCTCACTACCCCAACGGCTCCATTTGCTTATCATTCTCGTCTCTGCCAGAGGTACAAGGTGAAGAATGAAAGTTAATTCTGCCTGCACTAGCATTAACTCCTGCTGTATTTTTTGCCAGTAAAACCATTTGTCCCTGGGGAATATGCTCTGTGGAGCAGCTGCTCTCTGGATCTCTACCTTTCACACACCAGGGGAGCTCAAACACATAGTGCTTGTTTGCACCAGCGAGCTTCTATGGGCTCAGGCAGAGGGAGGGGAACTGCTGCTTCTATGAATCAGGGTAACATGCGGCCAGAAGTCCTGCTCCTTTGTCCCCTGCACAGACTGGAGGGGACCACAGAGCTCATTGTTAACAATGGTTTTCAACTGCGGCTTGTGTTCCAATTTAGGATTCTATGCTGCCCTTGATCCACATGTGTCACTCCTACTGACATCAGTGGGCGTTCCACATATAAATCGAAAACGCGACATACTTCAGACTAAGTTGTTCCCCCACAATTTATACCACCCAGTGTAGCTTGAGTTTCATGATCAGAAATGAGAAATCATCCCATTGAACAAAGTGCTAAATAACATTTTAGAATCTTAATTCCAATCCCAGATAAACTGGTGTGCATTACCACGTATCTTCTAATAGCTGCTGCCGTGCCTATTGCAGCATCGAGCTCTAGAAGATATATGGTATAGCCACACAAGCCTCTCTACAGCATCTCTTCGGTATTTACTTTGTTTAGACCAAAGTGCACAAGAAACTACAGTTTAACAGATGCTCTCTAATGGAGTCAGCTTCATGCAATGCAATTTTACAGCTATCCCTTTTTACAGTACAGCATACAACAGTGCTAGAGACTGCTGCTGGCTCCAAGCATACAGCATTATTTATAATGGCATCTGAGACCAGACTCAACCCTTAGGTCCATACTGCCTTTGATCTATGCACTGAACTTCTGTTAAAGTCAATGCAAGTTTTGCCCATGAGTCAAGGGTGGCAGCATCTGGTCCTTAGTATATAACTTTTTCAATTTAGCCGCCAATGTGCTATGCTTGTTTGTATGATTTTGCATACCTGCAAATAAAACTATATTTGTTATAGTAGAGATCCCCATTGAATTCTACTATATTTGCTAGAGGGTAAAAAATATTTCAGCTCAGCTCTTTTTCCCCCCTGCATACAATGTACCTTTTCTGCAGTTACAAGTTTTGTTTTAAAAAGCGGACTGAGGGCTTGATTCTACTGAAGTGAATGGGAACATTGCCAGAGGGATTAGAATCAGTAACAGTTCCACAGAAGCGTTCAAGGTTCTTTATTCACGTATAATGACTTCCAGAAAAAAGTGTGTGGCAGGGGAGGGACCACAGAATCATAGAATACCAGGGTTGGAAGGGTTTAGTTTGGTATAGGGTTGGAAGGGACCTCAGGAGGTCATCTAGTCCAACCCCCTGTTCAAAGCAGGACCAATCCCAGTGGCCCAGAATTTACGTACAGAGAATCCAAAGGGAGATCAGCTGGTTTTCAGCCTATTGCAATAATGGCCACCGAGTCCTGCTGTCTGCAGAATGGGATGTACCAATTCTGTCCCTGTTCACCTCACTCACTTCCCTGCACAAAGTTCCGTTACTCAGGGTTGGTGCAGTAAGAGAAGGGAAATCTAATCTCAAAGCAGTGATCTTTCATTAATCACAATGGTCTTGATCCTTTGCTCCCTGAAGTCAATGGCAAAGTTCCCACTGACTTTAATAGTGTATGATCAGGGACAATATGTTTTGTAGTGTCAGAGCTTTTCATCCATTTACAAAGAAAAAATTGTGTTTGAAAAGGCATATTGCACTTGGCCTTGAATAAATGTTAGAATTTTATATGGTTAGTATTAAACAGACAAACTGGTCAAGAGTTAAGGTTAGTAAGACAAAACTTTTCACTTCACTTGATTAAATGTCAGCACAACAGATCACTGTGGATTTTGGGAGTCTTTAGATACGGTATATGCCAGGGTGGGATCATTTTTCACTTTGTGACTCTCACAGCCCACTAATGTTACATCTTTATTTAAAATGTGCAAGGTAGATAATATACCTGTTACAGAACCAATAAATAAATTAATAAGAAAGTGGCTACCTACAACTGCCAGCATGTGAAATGGCACATGTATTATTCATGTAAGGCACCTTTCTACTTCATGTACATGAATTTATTTGTTGGTCCACATTATGTAAAGAGCCCTCATTTCCCTGATGACACATATTATCTAATCAAAATAATTTCCCTTTCCATTCACACCAACTTCCATAGTTATTAATATATGAAAGTGTGCAGAGCCTTACCGGATCAAGGAAAACATTGAGATTGCACAGCCTGTGGTGAGGAATTCCAGATACCTACTGTTGTGATGATAGGTCATATTTAAACAAAATAGCATGTGTGTGCCCCATAAGGCCAGGATTCCAAACAGCTCAGGGCCAGATTTTAGAGTGCTCAGTAGCTACTAACTGCCATTGTAACATTTAAGGTTAGATTTTCAAAAATCACACACTGAACTTTTGAAAATCAGGCCACTTAATTTGGTATAAAGCAACAAAGAGTCCTGTGGCACCTTAAAGACTAATAGATATATTGGAGCATAAGCTTTCGTGGGTGACCACCCACTTCGTCAGATGCATGTAATGGAAATTTCCAGAGGCAGGTATAAATATGCAGGCAAGAATCAGTCTGGAGATAACGAGGATAGTTCAATCAGGGAGGATGAGGTGCCACAGGACTCTCTGTCGCTTTTTACAGATCCAGACTAACACGGCTACCCCTCTGATACTTAGTTTGGTATGTAAATAAGAGCAGAGCTCTTGAAAAATCTAGTGCCACTTCTGGGTGTTAAGCGCTTGTGAAAATGTGGCCCATAGCACTTTTTGTTGGCTCTGAACATGGTTCAATTTGTTGTCAAAACCTTGAGTCTTTTACTAAGGATTGAGAGATTGAAAACAAAAGTATATGACACATGCACAAATTAATTGGAGTAAATCCTGCTCCATGTAAACCATTTACACGACAACAATTTACTCTGGGACAAAGACAAACTGACAAGAGAAATGAGAAAAGGAAACAAAGCAAGGATAACTAGAGGAAGTATGGCTTTCAGACAGGCCCCTTCTCTTACCACCCCCCTTCTCACAGGTAGCTGACCAGACATCAGCTCTCACAGACACTGACATGACAGGAGAGTCCTATTATCTCTTCCAGTTAACTAATGTCCAGTCTTTTTCAGCAGCAAAGCCAAGAAAAAATAAGATTCTAAAGTTCTTTAGTTCATAAAAAATTCCCAGGAGAAGTAGCTTAGTAAGATGTGTAGTCTTTCAGTTTAGGTCCAGCATAGACACTGGGTGGAGCACTGGTAGGTATTCCAATTACACAGTTAAGAGAACATTGTAAAGCATCTATGCCCACTGGTGACTTTGATAAGAGAAACAGTAGACAGGTAGTCCCAGCGAATGGGAAGAAAGTCAAGAAACAAAGGAATAGAAGGAAAAAGAAGGAAGACAAATCTATGGAGCTTTAGGACAGTATACATGCTACAAAAATGCTTACACATTTATACACTGAGTATATACATCCCAGAATCCTCTGCTCTGGTGCTATGATACCTTCTTTGAAACACAGCTGCCTAACATGAATTTGGGGACATGTTTGGGAACAAAAGGTGTCTAACACACATGTCTCAGGAGAAACTGGTTACTCATCTGAGAGAAGAAACAACATAGATAAGGGGAGCAGGAGGAAAAGCGAGGGGCGTGATTATTGGCAGGGCTGCCAAATCTCCACTTAGCCTATGATGTCCACCAGTTCAGCATGGTCCTGCCAAAACAATGTGGTAGAGTGAGTATTGTCTCTTCTGATATACTGAAATCAGCACAGTGACTACAAGGTACTATTATGGGAAACGTGACCATATTATTGTGCACATATTTAATCATGTGGAGCTAAGAAGATGGAAATAAAGTCTTGTTTCCTTAATCGTACAGTTAGAATTTCCAAGAATTTCTCATCATGATAATGAAATAGACATCAGTGTCTATTGAAGCGCTGACTCCTGCATAGTAGTTCATGAATTCTTCTGTTGTAACCTAAAGTAGAAAATTTTAAAACAGAAAAGGAAACCTTCATTCTTCATGTCATAACACATACATACTATACGTAAATAAACATCTGTAAATGAGCAAGATTTAAGCCATATACTGTACACCCTCTGCTTCAAGTTATCTTGCATTAGGAAGGAACCTAAGACAGGAGGGAAAATGAAGAAGATGCAACTACTTCAGCAGTAGAAAGTCCTAAAATGTAGAGGTCCTGTTCTCTAAGTAAACCTATTTAAAATGAGTTCTCATCTTCCCTGAAAACTGAAAGATAGAATCAGTGAAGCTGTGGTCCTTCAAAAAGACAAGTATTGCCATGTAATTTTCTCATTGACTCATCTGAATTTGGACAGCAAATTCATTACATTGTAATGAATGAATTGGAATGGGTTCCTGGTGCTATTGGGAGATTGTAGTTTTATATCCATTTATCAAGCTAAAGATGCCATTCTTCAGGGTAGATCTGACTAAAAGAGAGAAAGCAGTGTTTAAATCCCAGCTGAGTTTTGTTTATTTTGATATGCATTTCTGGGTTGAAACCATTTACAAAAGCAATTAGTCTACCTGTCCACTTTTTAAATTGGCATGACCTTTTATATGTGGAGAAATATTTTTCCAATTCTTCATTTATATAAATTGCATAGTTTTAATCTTTGGACCATTTATACAGTACTTTGAATAAAGCTATTATACAAAAAGATACCTCCCAGTCATTGTTCCCGTCTTGTGTTTGGGAGACACCTAAAACGATTCAATAACTGCGGGGGCTGGACCTTAAAGCCTGTTCCACTTATTATAAACAGGCATCCAGCTTCCCAAGCTTGGCTGACTCAGCAAGACTGTGGTGCTTTTCCTAAGGTGATTTTTATTTGAAGCTCAGTACTAAGGCACATTGGCTAAAACAAATTAGTTCTGCTCACTAAACCAGACATCCTTGCCAGCTCCATTATATGAATCTCGCTTATCTGAAACCACCTGTTAACAAAAACAAGTCCAGGTCCCCGCTGCTAACGTCAGGGGACATATCCTTGTTTCAAATAACAGGAGGCTTTGGATAACTGAGGTGAAGCTCCATGAATTTACATCAGTGGTGTGGCTCAGAGCAGACTCCAATTCAGAGAGGTCAAGTTTGTTGTTGAGAAGGACCTGTGGTCTAGTGGATTAGGCATAAGACTTGGAAACAAGAGATGCAAGTTCTGACACTGACTTTTCTATGACCTTGAGCTTTGGTAAAGTAGGAACAATTATATTTACTTCCTAAATATGTTTGTATGTTGAAAATGTTTATAAAGTGCAAAAAACATTGTTAAGGCCAATTAGTGGCACATGTGGCAACAGAAATCTGAACTCTGGTCTCAATTCAGGAAAGCACTAAAGTATGTGCATAAGTCCATCTCCTTATTCATGACTGACTTCAATGCCATTTTACCTCAATGGGATTTAAGCACATGCTTAAAGCTAAGCACATGCATAAATACTGTCCTGAATAGGGATGCTTTCCTGAATCAGGGACTCTGTGCTTAAACTAGACCATGCATTGAGTTTTTTAACAGGTGGAGAATCTTCTCCTCACAGGGGGTTTGAAAATCAAGCTCTGTGTATTAGCAATAATTGCACTTTTCTTAATTATGTAGTGTGCTGTTGCCCTGAGGTGGAATGCATAGTCTGATGCCATATCACATTATTTGCAAATCAATCACAAGTAACTACAAAAATATCCCAAATCCTACAATTTTGCATATGTTCAAATTTTGTTCTATATGCAGCGGGCTTGGGGGTGTGTCAGAGGCAGGCTGGAGAGGTGAAATCAGTGGATCTGCTGCTACATGATACCACCAACCACTGCCACGGATAGAACAGCGGTACAAAAGCAGCTGCAGAGTGTCTCAGGTACAGAGCCCTGACCCAGTGAGTACAGAACACGGGATTTAGTCCACTATACTTTGATTGCCCAAATTATTCAAAAAGATAGGTCTCTGCATTAAAAAAGCAGTTGGGTATTAATGAAGGGAAAGAAATAAAAGAACACTATCCTCATGGCTGTACATCCATTTTACTATTAATCTAAAGGATGTATCAATAAGCACGGCACAGATGCACTGTACATGCTTTTAATTGTTGGATATTGGGCTTGTTTTCTCACATAATAATTTTAGTTGTGCATCCAATAGAGCGCCCTTCAATTGCCTTGGGCTATTCCACTTACCTTCCCATCTTTCTCATACGGTGAATCAAAGTTATCTAGAAAGGATCTAAAAACTTGATCTTCTGTCCATTCTCCATTCTGATATTTGGGATGATGCTTTGCATTATACACCCCCCGTAAGTCTTCAATGGTTATAATACCATCACCGGTTTTGTCAAACTTCCTAAATGCTTGCATGATGACCTCTTTTCTGGCATTAGACATTGGAGGCTGAAAGCAGATATTAACAGATTAATCCTATGTCTGTCTGCTGTCTGTCCAGTTTCAGCTTCAAGCTTTGCTGCTGCTGTTACTAGTAAACATACTTTCAGAGAGCCTAGGACATAGTGTGCACATAAATGCTACCCAGAGAAGAGTGTGACCATCATCCTGTTAGACAAGTGCTTGAGACAGGAAGTGCAATTCACCATTGACTAAATCAGGGGTAGGCTACCTATGGCACGCGTGCCAAAGGCAGCACACGAACTGATTTTCAGTGGCACTCACACTGCCCGGGTCCTGGCCACCAGTCCGGATGGCGCTGCATTTTAATTTAATTTTAAATGAAGCTTCTTAAACATTTTAAAAACCTTATTTACTTTACATACAACAATAGTTTAGTTATATATTATAGACTTATAGAAAGAGACCTTCTAAAAACGTTAAAATGTATTACTGGCACGCGAAACCTTAAATCAGAGTGAATAAATGAAGACTCAGCACAACACTTCTGAAAGGCTGCCGACCCCTGGACTAAATAGTGAAACTGACTGTACTCAGGCAAAGGTAGAGGAACAAAGGTAGATCTATCAAAGGTAGAGAAACAAACTGAAAAACCAGGTTAAAATGTTTTTTAGAAAAATCTTTCTGTTCTCTCCATATTAGATGTCACTTGTAACAACAATAGGTATAAGAGATCACTGTTTTTACATTTGTATTTTAGCAGTATTTACAGGCCCAAACAAAGATAAGGCCCCTGTTGTGTTAGGCACTGTATAAACACATGCAAAGAGAAGACTTGCTGCCTTAATGAGTTTACAGTGTAAGCAGACAAGCAAGAATTATCATCCCCATTTTAGATAGGGAAGTGAGACCTAGAGAGAGTGATTTTCCCAAGGAAGTCTGTAGTAAAGCCCTGGAACTGAACCCCAGCTCCCAGTCCAGAGACTGACCCACAAGACCACCTTTCCTTTCTCATTTTTAGATGGAAATGAAATTCTTCAAACTGATGTTGTCCCTTCAATATTTCTGTAGATATTGGTATTACTGATAAAATAGAACTGCGTTGACCTATTACTTGACTGTTCGGCTAGTCATGGAACAGGATTTTTCTCATTTAGATAACAAAAAAGCACATTGTTTGTAAACTTACTCTTAATGTTACAAGAAATTCATCAAAGTCTATTGTTCCGTTGCCATCTTTATCAAAGATCTTGAAAAGCTCATGAGCTTCTTCCTTGTCTATCATCACGGCATAATCATTTAACCCTTTCAAGAATTCTTTGAAATCAAGGGTTCTGTTTTGGTTGTCATCCATAATCCGAAATACTCTGTGGAAAAACGTATGTTTAAAATAAATAAAATGAAGAATGAGAGTAGCACAAGAGGCAGAACTTACATAGAAGAATGACAGTTTATTAGGACTAGAAAGGGACACCACCACCTTATTGGGATAACATTTCCTCTTCCTAAAGTCAGAGAAAAGGAAGGCTGCAGGTATTGAGGTGGTAATGAGCAATGCCTGTCAGTCAGCATTGCTTACCCCACCTAGCCAGTTTGGCAAGGCCTATTTTCCATTCCCTCTCTCAACATGAAATGTGACCTTCACAAAACACAAACTACTAAATTCCACATGGAAGATGTTTTACTTTTAAACAGGACTGCAGTAAAGGAAGTATACAAGTACTTTTAAAAATCCAACCCCAATATAATAATAATTATTATTGTATTGAAATTGAGCCATCTGGTAAATCATAGCTGTTGGGAATGGTTGAAAGAATTGTCAAACTCAGCTCAGAAGGAGAAAAAACTATACCAGTGATGAAACAGAAAACTACATTAAAATTGGTGTCACATAGATGCAGTTGTGATACAGCATGACTCAGACATGATGTAATTACTAAAAAACATTTTCAGATTAAATGACTTGCCCAGGGTCACACAGGAAGTCTGGCCATGCACACAAGTCATTTTAATTTCTCTGTGCCTCACTTCCCCATCTGTAAAATGGGGATAATAATATTTCTTTTGTCTTTCTAATCCACTTACATTGAGAGGTCATTAACTAATATACACATGTAACTAGTGCACACTGATCCTATGGCCATGCACTTTGGTCTAATGGCCCTACCTCACAGCCAAGCCCTGTCCCTATCAAAATTTTAAATAGGAAAACAGAAGCTAAATGTGCAAAGCAGGAAGCTTGTGGTCCAAACCATCAGCAGGTACAAATCAGTGTCATTTCACTGAAGAATAAGGATTTGGATCTGGCCCTTGTACCTTTACATCCCTTTGTTTTGATGTTGGTGATGCAGATGCTTGCATTAATTTCAACTCCTGGCTCTTTCCATTGCTTTCTTTTGTTTAATTGGTTAGCTTTGTATTTTTATTGAAAAATCATTGAAGAAAAAAATAGTACTGGAGTTGCAGTTGCACTTCCCAAATCCAAACACCCCTGAACTCTGGAGCATTTGAAATCCTGGCTCCATGAAAGTCCGTTGGAGTTTTGCCACTGACGTCAATCAATAGCTGATATTTTGCAGCTTAAGCCCATTTTAGCCGCATTGATATAGCATCTTACTACTCAAATTCTTTGGGCTTCTTGATTTACCTGCCAAGTCCTTTGATGCCTGCAGACCCCCTTGCTAGACACTGCAGCCGAAGCCTCTCAATTGGGTCTGTGGTTTTGGCCAGGTTTCTTTTGGCTTGGACTGCCATGTCTCGGTCGTGCCTCGCTGTACCAGGCATCTAGAAAAAGAATTTCCTCCTTTAGCACAGATTCACAGAGCTGAAAAAGGTTTTATCTGATGGGCACTGATTACCAAGTATGGTCTTTAAAACATGTTCTTGAATACTGAAACCCATCTTACTTCCTCAGACTGCACAAATACTTCACTTGTAAGAGCTTTGTGCTTGTTAATGAATTACTAGAAAGACTTTTGTGGCCATTTGATATTATCAGTCAAAAATATCATTGCACAAAACTGGAAATCCAAGCTGCCCTTGGGAGGAAATGAACAGCTAGCAAGAGTCTGATCTATGCTAACCATGTGTAAATGCTAGCTCTCTCTGTGAGACAAACGACAACATAATGTAGCTGTGTGGCATGCTGCAAAAACCTACACAAATGCAGGCCATCCAGATGACCTTAATACTTCCACATGTGAGCAAATGTTTAGCAATAATATTTAGCAACTGTATAGGATTGTAACAGGTCTCAGGTTCTAGGACCCTGTGTAGAAATGCAAAATTATTTCTACTAACTCTACCAGGCAGCCAAACCAGATGGACCCTATTAGTGTTACAAACCATTTCTTGTTCAAGGGATCCATTTCCAACATACCATAACAACACATACTACAACATTCATTACAAACATCACACAATTCATAGATTTCAAGGCCAGAAGGGGCCATTATAAGCATCTAATCTGACATCCTGCATTATACCTCACTCAATAATTTCTGCATCATGTCCAGAATTTCTGTTTTAGCTATAGCATATCTTGGATTAAAGTCTTCAAGTGATGGAAAATCTACCATGTCCCCAGGTAAATTGTTCCAATGGTTAATTACCCTCATAGTAAAAAATGTACACACCCTTATTTCCAGTCTGAATTTGCTTAGCTTCATCTTCCAATCATTGGATCTCATTATGCTTTTTCTGCTAGATTAAAGAGCTGTCTACTATCAGAAATCTCTTTTAGAGATTTTAGACCATGATTAAGTTACTTGTTAACCTTCTCTTGGGTAGGGTAACTAAATAGATTGACATTATTAAGTCTCTCACTATAAGGCATGTTTTCCAGACCTCAAAACAATTTGTAGCTCTTTTTGGAATCCTTTCCAAGTTTTCAACAATCTTTTTGAAGTGTGGACAGAACTGGACACAGTATTACAGTAATGTTCACCCTAATGCCGTATACAGAGGTAAATCCACCTCCCAGCTCTTAACATTTATAGTTAAAAACACAAGTGCTAAATATTACTATTACCTGCAAGGCCTGCACACACTTACATAAACTCAACACCACAATTATCAACACATTTCATAAGGCTGAATAAATCAATTGTTTGAATTCTATTCACAAAGATATTCTTCTGCATAACTAACACATTACACTGAGAAAACACTTACATCTTGGATATGACTTATGTGTAATATAGGACATTAGAACTATAGTCCTTTCAAAATCTTTACTGCACATTTAATAAACATATATCAAACCATCCTGCAGCATGCATCTAGTAGAGAAGATGATGGTAAAAATGCCTGAACGCTGTCTACACTACTGCTTATGCCATTGCTAGGACCAGTGCAGCTTCGTCATGCTGGTATATGGTGTGTAGACAAAGCCCTAAAGTGCTGTAGGAAGTGCACTTTTGTTGCCCTATTGAGGACTGTTGCTCTGCCTTTGGGAACCCATGGACATGTCTTTAAGAAGCCTGATTCTGAATCACTACTAAGACATTAGCATGAGAGGAATTAAACAACTCCTTACTCTCCAGCAATCAAAATATTGCTTTCAACGTGCACTGCTACCTCTTAAAGCTCCCTTTCCACAGACTCCCAATATGTAGCAAATAAAGCAACCAATCCTGTATTTGTTCAACTTAATGGCAACATTCTGCTTGACCTCAGTGGGAGCAGGATCTAGCACCAGATCTTTGAATGGACAAAGGTTATAGAGCCAAGTCACAGTAAAACAAAAAACCATCATCTTCTGAAAGACATGATTGCAGCAAAGCCAATAGCTGCTGGTTGTTAATGCTGGATTTTCCACTAACTGATACTAAAAAATATCTTATGTTTGAATGGGTGATGGGTGAAAATCCCCAAAAATAAAATAAGGAATTTCATCTTGTGACCCATCAAGGGGCATAGCAACAGTCTGATGAGGGGTGAGAGACACCTGAAAGATTTAGGACCACATCATACCATTTTGCAATAAATTATGGTGCTTCCAAAATTACACTCTCCATGGGGAAAGGAAATTCCAGTCTCTCCCAGAGGCACCCCTCTGCAGACTGCTTGGCCTCGTCCCCGTGTCAGCATGGCTTCTTCATGAGGCCACTCATATTGTGCTTATGCCACATTCTCCAGGTACACACTGGAGTGAGCATAGAGCAAGAGCTGATTTCGCTCAGGGAATTTCCAAGTGGGATGTATGCAGTGGAGTTGCTGCTTCTGCCCTTCACATTCCCTTCCCCTATTCTGTACCACTTTTCTCCTCTCTGACGGGGTAAGGATAGGGCACCATTAGTCTGCTCCCCAGACCTCTGCGGCACCTGGGGGAGTGCTAAAGCAGGTTTCCACAGACAAGCCAATCCAGTCTGGTGGTTACTGGAAAACCCTTTGCAATCAGTGCCTTTAGACATAACCATCAGTAGAATTACACCAGGGATAAATCTGGCCCTTTTACATTCACAGCGGAAACTGGATTAAAGTAACGTCACAGTAAAAACTGATCAAACGAATAATAAACATGACAACTTAGGCCATGAACCTGCAGTTGGAGACACTGATGTGGACCCTATGTCCATGTGATTCCCACTGAGGTCTATGCAGATGCAGAGTCCATGCTAGTGAATCTGATTGCAGGATCAGGACCTTACACTGTACATCTTGTTTCACTTGTTTTGTTCCATAATAGCATACAGAAGGATAGAAAAGCCCTTCTCAGTCATACAGTCCAGACCCTTTATGAGTCAGAGTTATTCCCTATGGTAGATCTTCCAGTCCCACTCAGCGGTATGACCTCTTTCTGCAGAGGTGATGAATTCACAGCCTTCTAGATATTTCAAAAATCACATGACTGCTGCAATACTGCCTTCCTGATGTAGCACATAGAACAAAAAGGAGTAACAGAGTGGGCAAGGATTTATGGGTAACACATAACTTTATTATCCCAGAGTTCCGAAGGTTAAAAATATGCATGATTACTAAAAGATTTAGTGACTATATATACTTTAGACATGCTGAACAACAGCTCTACATGTGCCTTATAAACATGCATTAATAGCCATTGATAAAGCAAGGAAAGGTCATTATACTAATCTCATATGTCTTTGCTTCCTACCCCAATTGTACAACATCATCAGCTGTCTCCCATTAGAGAAGGGCGACCTGGTCATTGATTTGTTTAATTCCTTACCATTAAACAGAGTTTTGTATTGAATAATTGCTGAAGTTTTTAGCAATTACAGTTGCCTGAGTTAACTTTTTACTGGCTATGGTGCTTCACATAATATGGTCAGAGTAAAAATAAATTAAGATTTATTTTTATGGTAAAAATAAAAATGAAATTTCAGGCTGGGTTTTTCAAAGAAACTTTAAGGAGTTAGACACCCAAATCCCATTGAAATATAATGAAAATTGGATGCTTAGCCCCCTTAGAGTCATAGAGTTTAAGACCAAAAGGAACAATTAGATCATTTAGTCTGAAATCCTGCATATCATAGACCATTACTTTTCACCCAGTTACCCCTATATGGAGCCCAACAGAACCTTTTAAAAACCACTGTCTTATTTCTCTGAAAAACTCTAAAGTGCATGGTATGAAAGGTGAAAACACACATCATTCTTTGGATTATAATAGTGCCCACAAGGTGCTAATTTCTGTCAAAACACAATTACACACCATCCCTGCCCCAAAGAGTCCCAATCCATGGAGACTTAACAGCTCAAACTCTTGACAATCTCTTTTGTTTGTTTGTTTTTTCCCAGTAGCACTTCTACAAATAATCTGAACATCAAAACCTCGCAATTGTTTGCCAAGTTTCTTACTCATCATTTTAAAAGCATGACTTTCTGAAACCACAGACTTTCATATAACTGCAATGTTTGAATTCCCCAGTCCCCTACCTTTAAATTCCTAAATTAAATTCTTTACCTTTAACGTTAATCTGTAACCTGTTACTTCTACCTGAAACTATGGACGCTTTCTTGTTCAGCTTGGAAAACTGGTCCTGTCTCTCTCCCCACCACCTCCTCCTTCTCTCCTCCAGGTCACACCCCTGTTGCTTTGATTGGATAGCTCATGGTAACTGAAGCAGGGCCAGAGAAAGCTCCCAAATTGACTGGAGGGATTCCTTGTCCATCTATCTCATTTTACTTGTTTACATATCCCAGCCCCCACTTTTTCAGGAGCTTGGAGTTTACCGTCCTGTGTTTCCAGGGAGACGTTGGTCGGTCGCTGTGACAGGCCAAACCTTCCCTTACTGACTGAGTCACCAGCTAGGAGTAGTTGTGCTGCGCCTGTGTTGTGTGATTAGCAGATTTGTTTGTTTTGTTTTTTCTTTCTGTCTTCTAAATTGCCTCACCCTTCTCCTTTCTGCCCAGCTGGCTGTATGCAGATCTTCCTGCAGCATATGGATTAACAATGGAGGGTTTGACTCCATTTTCTTTGCCCATCCAAATTCCCTATTTAATAAAAGGGTTATGTAAAGATTACAAGATAGTGCTCTATCTAAACATGCACTTGTAAAAAATTACATCTATTCAAGACTTGATATGATTCCAAAAAACTCACTGCTGTAATTCCTGTGTCCAAATAAGATGAGAGAAAGTAGTGAAGAATTAGTCATTTTGGTTCCATAAAAATCGAAGTGCTGACGTACTCTCTGCAGTTGATTATTTCACTATTTCCAAGAATCATTCAAGAAGAATTGGTATAAGGAAATCCTGGGATTTCATTAATCACTGAAAAAAGAAAATTGAAAAGACAAAATCTGATATCATACAAAATCATCATGCTCTGTTCCGTTTAGACACAATTATTCTATTTACAGAAAGTTACAGTAGAGACCTATTGTTTGGAAAATAAATCAACTCAGTGAACCAGAACAAGCAACGTTATATTCGGGGGCTGACAGACCCCTGTAATAGCTTCCTGAACACCCCAAAACTTCCACTGAAGGCAATGCAAGCCATTTAAAGTCAATGCAAGTGTGGAATGTGTAAGGAGTGGAGGATCAGACTTTAAGAATGAATTACCAGAGCAGAAAATGATTTAGGCTGCTTGGATAAACACTAGTGTGATGACTTTTGCATCCTGACAGATAGTTTGCCCTTCATCAACATGTACCTCCTGGTACCAAGCTACACGATGTGTAAGACTTAAATATATGCCTGTTTTTTTTCACCTGGCAATTGATTTTAAGTTGTTGTGTAGCCAGGAAGCAATGCACATTTAATCATTCACTGCTTAGAAAAGTATTGATTCTAAGTCAATGTAAAACCCTTTTTTAATTTTTAGCCTCCATGAGAGCTCTGGATTTATTTTTATATTCATCTCTGGGAATATGACAGAGGAGAAAACCTCTAAAGCAGGGGTCGGCAACCTTTCAGAAGTGGTGTGCCGAGTCTCCATTTATTCACCCTAATTTAAGGTTTTGCGTGCCAGTCATACATTTTAACGTTTTTAGAAGGTCTCTTTCTATAAGTCTATAATATATAACTAAACTATTGTTGTATGTAAAGTAAATAAGGTTTTTAAAATGTTTAAGAAGCTTCATTTAAAATTAAATTAAAATGCAGAGTCTCCCGGACCAGTGGCCAGGACCCAGGCAGTGTGAGTGCCACTGAAAATTAGCTCGCGTGCCGCCTTCGGCACATGTGCCATAGGTTGCCTACCCCTGCTCTAAAGGAAGATTCATTTAGCTGTCACAGCACTAGGAATGCCCCCAAATGGCTTCAAGCATGTGCTGCATGTGAATGAAGTATCAAAGCAAAAGCGTGAGTTAAAAAATAAATAAAGAGAGAGACTAAGATTTAAGTCCAGATTTTCTGCTGGTGACTATGTATACCGGCAGAGAAAGTGGCCCATAAAATGCAGAGCCCCCGCCTTGGAAAAGCAATTCTTTTGTATGCAAAATTCCCATTCACTTCAATAAGAGTTGCAAGTGTGTTAGGACAGAGGGAACAGACCTTTAAATAGGATGGAGGGCAATAAGAGGTGCTAGTTAAATAACAGCTCATACCCCTTCAATGCACACATACTGCACACATTCACATCCACAGCCCCGCTGTTCAATCTACCTTCAGCACACAGTTTGCACATTCCAGGTTTCAAAGCAAAATCCTGGTTAATGATTTATGAATTTGGACAGTTACTAAAGTGCTTACATGGAGCTGGCTGTGATATAAAGTATCTCATCATACCTGCCTTGTCTGCCTTGCCATTGTAGGCTCTGTCCATAACAGAGCCAGCTGGAAAATTCCAACTTTTCATCAAAAAAGGGAAAGAGCTCACCAAAATGTTGGAGATTTTCCTCCTCATTTGCTAACAACCTCTAAACACATATTTACCATTGCACATAAGCGCGAGCAGGCAGAGAACATGAGCAAGCTGTCCTACTAGTCCTCTCTGTGTAACTCCCATTGAGTCAATGGGAGTTCTACATTCAGCAGCCAACAGGATCTGGCTCTCTCAGTCATTAGCCATATATTTTATGTGTGAGACAAGGTGGGGGAGATAATATACTTTATTGGACCAACTTTTTTTGGTGAGAGAGAGAGCTGTGTAGGCTTGGAAGCTTGTCTCTCTCTCACCAACAGAAGTTGGTTCTCACCCACCTTGTCTCTCTAATATCCTGGGACCAACATGGCTATGACTCTGCACACATATATCTCATGTCATTTTTACTCACAATGAGCAAGTCTCACTACTTGAGGCAGCAACAACCACTCTCCTTAACTTCTACCCTGAAGACTTCAAAGAGCAATCCATGACTGCGGATTCTGGGCCAGAACTAGGGAGACATTACAAGCTGTTTTAGTGAGACAGAAAAAACGACAGGGTCCCAGTCTTAACCCTTTGTTTAGGCTACTAGGCTTACAGACAATGGCTGCATGACCAAAGGAGAATATAGTCCCACACAAAATCTTTGTTTAAATTATTTTACAGAGATCGAGAGGCACAGTGTGTTCATAGATGCATTTAAATCTTTCCAAAGTTCACATATGAAATGAGTCTGAAAATCTCATTCTATTCCCTGATTGAAATTTGCTTATGTAACAAAGTCACTGCACAGCCGGGAGTCTGTGTTCAGAAGAGGCTCAAGATTCAGAAAGGGATGTGCTGTGATGCACTGACATGTCTATTGGGAAGCTTGCCTACGGCCTGCCCTCTCTATGCCTGGCTGTAAACAGGACTATCCAAAGTTCACTATAATGAGCACAAATTCATCCAGATTCCAATGCCTTCCTTCATGGGCAAGCTCTATTGCTTTCTACAGAGGTCTACATGAGCATGTTTAATATTCTAGGACAGGAGAAAAATTCTCCTTCAATATTTCCCTCAGGAGCTATTATGTGCTCAGATACTAATATGGTGATGGATGCTATTATAAAAAAATAAGATAGAAAGAACTTTTGTAAACTACAATTACAAGTCTTGATATAAAATCATAGAAGAAAAATACCCCCAGCCTCACAATTTCAGTCATTATTATTATCTATTAGCAGTGGTAATCCATGAAACATTCATGCTTGTGCAGCAGTAAGGTTTATAGCCCCTGAAGGCTACAGCAAATAGGAGCAATGTCATTGCACATACTTAGAAATGTCAGGGCTGTAGCTTTGTGGTAATATGTAGCCAACAGATAGAGAGATGATCACTCATGTACAAGTCTGCCAGCCAATTACAGTACTGGTGCTGGTGGTGGCACAGTTCTCTCGGTAACAGGCTTGCCACCTGTGGAATTAATTCCCTGTAGAAATAGGACTCAGCAAGAATTTGTCTAATTTTAGAAAGAGCTCTTTGTCCAGGCCTTCCCAAATGATTAATCCTGCTCTCCTAGATACCTGTAAAGCTGCACTCAGTCAGGGAGCATGGCATTTGTTTGATCCCTGTTAGTCAGATGTTGAATGTCTCAGTTTAGCCCAGTAAAGAGCCCTGATACCACAATCATGGGACCAAAAAGAAACTTGTAATGAGATAAAATCAATGATAACTACTAGTAAGAATAATCTAGCAGAAGACACATGGGCAGGTAAATGTAACATAATACATAGATGAAATGTCTGAACATTCCTGGAAGTGTATATGGTACTTTACAACTGGCATGTGTTAGCAGAGAAAGATATAACAATCTAATGGGTGGAAGTTGAAGCTAAACAAATTCAGACTGGAAATAAGCTGTACATTTTGAATGGTGAGAGTAATTAATCACTTGAACAATTTACCAAAGGTCGTGGTGGATTCTCTGTAACTGACAATTTTAAAATTAAGATTGGATGTTTTTCTAGAAGATCTGCACTAGGAATTATTTTGAGGCGGTTCTATGGCCTGTGTCATGCACAAGGTCAGACTAGATGATCACAATGTTCCCTTCTGGCCTTAAAATCTAAGGATCTATGAAAAAGAAGAATAGCATAAAGAATTATTTATAGAGTCTGAGGAGGCCAGTAACTTACCAGTATCTATTGTGATTCATGTATACAGAGAAAATCACTGTTTTAGCCCACTAGCATTGTTCAGAGTTTTGTGTTGGATAAAAGAACTCTCTAGTACAGCAATAAACCACAAGGAGTCCGGTGGCACCTGAAAGACTAACAGATTTATTTGGGCATAAGCTTTCCTGGCTAAAAAAACCCACTTCTTCAGATGCATGTTATAGAATGTCTAGTAAGACTGAAGTGTTCTCCTACTGGCTTTTGTATGTTACCATTCCTAATGTCCGATTTGTGTCTTGTTATACCATTCCTGATGTCCAATTTGTATCATGTACACAGAGAAAAATCACTGTTTTAGCCCACTGGCATTGCTCAGAGTTTTGTGTTAGATAAAAGAACTCTCTAGTACAGCAGTAAACAACAAGGAGTACGGTGGCACCTTAAAGACTAACAAACTTATTATAACAAGGATAAAAGAACTCTCTAATACAGCAGTAAACAACCTTGTTATACCTTTCTCTGTGACATCAGGAATGGTAACATACAAAAGCCAGTAGGAGAACACTTCAATCTTACTGGACATTCTATAACAGATTTAAAAGTAGCCATACTTGAACAAAAAAAACTTCAAAAACAGACTTCAAAGAGAAACTGAAGAACTAAAATTCATTTTCAAATTTAACACCATTAATTTGGGCTTGAATAGGGACTTGGAGTAGCTGGCTCACTACAAAAGCAGCTTTGCTTCTCCTGGAATTGACACCTCCTCATGAATTATTGGGAGTGGACTATATCCACTCTGATCGAATTGGCCCTGTCAACACTGGTTCTCCACTTGTGAGGTAACTCCCTTCTCTTCATGTGTCAGTATAATAATGCCTGCATCTGTAATTTTCATTCCATGCATCCGAAGAAATGAGGTTTTTTTACCCACGAAAGCTTATGCCCAAATAAATCTGTTAGTCTTTAAGGTGCCACCGGACTCCTTGTTGTTTTTGGATACAGACTAACATAGCTACCCCCTGATACATAGTACAGCAGTGTCTATCATCATGCTCACAGGCTGGATTCAACTTCTCGGATGTGTTTGTGAGGCCCACATGGAATATTTAGAATGGGCAAAATCCAAGTTTTCATTAAAAAATGTTTCTAGCTATCATTCTTGCAAAGTTAGCCTTGCACCTGTGAAGTGAGTGTAAGTGACATCAGGTTGTTTTCCTGTGTTTGCAGACAGCCTGAATCAATGCTCTGGGAGACGTGAACTCCCACTTCCTTACCTACATTAATCTTATCAGCTGTTACTTTAAAACCTAATGATGTATCTTTACGTGGCATCCTTAACTATCCCATGTTTGATTATTTTATCAGGTACGATGAGGAATGAGGCAGGAATGAAGTTCAACACTCGGGAGGGCAAAATGGAATTGGAAGGTGCCACAGGGAAGGAAGTGTAGAGGCAAGAAAGGAGGAGCTATGTAAAGAAGGAGGTAAATGGAGAGGAGGATGTGGAAGGAAGAGAAACAAAGGGCAGAAACATCAATGGGCCTTTAAGATGGAGAATATTTTCCCATTTAGCGCTGGGCCCCTGAGGCTCTCTACTACACACCTTCCCTTTTCTGTATCTGGTACTGCTCACTCTTTCAGCATTTCAGGGATGTGTTCCAGCCAGGGTACAAAGCCTTCTTCCCCAGGTATTGGAACCACACCCTCAGAGAATTACCTTAATTTATGATAGGGACTTTGCTCAGGATGGGGTTGCATAACTTTTTCCAATGCTTGTTCCAGAGCCTTTGCCCTCACATCGGGGAAGGCTGCAGCCCCCAGGCTTGGAGCTGCTGGGTCAGGGCCCAATAAACCTGGTACATCAGCCATGATCTTTCCCTCTGCTCCTAAGAAGGCCAACATCTTCTTTAAAAACTCTACATCTGAGGCAGGGAGTGGTGGGGCTGGCTTCAAGGGGCTATCAATTTTCACAGGCCGTCCACTACTGCTATCTCACTTGGAACTTGTGTGGGTTCCACTGCCTCTGGCAACCCACACTGCTGCAAAGGCACCCTCCTCCGCCCTGATGAACATCTGCCCACACACTGTGTACTTGGTAAAATGGATTCAGTTGAGCCCTCGTCCAATGCCTCAGCTATCTCTGTTACTAGAATGCAGTCCTCAGGAGCAATATTCATCCTCTTGCACCAATCCTCTAACATGTACATGGCCATTACACAAACTGTAATTATCCCAAAATATAACAAAATTGTTTCCCAAAAGTAATGGTTAACTCAAAATGTGTTTGTGAGGGGTATTGACTCAGGATCCTGAATGAGCCCCCCAAAATGTAACCCTTCTGCCTGAGTGTGTTGGCAGCAACAAGGGCCAGGTTCAATATCTAGGGTATCTAGAGGTTCCTCATAACATTGCAAAACAGAACTGGCTTGAGGCCTGTTAAACATATAGCTAAGGGTAGCGCTTTTACCTGCAAAGGGTTAAGAAGCTCAGATAACCTGGTTGGCACCTGACCAAAAGGACCAATAAGGGGAGAAGATACTTTCAAATCTGTGGGGGAAGGTTTTTGTTTGTGTCTTTGTTTTGTTCTCTCGGAGTCAGCAAAGGAACCAGGGCAGGGTAAATACATCTCCCTAAGCCATATCTGGACTAAGCATCTAGTATTGCAGAAATAGTAAGTAATAGCAAAAAAATGTGTTAGATTATCTTTTGTTTTCGCTTGTGAATTTTCCCTGTGCTAAGAGGGAGGTTTATCCCTGTTTTTGTAACTTTAAAGTTTTGCCTAGAGGGGAAATCCTCTGTGTTTGAAATCTTTTTGTTACCCTGTAAAGTTATCTTCCATCCTGATTTTACAGAGGTGGTGATTCTTTTATCTTTTTTTAAAAATAAACTTCTTTTAAGAACCTGATTGTTTTTCGGTGTCCTAAAGACCCAGGGGGGTTGATCTGTGCTCACTTTGTAACCAATTGGTTAGGATATTATTCTCAAGCCTCCCAGTGGCCCTCCCTGAATGTTTGTTTAAATCACTTGGTGGTGGCAGCAATCAAGGACAAGGTGGAGCTTGTGCCTTGAGAAAGTTTTAACCTAAGCTGGTAAAAATAAGCTTAGGAGGTTTTTCATGCGGGTCCCCACATCTGTACCCCAGAGTTCAGAGTGGGGAAGGAACCCTGACAAGGCCCCACCCAGAAAACTGGGAAAACTCAACAGCACCGTTGGATGCCTCCAAGAGGCAATACTGCCCCATTCACAAGCACGGAGTCTGTCTATAACAAAAGAAAACGTTGATTAAAAGGGAGATGGAACACCACATTAATTTGGGAAAACATCACAACAATAATTCAAAAGTACGCAAACAATAAGTAAACACCCGCCTCCTATAGTATCTTGGGCAGTAGGCTTTTGCTTCAGTTTCCCACCTTGTGGTGTGAAAGTCCAACAGTGAATGTACCTTTAACACGCCACTCCCCTTTCCTTTCCTTGCACCCCATTCAAAGTTGGTTGTCCAAAGTCAGCAAAGTCCCATAATCTGGGTTCATCCACATCCCTGCTGCTTCCACTCACCAGTCTCTGTCACCATTTGCCGCTTGCTGACGTCTTTGCTGCTGCTCACGGATGCCTCTGTTGTTTCTGCTGCTGCACCCTCTGCACTGTCTTTCACCACAACACTCCCCAAACCAGGTCTAAGGTTCACCCCCTAGATCTGCTCATTAATGGTTTTAGGTCTAGTGATCACTGAGCAGAAGCAAGGACTCTAAATTGAGTCTGATCAGCTCTGTGCTTAAACACTGAAGGGGGTGTGGGTTTCAAATGGTAGCTAGGACTCTTTAAACAGAGTTCACACCACCAGGCAGGAACACCTATCCCCACCCTCTCTGACTTCCACTTGAATTTGGCATCACTACCCCACTGCTAAAGTGAATTTTAACCCAAAACAGGCAAAATTGATCACTTTGGCAAAGCAGGTCTATCTGCTGATCACCTAGGCAAAGTCCAGAAACTTGTGTAAGTAAAGAGAAAAGATGTTGCTGTGTTATGAGGTGAAGAGATGGGTTGTTCTAATTGTAATGGTTGCTCTCACCCTGACCAGTGTTCAGAGGCATTTACTGTGCACCTAAATAAATATGCCAGTTTGCATTTGCTTGGCTGGCACTGCTCCAGCCATAGCTTCATGGCTGCAATTTGACTGCCAGGTTGGATTGTTGAGTAATGGCTCAGCAAAGTGTTGTTTTACTCCTGCTTATTTCTTTGCACCGAGTTCTGCTTCCCGAGGGTGCCAAGATCTAGATAGTAGCTTTAATCAGGGAGTGTCACTTTATTATGGGAGAAGAGTGAAATGGAGGATTCCAGGAGCCACAGATTAATGAATGACTTTACATCTGACTGAGGCTGCCTACACTGCAAAGTTGCCCAGTGATTGGCACCAAGATCTAAACATCTGGGTTAGCCTAGCCCAGGTGTGTGTCCCCACTGCAAACCCCTACCCAAGTTACTGTGTCCTCACTGTTTCTGCACTCACCCATGTGTGTCTGGGGACATAGCCCATGGCTCTTTGTGCTAAGATGCTGTAGGATTCTTTCACAGTCAGCTGTGACAATTGCAGAAGAATTTGTGGGGAATTGTGGGAGGGACATTGAAGAATTCTCAGCACGTAAGTGATTTTGCCCACATCTTCACTGCAAAGTAGATGGATTCTAGCTGAGTTAAACCAGAGCCCAGCTCGAACCTGTACACCCAGCCAAATAAGCTAACCCAAGCTTAAAAGAACCTCCAAATGGGTCAGAGGTTTTTCTGTGTGGACAGTAGAGGGCTTGGGGCTAATACTTGGGTAAAAACCCAGATTAACTGTGTTGTGTTGACATACAAGTTCACAGCTACAAAAAATGCTAATTGACTGTTCTGAAATATTATTTTTGTTCAATTCAGTGGATCTGTTAAGTGAGAATCAGCAAGGCCTCATTTAACAGATTTTCCCATGAAACATAAACCTGAAGTGTCTGTGCTGGCCAATGATCAGAAATTCTGGTTTCTTTACAAGTTTCAGATGAGGGATGTGAGGAGTTTAAAGCATTTCTGAGAAAATGGAGAGTCAAGAAATTCCTTCAGAACAACAACAACCCAGGAGCCAGCAACGAGATACAACCCAGGCAAAGCCCTTGTGAGGAGGGCCAAGTGCAGGCAGAACTGTGCATCTCTTTCTGGAATGCTGAAATCTGAGACAGGAGGGGGCGGAAAGTTCTAATCACTGTACAGAGAGGAACAGAAAGCAAAAGAACCAGCTTCCATTGTTGTTACAAACTAATTACATAGGGTAGTGCTGTAAATGTACACAGTGCTTTGCGAATACGGCTAGAGAAAAGCTCCTAAGTCCACAAAGAGAGAAAAGCTTAATTAATGAAAAGGGCCCGATTCTGTGAGGTTCTGACCACCTTCATCTCTCATTGATAGAGCTCATCTCACCACAGGATCAGGCCCTGGATGTATGTAAAGCATCAAGTAAAATACCAGAGGAAAAACATATACCCTAATGGAGGCCCATACGCAGGAGGAAAGTAGCCTTGAGAAGCAATCTCAACATCTCTGACACAAAGCCTTCCAGGGCAGCCCATCACCTTGGCCTCTGCAAAACAAGACACACTGACCAGACTGTCTGAAGGTAGAGACTTTTTTTTAAACGCTGTGTAAAACACACTGCATCTAAATGGAAACATAGGCAACCCCACTTGGGCCAACTGCAGAGCTTGACTCAGGGACCCTCAGTTTTAACGTGCATGTGCTGCTATGGCTTGAGCTAAAGGATTCATTTCAATAGCTGTATGCAGCCACAAGTAGTACTCTCAAAAACCTTTTATATGGGCCAGCCCTCAGAGGGGGACTCTTAGTATGAGTGTGGCTCGAGCAAAAGGACGAGCCAGCTTATCAGCCAGTGAACCGCTTGGTAGCTAGCAGCAGCTAGTTGTCCTTTCCATAGCTCCCCGGGATGGGGGAAATGGACACATGAACAACAGAGTACCACAATCAAAGCCTGTAATGACACTGCACTCAGTTCAACTGTAACCACATCATGGCCCAACATGGCTTCTCTGCTCCCTCTATTTGTAATACACAAGCAGGGCAGTGAAGGGTAGAGAGGGAGCTGACCAAATGGAATGACAGCTCCATGGTTCGTGCCACCCACAGTTGGATTCAGACTGTGCTCTGTGGCCAGTCAGTGTCCCATGGAGCCCTTCCTGGTAATTCACAGATTATAGATTCAATTACGACTGTTCCATTGCAAGAGTCATAACTAAACATTTTGGAAACCAAGCCCAGGAGGAGCAGGTGTTTACAGAAGGTGGTCCATACACAATCATAATGCCCAGCATGATGGAGCTCTTTCCTATAATTAATTCTGGACAATGAAACCGTTGGAGCATCTTTGTTACAATGACTATAAAAACCATTGGTCCAGGGCATTTCCTGGGGATTCATGATTACAATTTCTTCAAATAAAAATATAGTTTCCTTTAGGATGTCAAAATTTTAACACCCCCACACAGGGCCCACAGGTCACAGCAACTGAGCTACCAGCTGACCCCTCCAGGCTAGGGTGCTACGGCGCCCGGGTGGTGTGGCCACAGCCTGCTCTGTGGGGCTGAGCGGCACAGCTGCAGCCTGCCAGCCCCAGAGCTGCAGCTGCTTTGGAGGCTGAGGGGAGAGCAGCATGGCCAGAAGTGGAGAGACTCTGGCCCTGCCTCTTCCCTTCTGTCTCTGCTGGCTGTGCTGCCTCTCCTTGCCCCCTCTGTTGGGGGGAGGGGCTGTGTCCCACCTCTCCCTCTCTATACCCGTTCATAAGCCGACCCCCTTCTCTGGTGCTTCCCTTTTTTACTAAAAAAATTCGGTTTATGAACGAGTATATGTGGTAATCAGGTCAAAAAATAATCTGACAAGCAACTAGCCAAAGATACAAAAACTAACAGCAAAATGTTTTTAAGCACATCAGTGGCACAAAGCCTGCCAAACAATCAGTGGGGCTCCTAGATGATCGATGTTTTAAAGGAGCACTCTGGGAAGACTAGGCCATTGCAGACAAGCTAAATGAATTCTTTCCATTGGTCCTCACTGCAAAGGATGTGAGGGAGATTCCCACACCTGAGTCGTTTTTTTTAGGTGACAAATCTGAGGAACTGTCCCAGATTGAGGTGTCAGTAGAGGAGGTTGTGGAACAAATAGTTAAATTAACCAGTAATAAGTCACCAGGACCAGATGGTATTCACCCAAGAAAAAAAGAAAATACAATATGAAATTGCAGAACTAATAACTATGCTATATAACCTATTGCTTAAATCAGCCTCTGTACCAGATGACTGGCAGATAGCTAATGTAAATTTTTTAGAAAGGCTCCAGAGGCGATCCTGGCAATTACCGACCGGTAAGCCTAACTTTAGTGCCAGGCACACTGATTGAAACTATAGTAAAGAACGGAATTATCAGATACAAAGATGAAAACAACATGTTGGGGGAAGCGTAAACACGGCTTCTTTAAAGGAGACTCGTGCACGACCAATCTATTAGATTTCTTTGAGGGTGAACAAGGGTGATCCAGTCAATGTGGTGTACTTTGACGTTCAGAAAGCCTTTAACAAAGTCCCACACCAAAGGCACTTAAGCAAAACAAGCAGTCATGGGACATGGGGGAAGGTGGTCTCATAAATCATGAACTGATTAAAAGATAGGAAACAAAAAGCAGGAATAAAGGGTCATTTTTCACAATGAAGAGAGGTAAACAGTGGGACCCTCCAAGGATCTGTACTGGGACCAGTACTGTTCAACATATTCATAAATGATCTGGAAAAGGAGTTGAACAGTGAGGTGGAAAAGTTTGCAGATAATCAAAATTACTTAAGATAATTAAGTCCCAAGCTCTCCGTGAAGAGTTACAAAGGGTTCTCACTAAACTGGGTGACTGGGCAACAAAATTTCAGATGAAATTCAGTGTTGATAAGTGCAAAGTAATGCACATGGGATTATGTTTTCCAAACTACACATACAAAAGGATGGGGTCTACATTAGTTGTTTACCACTCAAGAAAGATCTTGGAGACATTGTGGCTAGTTCTCTGAAAACTTCTGCTCTATGTGCAGCAGCAGTCAAAAAAAAAAAGCTAACAGAATATTAGGAACTATTTGGAAAGGGATAGATAACACAGAAAATATCAAAATGCCACTATATAAATCCATGGTACCCACACTTTGATTAATATGTGCAGTTCTAGTTGTCCCATCTCAAAAAAGATGTATTAGAATTGGAAAATGTAATAAAAAAATGCATCAAAAATGATTAGGGGTATGGAACAGCTTCCATATGAGGAGAGATTAAAAAGACTGGGACTGTTAAGATTCAAAAAGGAATGACTAGGGGGAGCTACAAAATCATGCATGGTGTGGTGAAAGTAAGTGTTATTTACCCCTTCACATAACACAAGAATTAGGGGTCATCCAATGAAATTAATACACAGCAGGTTTAAAACTAACCTAAAGAAGTACTTTTTCACACAACACTGTTGTACTTAAAGTACTGCACAGGATCTTTTCAGGGGGAACAAGGCAAAGCGCCACATTTATTGGTAATACATGTATTAATCAACACTGTATCATATGCATATGATATATATTACACTCATGCACTCACATACACACACACAAGCATACTCCGTCTTGTTGTTGTTACCAATTAGTTGCTCCCCTTAACTTTACTGGCCAGGTGAGTTAGATGGGGGAGGGGTGGAGCCGGGCTTCTGCCGATCTGGATCGATGCTCCCATGTTGACAAGACGAGACCCAGGGTCCTCTGCAAGACACCTCACATTTATAGCAGCTTCCCTCTGATGCAAATCTATACCAGATTCAAAATCTGTATCTGTCCTTTGTGCTGCTTCTTTCTGGGTGTTGTCCCAATGCTGTTCAAAGAGGGTGTTTTCAAAAGAAGGTGCTTGCTTCTAACCCCCAAGGCCGTCAATATGTCTGCTCTTCTTTAGCGAGCCCGCTTGACAAGTTTTATTGTTCTTGGGTCTGGCTTCCATCCCCTCTCCAACTGTTGCAGCTGTCTGGAGGTGCTTGCCTTCCACGCCTTACTCATTCACACCTCGTTCATTCAATAGGGCAATTGATTAAAAGTGTGTGGGGGGAGATCTTATTCTACTCCTAGCAAAAAGACATTTTTTTAACAAAAACAACAAGGAGTCTGGTGGCACCTTAAAGACTAACAGATTTATTTGGGCATAAGCTTTCGTGGGTAAAAACCTCACTTCTTCGGATGCATTATACCAAGGCTCAATGCAAAGTTTTCTATATAAGGATCTGATACAAAGTTGTATGAAAATAGAGGCATAAAACAAAGTCATATGAAAGTTACGTGAAGATGCTTAATGCAGAGATTTATCTGCAACACACAGTTAACCTGTGGAACTCGTTGCCAGGAGATGTTCTGATAGCCAAAAGTATAACTGGGTTCAAAAAAGAATTAGGATAAGTTCATGGAGGATAAAAGTCCATCAATGGCTCTTAGCCAAGATGGTCAGGGATGCAACCCCATGCTTTGTATGCCCCTAAACATGACTGCCAGAAGTTGGCAGTGGATGACAGGGGATGGATCACTTGATAAAGGAATTTATACATCCATTCTAAAACAAACTGCAACATGTGCCTTCTGTTCTACATCGTATCACACAATCTATCACTGGTTCGTTAGTTTCTGGGAATCAATCTCTATGCAAGTATCAGAGGCGTAGCCGTGTTAGTCTGGATCTGTAAAAAGTGACAGAGTCTTGTGGCACCTTATAGACTAACAGATGTATTGGAGCATAAGCTTTCGTGGGTGAATACCCACTTCATCAGATGCATGTGGCATCAGACGAAGTGAGTATTCACCCATGAAAGTTTATGCTCCAATACGTCTGTCAGTCTATAAGGTGCCACAGGACTCTTTGTCAATCTCTATACAGATCACGAGCTGTTCACGCATTGCACATACACTGTCTGTTCCCTACCATCTTTTTTCTAGTCACTACATATTTTACACATTTACAAGGCTACTGTGAATTCATGTTTTGGTCATTGTTTCATGTCCTTGTTCAGAATAAACGTACACAACATTGCTCGCTCTATTTGTTATATTAGTTCTAAGCTTGACTTAAACTGATCTTATTTACAAAGCGTAGTGCGTTGGAACTTTTCTTAGATTTCAGAGCAGGAGCAATTGCTGGGATTTATGCAGACTCCATGTAAAACTAACTCCATGCTGCTTACTGCCTTCCATGTTTTGCAAACCACAAGTGAGATATTGAATGGGTTATGGGCGAGATTGCGTTCTGCCTGTCACACACACACACACGCACACACACACACACACACGGCATAATTTACTTCCCTGACTCCAGTTTGGCAGTGCAGCATTACGAGGGGGTCCAGGGAAGTCTGCCTGTTTGTGTTCTGGAGGTGTGGCTTGCTTCAGGATGATGGCTGGAGGGAGAGGGCCGCTTCTTGCTTTGCTCTTTCTGCTGCATTTCCTACTCCCTGAAGCCTTCAAGATCCTGATTCTCTCCTTCATCGGTGAGTGCTCAGGTAGCCAAGGGATAGCACAGCACAAGAGTCTTGCATAATCTTCCAAGCTTTTTAAAGAACATGCATGTTTTCCTCTGACAAGACAAAAGGGACTTTTTTTCTCTTGCACGGGACAGTTTGCAGTGCATGCATTTAAAGGAGTGGTCAAGCTGGGAGACTGTTTTGCTCTGAGACAGAGGAAAGGAAGGCTGAGTAGATAGGAATGGGAAAGAGCAAAAGTGATACTTCAAATGAGCCTCACACTAGCTGGCCAAAAGACACTTATCCAAGGGGAGCCTTATGCCTGGTACATGCCATGACTCCCGTGAGCTCTGTTTACAGGACATGTATTGCAATGTTCAATGTGCTTTTTTAAATCCATATGACTGCACACATTCCAGAACAAGAGTAGATCTGAATGCTGAGTGAATGTGTATTTCTTTGTTAACGTTGCCTTTTTTCATTATTTCCTTTGGAATGTCACGGTTGTTTTGTTAGCTGGGAATTTAGCCAAGTGAACTCTCTCTGGATTACGTTCCTTGTCATTAGATTTGTTGCCGGGGTAGGAATGTTATTTCTGTAATACAGTAAGGAGGATTGTAAAACTGAGGTTACAGCAAACATTTGTTATGGACAGCAATTTTGGCATCAGTAACTCAGATCCCATGGACTTTCAGCAAATGTTCCTATAACCAGCTGGTTAGACTTGTGAGGAAATATCCCCTGGCTATGCCTCACTTCAGCCTCAGGAACAGCAAGCACTCTCTCTGTTTCTTTTTCACTAGTTAGTACATGAAGTATGGAGATGATAAAACCAAATTAACCCCTTCACAATCTTCTTTTCCCCCACCCAGACCAACTACAAACACACCAGATCCAGTTATGAAGTTCTTCGGTGGGAGTTTTGTTTGAGTAAAGACTCAGGGCCTTCCATTCTGCAGCTTGTAGGGGAGTAAAGGAATGGGAATCAGAGGTCTGTCAATGCAGCATGCGCCCTCTTCTCTAAACCTGTGTCAAAGCTCAGTGGGTTTTTTAGAAGCCCGGCGAGGGATAGAGCTGAGATGAATCCACACTACAAAACATGAGCCCCTCAGAAACCTATGTTTCTGAGCAGAGTGAAGGGATGCTGCTAGGAGTCTCTTCTGCAAATCCACTGAGTTGGAGGAGGAAGGCGTGGGTCAGTGTTATCTTCACAGCATATAGGGTGACCAGATAGCAAGGGTGAAAAATTGGAACAGGGGGTGAAGGGTAATAGGCACCTATAGAAGAAAAAGTCCCAAATATCATGACTGTCCCTATAAAATTGGGACATCTGGTCACCCTAACAGTATACAAACAGAGAAATTAGATTAAAAAAAACAGGAAATACTCTGTCTGGAAGGCTGCACTACTTTTATTCTTAGAACACAGAACAAGAACACACAGTGAACAAAAACAGACACCCACAAAGCAGGCTGCTTTGTACAG
>NW_020664420.1:18134292-18158834 GCF_002925995.2 Terrapene triunguis
CCCCCCCCATACACATGAGATACGAGTGGGACCCAGAGGAAGGGCTGGAGTGGCCACTGCAGCAGAGGAGATGGGGGGCAGGTAAGACCAGGGCCAGCTCCAGCATTTCTGCCGCCCCAAGCAAAAAAAAAAAAAAAAAATGCCGCGATCGGCGGCGGCAGTTCAGCGGCAGGTCCTTCGCTCCTAGAGGGAATGAGGGACCTGCTGCCCCCGAATTGCCGCAGGTGCCGCCCCTCTCCCTTGGCCGCCCCAAGCACCTGCTTGTTAAGCTGGTGCCTGGAGCCGGCCCTGGGTAAGACTGCCCAGCCTGGGCCCTTTTTCCAGCCACAGTGGGTCCCGGCCAGTGCCGTAACGAGGGCGAAGCGAGTGAGGCACTTGCCTCGGGCACTCAGAGCCGAGGGGCGCAAGTGTCTCTGCTGGACCGAAAGCTGCTCTCCTGGTTGCTGCTGCCTCTATGGCAACCAGAGACGCTGGCCGTCAGAGAGCTGAGGGCGAGCAGCTGGCTGCTGCAAGTCAGGAAGGGGAGAGGGGGAGGACGGAGCCACACACATGCTTCTCAGATGCAGCCCTCCCCTCCCTGGCACCCACCTGGAGGAGACGCTGAGGGGGCTTCCGGTGGGCGACAGGATCATCGGCAGTGGACCTCACTCACCTGAGCAGCTGCTGGGGCTTTGGTGAGTGTTTGACACTGTGATCCGCGCCCCCCCAGCCACCACTCCTGCAAACTGGGCAAGGGGCAGCCCCATCCCCCACCCTCAGTGAGGCTATGGTGAGGGGCAGCAGAGGAGGAAGGAAGCCACATGTGATGGCAGTCCCCTCCCCCCCAGCACCCACCACCCCCTCCCAGAGCCCACACCCCCTCTCCGGCCCCCAAACTCTGTCCCAGAGCCTGCACCCAGCCCTCTGCACTCCCTCCCAGAGCCTGCACTCCTCCACCCATCCTGCACCCCACCCTGTGCCCCAGCCCGGAGCCTGCACCCAGCACCCAAACTCTGTCCCAGAGCCTGCACCCCAGACTCAATCCCAGAGCCCAACCTACAACCCAATCCCCTGTCCTACAACCCAATCCCCTGCCCCAACCCAGGGCCTGCACCCCAGACCTCCTCCCCCCACCCAAACTCCCTCGCAGAGCCTTAAGCAGGTGGGGGGCACCACCAAAATTTCTACAAACCTGCTGCCCCCATACTTGGAGGGGGGATGAGGAGGCAAGTTGGTGGATGGAGGGGGGCATCCATTTTCAGTATTTTAATTTTTGGTACTGCATTGATTGACTGGTGTGTGCATTAATATAGTGACCCCCTGGGTCTTTGAATGAGGCTTTATACTTGGGGTGGGAGGGCGAGCGGTGAGTCGGGGGTGAGCAGGTGGGCAAGCGGGTGGGTGGGCAAAGAGGTGAGCAGTGAGCCATCAGGGGTTCTAGGCGCGGGCATGGGGATTTCTGGCAGGGGAGGGAGAAGGTGAAAGGTGAGTGGTGGGTGGGGGACTGACTAGGAGGGACGCAGCAAGCCAGCGGGGAGCTAGGGGGTGAAGAGGGGTGTGATGGTGGGGCCGAGCGGGGAGGGGGCGGGTACTATTTTACTGCTGTGATCTGGTCACCCTATGCGTGCTGTTTCTTCCCCCACCCACCACCTTCCTTTTTGGCTGTGACATTATTGACATAATCTGGGACCGTATAGAACATGGATGCAACCAAATTCCTGTAGTGGCACCAAATCTTGTATAAAGGGGGTCAAATGAGGTGTCTAAGACAAGGTTATGGTTTGCTGGTTATGATTATGCTCTTTATGTGTGTATCACTTTTGTAGTTGAAGTTATGAAGGTTGGCTCTATACTGTCTGTATTTCAAACTTATGCTATGCTTCTGGGTGACATCTCAGACAAGTTGGTGTTAGCTCTGCCTAGCCTGCTTGATGGCCTATTAAGGACCATCAGATATACAATTGACCCATTGAGAGAAGGCAGATACGCCTTGTAACTCAGCAAAGTATGCAGGGACTTGCCCATATGACTCCAGACTTCATTTTGCTGTAATATTCCACAGTGAGAACAAAGAGGTGTTCTTACACCTGGAAAAGACTGTAAAAGGCTGATGCCTCATCTCCATCTTGTCTTCAGTCCTGCTTCTTACCTCTGGAGGGACTTTGCTACAAACTGAAGCTCTGAACAAAGGACTGAATGACCCATCCCAGCTGTGGATGTACTCCAGAGACTTGATTTAAACCTGCAATTTATTCTATCACTGCTACAAGCCTGAACCAAGAACTTTGCCATTACTGTATGTAATTGATTCCATTTAACCAATTCTTGCTCTCATCTATATTTTTTTCCTTTTATGAATAAACCTTTAGATTTTAGATTCTAAAGGATTGGCAATGGAGTGATTTGTGGGTAAGATCTGGTTTGTATATTGGCCTGGGTCTGGGGCTTGGTCCTTTGGGATTGGGAGAACCCTTTTTCTTTTACTGGGGTATTGATTTTCATGACCATTTGTCCCCATAACGAGTGGCACTGGTGGTGATACTGGGAAACTGGAGTTTCTAAGGGAATTGCTTGTGTGACTTGTGGTTAGCCACTGGGGTGAGACCAAAGTCCTCTTTGTCTGGCTGGTTTGGTTTGCCTTAGAGGTGGAAAACCCCCCGCCTTGGGCTGTAACTGCCCTGTTTTAAGCAATTTGTCCTGAATTGATACTCTCAGTTGGGTCCCGCCAGAACCAGCATCGTTACAGTGGTGTAGTCGTGCTAGGATCCACAGAACTGGGTCAATTAAGCTTTGGGTCAGAACCCCAGGCTATCCAATTTTGATTTTTGGGATTGAGAGTTTGGTTGATTAAAGAGCAGTTGCAATGGGTGAGCAAAGAGCATATGAGGGCCTTGGCAAAAAAGCCCTGAAAGATTTGTGTTCAGAAAAGTGGATAAGGTTCAGAAAGAAAGCTACAAATCAATAACTGAGAAATCTGTTAATGGCTAGTAATCAGAAGGCAGGAGCAGAGCCCTTACCTGATGCTACAGAAGCTGCAGAAGCAATTGGAATGCAAAAGGCAGCAAGTAAACTGCAACTTGAGCATGAACAAAAACTGGCAGAAATTCGATTGCAGGAACTAGAAGCTAAGGCAAAAGTGGAAAGACTTCAGCTCCAAGTCAAAAAAGCAAGGGAAGAACAGCAGAAATTGTATCCTCTTGAAAGTCCAGTTTATAACAATGTTGGTATGTTGTATAATTCTGAGCAGTTGTCTGGGTGTAACCAAATGTACCCCAAACACTGCCACCTTTTATGTAAATACTGTTACTGTGTGTTCAGTAGAGGGTAGCTCCATAACTTATGCCAATGCTATGTATGGGAGTGGTAATGAAAAATTCATAGAGAGTGTAAAAGTCAATGGTAAAAGCTGTTTAGGGCAAATTATGGCTTCTAACATCACTCTTTTTAAAGCAGATCTTGTCAAAAAGGAAGATTACTTACCAAATCAGAGTGTGAATGTTGTAGTCCTCTATGAGTTTACTGTAAGCCTGTAAGTGTGCCTTTAGCCAGAATCCACTTGAATGGAATGGTACTCAGCATGAAGTTATAGCTGGTGTAAGGAAGTTATTGCCTAAAGATCTTTTGATTGGGGAAAATGTTAAAGCTTTGTTCAGTCCAGGTAGCCAGTCACAGGACAGGAATGATCTTAAACCTGTGTCTATTGTGGGCAATGATTTGCCTGGGGCGGGTTTCTCCAAAGGTTTGTCTGAGGAGAAGAGCTGTTTGTCTGTAAATGAAGTTTCTGAATGTCTGTCTAATGTCTCAGAAGTGAATCTGGAGTTAGATCAAGAGCAGAAAGATCTCATTGGTCAGGAAAATGTTTCTCAGGGGCAGATTAAAGTGGATGGTCAGGTGAAAGCCCTAACTGAGGAAGGAAAGGGTAGATTTTGGATGGGTGATGGATTGTTGGCTAGTGCAGCTTGTAAAAGTGAACCTGAAAAGGGTGACTGTGATTTGCTGGAAGTAGCTCAGTGTAGTGAGAAGAGCAGCAGTTTATCTGTTGGGAGTGGCAATGTGCCTGGTACGGAAAGTCTGAATGAGCCTAGGCAGCCTTGTGAGCTGATGGCTTTATCTAGTCAGCAGTTTGGGAAGGCAAGGAGAGTGGAAGATGGGTTTGTTTCCGCGGGGCGGGCGGCGCTGGGTGTGTGTGTGTGTGTATGTGTGTGTGTGTGTGTGTGTGTGTGTGTGTGTTTTGTGGGGGGAGGAGGCGCAATTTTATATTCTTGCCTCGGGTGCCAAAATAGCTAGTTACGGCCCTGGTCCTGGAAGAGACACTGGGACAGGAGCAGGAGCCCATGCACCAGCCATCAGGGTAGGGGATGGGACAGAGGGTGTCGGTGAAGAGGGCACCAGCTGCTGAGAAAGGCTTGGGGGAAAACAAGGCACCAGCCGCCCAAGAATGGTAGTAGGACTGCTGGGATGCCCTTTCCCAGCCTGGAGCTGGCTGCCCTACACTTCCCTATCACAAGTCTCAGTAGCTCCCTTTGTTCCCCCTCCAATCTCTTTGCACCCCCATCCACAGGTAGCTTCTGCCCCTCTGAGGAACCGACAGACCCCCCTTGAGTTCAGTAGTACAGGATCAAGCCCCATGAGCTTAGGGCCTGATGCTGTGAAGTGCTGCAGAGCACTCTTAGCTCCCACTTACATTAAGCAGTACCCGGACATAGCTCCAGGGACACCAGCTAAGGCTCTGGCTTCATATCTTGTCATGTGCCTGTACTGCCCTAGCACAATGGGACCCTGATGCTGATTGGGGCCTTTGGGCACTACTGCAATACAAATAACTCAATGGGCTCTATAGAAAATGGTCAGCTAGATGTTAACAGTATGAGGTCTATACAATTAGCATTTTACAGTTTGTAAAAGTAAAATTTAAAAAAAGGGTAGGGACACATTTGTCTTAAAAACACTGGACACTATTGGGCCAATTGTCTTAAATGGAGTTACCACAGGAAAAAAACATTTAGCCCAATTTAGCTTGTTTACATAGTGAAACTATAAATAAATATCACTGCAAATGTCTCCATTTACTGCTGCTGCTTTTGAAGCCAAACTTTATCAGCATTTGTCAGCGTTATCTACATATTAAAATGGGAATTGCATAATCTGTCATCTTTTTTAATCCATAGGAGGAAGCCATTATCTTATGATGGATGAAATTTCACAAGTCCTTCATAATAGAGGTCATGAAGTCAGAATGTTACTACAGACAGGTGTTCTGATGATCCCAGGTAAAGGCACCTTTCCCAGAAGAGCTTATTACCAAAGTAATATAAATATTATATATAACTAGTAAAAGCATATGCATAGCAGGTACAAGCTAGGCTCTTTGATCATTCTTACAGTTAGTTCTTGTCATATTTAAGGTCCTTAAGCTTTTCCATTATAAATCCATTTTCAATTTCTTATAACTTTTCAAAACATTCAGCTCCTGGGATGAAAGTTTTCTGCCTTCTCAGGTGACTATTTTTGGCAAATGTGAGCAAAAAATGCCTCAGCCATTTAAAAAATAAATAAATAAAATCCTGCAAGAACATTTTTTTAAATGACAGCTCTAGCTATGAAAGTGCTGACTGTAGGGAACAGAATTAGGCAGGGCAGTAGCCCTCAGTGAAGAGAAACATCTAGGAGTGTTCTGGACTACTTTGGGTTTATTAGGGTTTTTAAAACATAGCACACACAAAGTACTTTGGGGACAAGAGTTAGTTGCTTACAGCAATGTTCTGATGAAGAGAGACTGGACATGCATGTCGCTAACTCACTCACACTCATGGTGAATGTTCATGTCTCCAGTGGAACCATGGTGCCAGGTAGCAAGGAGGAGGTGAGGAGTCCTGTAGCCTGAGGAAAAGCACAGGGTCTTTGCATACATATCTCTGGACCTTGGCACTGCATTTCTTGCCCAGATTGCCCCCTAAGGCCCAAGGTGGGCTTCTGCATTCATCTGGCCTCTAGTCTGCAATGTCTGGGCATTCCACCATGCCAGTACAGTCATAAGATAATCAGTCCCAGACAGTCTGCCCTTTTCAGGGTTGGCAATGAACACAAAAAGAAATGAACATAATAACTGCTCCACTGGTAAGATAAAGCTCTCTTCCATCCGAGGGCTTCTGGTAGGCTGTGGCCCCAACTGGGCTCACAGGCTAATATACAAGAATTGCCCCACCAATTCTTTCCTTTCCTTTAGGGAGGGTGCAGGGCATCAGGCAACAGTTGCTCAAGGAGCTTTTGCCTTCAGCCAGCCCTTCTCCAGGAGCTGAGGACTCAAGTCTGCTTTCCACTCTAGTGTGCCACCAGCTGTGCTGTGCTCTCCCCTTTTAAGCTCCTGCCTCCACCTCGGACATCTCTCACTGGTGTGGCAGGAAAAGGCCGACTGAGCCCACAATCCCTCATTACTCTCAGGTTGCCAAGTGTGGAGCTTGTATAACCCATCATGTCACTTAGCTAATCCTGAGATTCAGATGAATCTTGGGGGATTGGTGGGTTGTGTGGGCCAAATCAGTGCCTGTTCCACTGTGGAGGGAACAATCATCAGATGGAACAATTTGGGTAAACTCTATAAGGGTGAGTTCCCAGAGAGTTTTCTTCTCCTCCTGCAGGACTTCCTGTGAGACTGGATGATTCCCATCCTTATAAACCTGGGTGGTTAAAAAATAAACTACTTATTAATTTCTCATCAGATTCAATTTTTAAAAAATTGTTAATCTTATTTTCCAAAAAGGCTGTACAAAAAAAAATTAAGGTTGTATTAAATGTAGGTGTGCTTAAGGAAAATGTCTATTTTTTAATTATGCATATTTTTAGGGCGAAAATATGAGCAGCCCGATACCTACCAAATTACAGCTTGGTCTGCTAGCCAGGACTACCTCAAGGAATATGAGAAGTGGTTTGCTGACTACACGGAGGATTTTCTGAAGGGCAGGTATTACTTTATCATCATTGTTATGCACAATTTCTTAAGGAGTTTAAACTGTCTGGAAAAAGCTCTGCCATTCTTGATAGCTAAAAATATCAGATTCCTGTTTATTACAGTTGGGATAGTGAAGAGGGCTTTTAAAAATATAGTTTTTGAGTGACTGGACTCCATCTCTCTCTCTCAGACCCACACAGTTCAATACAATGTTTATGCCTGGATATACCTGCTGCAAGATAAAATTGCACTGAATTAGGTTATTCATTAAAACCAAGTTCTTCATTTCAAAATCAGACCTACCCCCCGTGCAGTCTTTACTTTGGGGGGGGCGGGGGACGGACCAAGAAAACCCAGAACTTTTCACGGTGTGGTGCTCAGGCTGATCATTGTAGTTCTCGATTTATGGCCAAGGTTCAAATGTGGGGCTAAGACCCAAATGAGGACCAAAACAAAGAAACAGAGGAAGCATGAAATGATATGGAATTAACTACTTCAGTCTGTATGAAATTTTCTACCCTCTGCTTCAAGGTTCAGAATTTCTGGTTGTTGTGTCCCTGCTTCCCAGAATTCATCCCTGCACAGAGGGCTAGCTCAAGGCCTATGAACCACTTATGTCCCCTGTATTAATGGTCAACACAGCACTGACTAACCTGGGAGAATTCATATCTGTCACACGGCTCGCCTCCTTTGTGATGGCCCCAAATCAGCCAAAACACTCCCACTCACATATGTAGGGCGGGAGCCTCCCTGAAAGGTAAAAAGTCAGCACCAGGATCCCCAAGTCATGGACAAAGGCCCAGAGCTAATCAAATAACTGATTGCAAATAATATTCATGGCAGATTGTGACTTTTTTTTATTAAATAATTCATAAACAATTTCTTCCATCATTCAATTAGCTCTACATTTACTGCACTTTAAATAAATTGATAAAGCAGAAGGTTAATCCCAGTTCTCTTTCGTAGATGTGAAGTTACTCTGCATTTTTACTAGCCTAATTTAAGAAGCGCAGTGTCAATTTTTCTGCGTGTGATTTCATTGACTGCAGTGGAGTTTCATCCATTGACAATAGCAGAAAATTTGATCCTTGAATGTAACTGACAAACATGGCAACGCACTATCTAACCATTAAGAGCTTGATCCTGCATTGGGGTGGAGGAAAGGAAACTGTGGCCACTGGGACAGTTCAGCAGTGTGAAAATCTGGCTCATTTTGAATCCTGACACATCTGCCCCACCCAGTTCCAGCAGATCTGCGTTGGGTTGCACGATGGATGAACATGATGCAGGAATCTCTGGGCTGTGCCAGCACCCAAATGCAGATACAGTTTTTAACTGAAAGCCTCCACTGAACCCTTGAGCACACCAACCAAGAACTGATGCCTTGCCCTCGGCAGGATCAAGCCCCAAAACTGCAGAGTTTGGTGTGATAGTAATAGTAATTTGCTGCAACTTCATCCAGTTTAAGCAGTAGCATAAGTCAACCAAAATGAGAAGAGACTCCAATTCTGTGTTTGCACAGTGCTGAGCGCAAGGGTACCCAAATTCAGCCACCAGAATACAAATGCCATTAGAATATAAACAACAACAGTTGTTGCATGGGACACAGTTGAGAAAGGATGTTTGAGCTAAAAGTTTATCTGGAACAATGGCTGTAGGTTACTGACCTATTAAATTCCACAACTCTATTCAGAATTATCGTATTAGGAGCTGTCTCCACTTAATGTGCCTGTAACTCCCTTTAGCTTTAAGAAGAGTTCTGTGTATGCATCAGCTGGAAGATATATGGGTGGGATATTCAAAAGAGCTAAGGCCTAGATCCAGATGTTAAGATACCTAACTCCTATTGAAATCAATGGAAGTTAGGCACCTAAATACATTGGAGGACCTGTGCCTAAGTCTCATTGATTTTGTTGTTGTTGTTACTCTTTACATTTCTTTCCCCTGGTGTCAGAGTTTAAGGTCAGAAGGCACCAACAGATCATCTAGTTTGACCTCCCGTATATCACAGGACACCAAATACTGCCCAGCACCTGCACACTGAACCCAATAATGGTGCGTTGTGTTTTGTAGATAGAACACTGGACAGGAGATTTAGGTTCTATTATTGGCTCTGCCATTGGCCTGCTGGCTGATCTTGGGCAAGTCACTTTTTCTCCCTGGGCCTAAGTTTCACCATTTGTAACATGGGGCTAGTGATGCTGATTTCCTTTGTAAAGGAGATCTACTGATAAAAAGTGATATATAAGAGCTAGATATTATTATATATTTAAATTTGCATGGCAGAGATTTATCAATGACAATAACGTGCGCAGGGATTTACACTCTTAGCCAGGTGAATATAGCCCTGTGTAGAAATTAAGGTAGGCTTAAACTATAATACTTAACTAAATGGTCTTATCTTTCCCCAGAGAGGACCTCAGCCGTTACTTGGATTTTATGAACCACTTGGCCTACCAGTGCCACGTCGTACTAAATGAATCAGAGATCCTGAATTCCTTGAAGGATGAAAAGTTTGACATAACAGTAATGGATGGTTTTAATCCCTGCTCCTTCTTGGTTGCAGAGAAACTAGGCCTGCCTTTTGTTGCGGTGTTTCCTGGAACTTTTGCTAATGGACCACAGGTTGGGATTCCTAGCCTCCTGTCCTATGTCCCAGTATTTTATTCCAACCTAGCTGACCACATGGACTTCTGGGGCCGCGTGAAGAACTGTCTAATGTCTCTTGTTTTAGCCATAGTACAATATCAAGTCCAAACCAAATTTGAAAATGTCATCAAGGAGCATTTCCCAGCTGGGTCCAGACCTGTTTTATCTGAGCTCTACTTAAAAGCAGAACTATGGACTTATAACACTGACTTCTCCTTTGAATTTGCACATCCGCTTCTTCCAAATACTTAGAGAGAGAGAAAATGAGTTTGCTCTACAGCCTTAGCTAACAGCCTGTTTGGCTTTTAGCTCATGCGGTAGAGGCTCATGCACTGAGCTCCAAAGGTCCCAGGTTTGATCCCGCCTGCTGACAACTGGGGTCTGTCGAAGTTACATATGCATCATAGAATATCCTGTGATAATCCATCTGAGTGCAGGTTTGGTTGTGCATATACAATTTAAACTGTCTGTTCTCTGCTTGGAACTGTGATTAGGATCTCACCCCCCATGGGGATAGCAGATAGAAAAGATCTCTGTTGCTCAGTGCTGACAGTTTGGATGATGTAACAAAGGCTAGAAGCCATTGCCTGCTTTACCTACTATCTTCTCAGGATTTGCCTCTCCCTGCAACCTCCCACCACCACACACACACACACATACACATTCAGTAGTCGCATTTACACTTTCTATTTGCATAGTTTCCTTATGGGGTACACTGTCACTCTTACAACATATCAGCTCATGTGAAAGTATCTAAGATCTGCTGCAATATCTTTCCCTCCAACTTAGTGCATGTAACAGGATAAAACATCCAGTACAAAGAGCAGCCGTTCTGTTAGATCTTCTTCATTATATAAAGCAAATCCCCGAGACTGGTGCTGAAGCACTCAAGTCTCTCCAGTAGCTGAAATCCACCTTCCCCAGAGCTGCACCCACATGGACATTCCAGCTTACAATTTACCCCATTTGGGGACATGTGAGAAGTCAAGCAAGGAACTCAGAGGCTTTGAAAAGTAAGCTCTTAAGCATACTCTCACATTTTACTCATACAAACACATAGAGACTTACAGATCCATACAGAAACACAACAAAACCTGCACACAAAAAACATGCCTTCAGTGTCCTCACCTGTCCAAGACCCTTTTGAGTTTTGATCAGTTCTTTTAGGGTCCCAAGACCCTTTTCTCCTCTTTCCTTCCTCCTGTTGAGTCTTGTTTTCTTGTTCTGGTCAGTGAGAGTGTGCACTACAACGGGCTTGTCGACACTGGCAATTAACAGCGCTGCAACTTTCTCGCTCAGGGGGGTGAGCGCAGGGGGATGAGTATCTATCACCCCCCTGAGTGCAGCAAGTTGCAGTGCTGTAAAGTGCCAGTGTAAACAGTGCCCCAGCGCTGGTAGCTGTGCCCCCAGTGCTGGGAGCTACGCCCCTCATTGAGGTGGCTGCACCACGACCACACAAGGCACATTAAAGCGCTGCCACGGCAGTGCTTTAGCGTTGCCAATGTAGACTAGCCCTAAGAGTAGACCTTGTCCTCCTATAACTTTCCTGTCCCTTCTGTCAGGTGACCCTCCTGGTCAGCCTTAAAATCCCATAATGTTACCAAGGTGAACCATCAGGTGATCCATTTTTTGGTTACTTCTCAACTCAAGTCCAGACTGGAAAAATTACTTTATTGCCTTTCAGCTACTCCCTATAGCCAACTCACTGTATGGCCAAGGTAGACCTATTCAAATATTAATGAGCCTGGATGCTCCTGTAACAGCTTTCTATCTGTGGGCGACCCCCAGATTCAATATTCACTGAGGCATAATGATACAAAGTTCATAAAATCTAACTAGAGTTCACAAGTTTTACAGAGACAGATTTCCCAAATGGCCACAGGTATCTATTATAGTTCCTCTATCTGTCCCCTGCCACCATTTGACTGTCTTGTCTATTTAGATTATTAATTCTTCAAGGTAGGGGATTGTCTCGTACTGTGTTTTTACAGTATCCAGTGTAACCCACACACCTCCTGGGTGTGGTGCTCTGTCCCATCAAGTGGCACCAAGACTACTTAGAGATTAATGAGTCTGCTCTACAGCCTTAGCTAAGGGCCATATGGCTTTTAGCTCAAGCGGGAGGGGCTCATGCACTAAGCTCCAGAAGTCCCAGATTCAATCCCACCCCCCGATGACGGGGTGTATCAGTGTTACACTAGCACAACAAGGCCCTGATCTTGATTGGGGCCTCTAGCCATTATTATACTGCAAGTAATAAATAATAGTTATAAAGCTACACATTCTGTACATTTATGAATAGAAATCGAAAGAATTATTACTTTTAAAACCTGTGCAAACACGGTGAAATTTCATCCACTGACATAACATATTTTGTTGGTTTGGGCCAGGACATCCTATGGCTCGTCTGCTTGTTACCCACGGGGGGCTGAACAGTTTGATGGAATCTATCTATCATGGGGTCCCTGTTGTGGGAATACCCCTTTTTGGGGACCAGCATGACAACATGGTCCGAGTGGAGGCCAAAAATATGGGCATTACTCTCCGAATAGACCAACTGAAAGCTGACAAATTCACTCGCACAATGAAGCAAGTTATAGAAGACAAAAGGTATGTTCCTGTCAGTAGTTCTGTTCTGTTCGCTGTGAAATCAGTGGTATGAGGTCTACATTGGCATAGTTTGGATCCACATTTCTCCACTATTGTTAACAAAAGCAGCAGTGCAGTGTAGACAGGGTGCAGGCACTTTTGTCACCATATGGTCTATTCCTACAGGCAGTTGTTAAAGTAGATCGAAACAGGATGGGGGAGATCTCACCTCTCCATCCAAGGAGTTGTAGGGAAATACTGCTTCCTCAAATGGAGAAGAAAAGGCAGGAAAACTCTGCTCTCCCAACTCCCCTGTACTTTAATCCTTGCTTCCACCAATGGAGTTGCAGCAAGAGAAGGTTATGGCTCTGAATTTTCCTATTGTATTTAAGGCCTGAAACTTTTACCATTGATTTAAATGGGAACAGGATGAAGGCTGATTTATGGTCCATTCCCGCTCCCACTGAAGTCAATGCCAAAAATATCAGTCAGATATATGTATGGATTTAAGTTCGAGGTTCCGAGCAGCCACAACTCCAGTTGACTTCAATGGGAAGTTGTTGGGAGTCAGTACCTCACAGGATTGGGCCCATAGTACACATCTGTAGCCAGTGAAGTTATTACGTGTCACATATTTGTTTCTGGAACAATTTAGATGTTCAAAAGCTGTGCCCCAGTTTCAGGGCTTTTAGTTTTGTTTTCATTGCACATATTGGTTATTATTTTCATTGCGCATTATTGGTTATCTATGCCCCTTCAAAACTGGATCATTCAAGGATAGAGTTAAAGACAGCCTCAAAAATTACATGTTTTGAAAGCAAACGCTGTGGGAAATGAGGCCAGTGAGTTATTAGATGATGACCTAGTACATCAGATTTTCTATACATGTTTTTAACATTAAAGTTAAAAAAAATAAATATATATATTTTCACAATGATTAAAGTGCCTTGTGCAGGTCTAGATTAAGGCACAGACATTACAAACCTTTGCCTGGGGCCCCACTCCTGGAGTTCCATGATGAGATCAGAATTGCAGCTTTAATTTGTTCATTAAATTATGTTTCTAATGCCGAGGCTATGTCTTCACTAAAAGTGCTGCAGCTCTGCTGCTGTAGCGCTTCAGTGTAGACACTCACTAGAGCGATGGGAGTGGTTCTTCTAGGAAGACAGAAGAATTCTTCTGTCAACCTAGTGCTGTCTACCCCAGGGGTTAGGTTGGCTTAACTAGTCACTCAGGAGCATGAGTTTTGCAGACCCTTAAACGATGTAGCTAGATCTACCTAACTTTTTAGCGTAGACCTGGCCTTATAGATGCAAAGCGAACCTACAAAAAATAACTGCAAACTCAGGCAGGCATGACCCCTTGGTCCAAGAGCTGTGAATTGCCCCATTCATCTGAACTCTGATAGCTGCCACCCCAAGGAGAGCCAGAGCGAGACCCCATAAAGGGTATGGCTAGGGCCCTAGGTTGCTTTAATTTAATCCTGCCCAGGAGCAATAGCTTAGAACGTCATTGGCCATGCTTTCAACTATGATCATTTAATAACCACAAGTCTCTGCATTTTAATCTCTTCACACAGGTATAAATCTGCAGTAATGTCTCTGAGCACAATTCATCACTCCCACCCGCTCCCGCCAGATCAACGCCTGGGACGATGGATAGAGCATGTCCTCCAGGCAAGGGGAGGAGCTCACCTCCAGCCTTATGCCTTTCAGCAGTCCTGGTATCAGCAGTACTTACTGGATGTTTTGTTGTTCCTGTCAGGGTCTGTCCTGGGGATCATCTACCTTTGTGTTAAGCTCGTAAGAACTGCGGTCTTTAGGATCCGCAGTGCAGGGAAACAGAAACAAACATAATTTAAAACATTGCATATTTGGTTAACACCATCATTTTAAAAATGAGAAGCAGCTGTTAGTAGACATGACTCACTTGCTTGAGGGAAATGATACATTTCCTGGATAATCCAAGCACTCTGTATGACCTAACTTTATGGAATAATGTAATAAACATTTGATGAAAAAACAAAACTAGCTGCATGTTTGTTTGGTTTTAAATTCACTCTCTTATAATTTATGTTCCTTCTTTTAAGGCATCACTTGGGGCTTGATCCTGCAAGGTGCTGAGCACTCTGGCTTTGATCAAAAGAACTTAAAGACTTGCTTAACTTTAATCATGTTGGTATTCTCATTGACTTCAATGGGCCTACTCATCTGGCTTAAAGTGAAGAATGCAAGTAAGTGCTTTGCTGACTGGACCCAGAGTGGACCTTGCCGGATTGAGCCCTTAGTGAGGGATGATATTCTCTGGAGCAGCTATTTCTGTGCTAAATGGGATTCTGAAAGTGCGTGAGCGATGCTGCATGACTGGAACCAGAATCCTTCCTATCCCAGGTAACTTCTGAGAAGTTAAAAGGGGACATATACAGTTGAATGGAGGGTAGCTTCTGAGCCTGCAACTTAAAAATGAGCCAAAATGATTTCAAAACAAATACAGAAAACTGTTCTGAAGTCTCAGTGATTAACAGGCAAGGCAGGCAGACTCAACAATGACACACAGTATGAAATAAAGTATTTACTTTGTTTTACTTGCCATGACCTGTGTCCCGATTTTGAGCTTTCCCTGCAGGAGGTGAGTATATCACAATGTTGTAGCACCCTGGTGTTTGTGAACTGATCTCTGAAGTTTGACGCTGGCCATGATGATGAACCTGTCCCTTAGGGCTCAATTGTGAGCTTGGCTGTGCACTACCGACAGCAAACACTGCACAGGAGGAGGGAAAGCAACTGCTTATCATACTCCTATGAAGAAGAGTGGTGCAAAGGAAGAAACAAGCTACACCACAAAAAAGGCTGGCAAAATTGGGGGAGCAGATTGTAATTCCCAGAATCACAATGGGGTCCTTGTCCCGTTCCTGAGGCAATGCAGCCAGAAAAGTTTAGTTGCTGGCTCAGTGATTTCTCATCTGAAGATTAACTGCTGCCTGTTGAGATTTCTTTAGGACAGGGACCTTATCTTTGTATGTTTCTATAGCACCGAGTAAAATGGGACCATGATCATGTTTGGGACCTTAGGTTGTGACTACAACATAAACAGTACATAACTCCAGCAGTCTCATTCAGGCAAATCTCCCAAGCCTATGGGAGTTTTGGGTGCGTAGGGAATACAGAAGCAGGTCCCAGGGTTGGTGCTGTTTACTTAGGATTATGCTCTTTTTCTAATTTGAGTCAATTATTTGACTTTCAAACTTTGATTAAGTTGAACAGTTGCAGGGATTGTATTGTATTTTAGCATCTACATTTGAAAGATGGAACAGATGACTGTCCCATAACTTTTATTGTGATAATTTGGCAGAGGATGACCAGGAATTAAATATACAATTGCACAATCAAATGCACAACTAATACAAGGGGAATGACTAATACATGGGGATGGTAGTACTGCCAAAAAGGGTCTGGGGAATATAGTGGATCACCAACTGATTAAGTCATCATCAATATGACGCAGCTGCAAAAAAGCTAAATACAGTTCTGGGGTGTATTAAGAGGAGTCTTGTATGTAAGACAAGTGGTATTTGTCCTGCTCTACTCATCACTGGCAAGGCCTCAGCTAGAGTACAGTGTCCACTTCTGGACACCACAATTTAGGAAAGATATGGACAAATTGGAGAGAATCCAGAGGACAGCAACAAAAATGATAAAATGCTTAGAAAACCTGATTTATGGAGAAAGGTTAAAGAACTAGGCATGATTACACTTGAGAAGAGATGACTATGGGGGAACCTGGCAACAATCTTCAAATATGTTAAGGGCTGTTATAAAGAGGATGTGATCAATTGTTCTCCATGTTCAGTAAGGCAGGAAAAGTAGTAATGGACTTAATCTGCAACAAGGGAAATTTAGGTTAGAGATTAGGAAAAACTCCCTAACTCTAAGGGTAGTTAAGTATTGGAGTAGGCGTCCAAGGAGGTTTTTAAGAACGGGATGGACAAACACCTGTCAGGAATGGTCTAGATTTACTTGGTAATGCCTTAGTGCAAGAGGCTGGACTTGATTTCTCAAGGTCTCTTCCAGTCCTACATTTCTGCGATTCAATGTGCTCCCCCCCCACCCCAATAGGTTGACCTCTGTCATGAGTACCTGAGGGTTTGGCAGGTGCATGTTGTAGAAGACACTGCAGCTGTTGAAAAGCAGGTAGTGACCAGGAATACTCTCAGTGGCCAAGGAAGTCTCAAAATCCCTCCTAAAGTTAACCTCCATCTTTCTGTCAGCTGTATCTTTAGGGAAGAAATTCTCTTCTGATGGGATCATCATATCCTTTATCACCACCACAGCATAAACATTCAATATTTCTGATGGCATTTTTTGGCTCTTGCATCTTATAGTATCTAAGTGTGTGACTGCTTACACCCTTTCCCTCATCAGGGTATTCCCATTCATCCCTGATTACATCTATAAGGGAAGAGTACAGCAGAACTGCCACCTCTAGCTAGAATTAGACTGGCAGGTCTAGGCTTCTCATCCAATATCTCATCTGGTTATATAGATATGGTAGATACCATTTTCCTACACATAGAATCAAATTTGTTGAGGGAGGGGGAGGAAACCTTCATATTTAACTCCTTGACCTGCTCAGAGTCTGAATCAGGAAATTCTCCCTCCTCAATAGAGGAGAGTGTGTACAAATATTTCTTAGATTTTTTATATCTTCTTTCCATTTTTGTGCTTCCAGAGTGTTTTGGCTCTTTTTGCCTGTTTTACAGGGATCCCTGCAGTGCTATGGGCAGGGCACAGTCTCTCGTGATCCTTTTTATTGAGAGCCTTGAGCCTTCTAGTAGGTCTTCCTCTGTATACTAACTTTCTGGGTCCCATTTCCACTGCTTGTGAGACAGAATTGCTTTTTAAGAATTCTGCCAAACATCTAAGGAAGAGACGTGTAGGAGTCCTGCTTCTTTCCCCAGGGAGCCGAGGACCCCCATCAGTTCTGGGAGGGACATTGGATCGCTTAAGGGTTTTTTCCCTTACAGCCCAGGTCTTTTGTAGGACTTACTCTCCTAACTGGGATAACAGCATCCTCATCCTTATACTTTCCTCCTGAAAGTCTGGGAAGCTCCTGATTGGGCTTTTCTGCATTGGAGTTGTGGCTCCTCAGGACAGGTGGGGTATCCAATACACCAGTCTGCTTGAGACCCATGCAGGTGCAATGCAAGTGTTGGCTTGTTGTGAACAGGGAGGGCATAATTTTACTCCTGTAGAACCTGTAAATACTGTTTCACATAGGGAGATGCTGCATAGACTTTGCCAGGTTCCTGCTCGTATGCTCTGCCATTGTTTGAGAAGTCCAAGAGAGGAGGTTGCTACAGTGGTAGATCTGGGTGGCTAAAACCATCAGTCTACCAATTAGCTGATCCAGGGAAGAGGAAGAGGAGAAGTAAGAGGAACAAGCATTATAAAGTTGCATGTTATTCCTTGAAAAATGAATTGAAAAAGTTGACAAAGGAAATGGTGAGGAGCAAAGCAAACAGCCACTCTGCTGCCATGGAGGTAGAAATTCTGGTGAAAAACCACAAGAGGGGGCATGGCCAGCAGAGACTACATCACAATGCCTCTGGAACTGCAGAGAGGAAGGAAGCAGCCTACTATACATCAGAATCATGGGAGATGCTGCGCTGCAAAAAGCAGAGGTTCAGATCACAATCTTTAATAGTGCACTTTGGATGGGTTACAAGGGAAGCTTCATGCTTCAGCAGCTTAAAGATCATAGTGTGGAAGATAAAGCTTCCCAATGAAGATGGGAAGTAACACTGTTTATTCCTATGTTTAACCAGTTGGGCTGCAGGAAAAAACAAAACAAACCCAATGTATCACTGTTCTTTTTCAGAATACCTCTGTAAACTATTCCAAGAAGTATCCTTCCCCTCTTGAAATGTGTGATGAGTACATACAAATCCTGTAAGTTTAATATTAGTCTGCTATTTGAAGGAAGTTAAAATAAACCAAAGTAAGGTTAGGAATACTTGTGGCACCTTAGTAAGGTTATACTCTCAATGAAATCAATTCACAATTAATTGGAGAAAAAGTAAAATTATCTGAAAAAGATTAGTAGCAAAAGCATTTCTAGAGCAAGTCTGAATGTATAAAGCACATACAAGTAGTATTGAGAAATGCATTTTATTTCATGCAAACAATTTTATTTCACTAGATATTCAAACAGACAATTAAAAAATATATCCAGTACATCAATAATTTAGAACACTACACAAAAACAACTGCAATTCAGTGAGGGTCAAAACAACACAGCATGAAATTATGCACACTTATACTTGTATCACAAGGCAAAAAGCTAGTCTATCCATAAGCAGCACTCCTACAGCCTATTCTTGATACACATTTGAAAATGGAATAAGGTCTGCAATTACTCAAGTTGTACCAACAGAAATAAATTAATTCCCTGCCCTTCCACTTATGTCTATACCAGGGGTTCTCAAACTTCATTGCACTGTGACCCACTTCTGACAACAAAAATTACTATACGATCCCAGGAGAGAGTGACCGAAGCCTGAGCACACCTGAGCCCCACTGCCCTGGGCAGGAGGGTAAAGCCTGAGCCCCACCGCCCTGGGCAGGAGGGTAAAGCCTGAGCCCCACCGCCCCAAGTGATGGGGCCAAAGCTGAAGCCCAAGAGCTTCAGCCCTGGACGGGGGGCCTATAACTTGAGCTCTGCCGCCCAGGGCTGAAGCCAAAGCCTGAGCCCCGCCACCAGGGCTGAAGCCCTTGGGTTTCAGCCCCAGGTGGTGGGGCTTGGGCTTTGGCCCTCAGCCCTGGGGCCCAGCAAGTCTACCGACCCCATTAAAACAGGGTCACAACCCACTTTGGGGTCCCGACTCACAGTTTGAGAACAGCTGGTCTATAGGAATGAAAGTATTCAAGTAAGAGTTTTGAGAGAGAAAAATTCTGAGACACCATTCTCCAGTTACAACATTTCATACGAGTATGTCATTTAGTAAGACATAGTCATGAAGTAATAACCAAAAGTTGAAAATTGGCATTGTTTACATATTACAATCTAGTTAGACACATTAACATTGTGAGGAGCACACCCTATTACATTAGAAGTTTCAAAGAATAATCGCTAATCTTGCTTTATAACAAACAAAAGTTACTGGATGTAATACAGCATAATTCATAACAACAGTTCATTAATACAGTAGAGTGAGGGTTTGGTTCAAGGTGTAAGTGTTTTGTTGGTAATGGTTGGTCCATATTAAGGGAATGAAGAAATGTAGGAGTGTCTCAACTTCAGATTAGACTAATCTGCTAGGGGCACAAGTAGTATTGGCATAGTACTGCTGTGAGGCAGTAGATATCCCTCCACAGCACATTAGAGAAAGGGGATTTAAAAATCTCAATCAAAATGTTACAAGCTATTCTTTACAAAAAGATATTCTGTAAAAATTGCAATGACTTTCTTGCATTTTAGAGAAATTAAATGCTAGGACACTGAATATACAGAGCATCAAAACTAGTGTTTTTTGTTAACAGTTACGATTGATTCATTCATTATAATCAAATGATATATCAATGAAAACTACTTTCATAAGCTTCATAAAAATCATTACTTCATAAAACGATCTCTAATATTTTAAGTGCACATTAGGTCTCAAGTAATTAACAGTGATAGTGAAAGAAAAGAACAGGAAACCTTCACTTGTTCTCATGGAACAGCTACAATATTCCAGGTTTAATTTAATAAAAGTACAAGTTACCATAATTACACTGAATTGGAGTAGAAAAACACAATTATTACACCTTCAATTGTACAAATAATTGTTAGGGCTATGTTTTGCAATAGTAAGAACATAAATAGTGAAAAAAATAGCAGCTTTTCTCCAGTCCTCTTATTACTGTAATCATAGCTACTTAAATTTACATGTCTATTTGATTAAACACAAATGCAGGAGACATTAAGCATTCTTCAGTAGTGTGAATTACAGCAGTATAAGGTTTGTTCCAAAACGACTTTTTCCTTAGCACTTTAAAATCGTACCTCAGGGATAACATGTTATATCTTCCGAGCCCCAACATTAGATATTGGTATTAATATACAGTAAAAACAAAGTTCTATAGTTCCTCCCCAAATTGTTAAATGATTTCCTACATTTAAATGCTACAAGCCAGACCAAATATAAGTAAAGTGCACAGAATTCACTTCAGAATGTAGCTATTTCTACACACATTTTTAAACGTCTGATAATACAGATTTGCAAGTCTAGCAAAGACATTAAGTTTAATTAGGTGTAACAGTTTCTCTACCCATACTTTAAAAAAACAAAACAAAAACACAACACTTCTGGATTATTAGTGTAGTTATGTTGCGCATTCTGATTTTTAAAAAATTTATTCAAAATGTGCATGGGTTTTCTAGTAATCACTGACATGACAGCATCCAAACATAGTTTCTATTTAACTTGCTACTTTTTTGGCATATTTCACAATTATAAATCAAGCAGTGTGAAAAACATGATGCAAGATAGGAAGTGTATATTACTTGTAATTTAATATAATGATATTTTAGTTTATAAGAAAATATGATTTACATACTCTTTAGTTGCATATAAGTATGTTTATGTAGTGGCAGCATAAATACATGTTATTGTTCAATCTCCCAATCACAGTTCAGTTTAAAATGTCATTATTTTTGGACTTTCTAATTTTGAGTGAGTGGTGCAGGAACATAATATATACATATTTTTGAGATTAGCAAGTAAAATAAATTGCTATATCAGTAAACAGTATGTACTTACACAATTGTGTCCGCTCACAAAATGGTAACACTGATAAATCTTCCAGGTTTACATTCACAGGAAACCATACAGGATTCTTTTTCAAACAGAGTGTAAATGAATTAGTACAAGAATGTTTATTAAAAATCCAACTGTTGGTTTTAAAAGTCAATTCGAGTTTTGCCATTATCTTCAGTGGTATCAGGATCTCAACCCCATTCATCTAGCTAACAATCAAAACCTAGGGAAACTCTGAAAGCAACATTTTAATACAAAACATCCTATCAGTGATGCAACTACTCCTGTGCTTTATGGACAATCCCTAGACAATCAGTTCATTGCACCATCACCTGGAGTAGACCACAAAACTTAAGAAATTCCCACCACAGTTAGGGGGTTAAAATTCCATGTTGGGATCTGTGTTTTAGTCACTGGAGTCCCATTAACATTAGAGTCACCTGGCTAAATGCTTATGCTCCACTTTGAAAATTATCAGTGGGAATCCAGACATGGGGTCTAGTTAATGTTCTTATTATACGAGTCCTGACCATGCTCTCACTGAAGTCAAAGAAAACTTCCATTGACTTAAATGATAGCAAGAGCAGCTCTCATTAGGGCTAGGTTCTACTTGCACAATGCCAACTGGATCAGGCTCTTCATGAGTATCCAGTATTCCTTCTATGAAGTTTATTCTCTCTCTCTCCTTAACAGCAGTGGAACGAAGAACAGATCCCCTTCAATGTGACTTGTAATGCATTAATGAAGAGCTTGTGCTTTTTGGGGATGTGGCGAGGGCTTCTTTATGAAGTTTAAAAACAAGCTTTCAGGTCTTTAGGTATCATTGTTTTTAAAATAAAAAATATAAGAATGCCAAATCTAGTCTCATATCGTTTTGCTGGAAGACTTAAAGGAGGAGGAGAATGTGCCGAAGAGCCTGTGTATTTTCAGTAACCATACTTTGATTGAAGACGAGGGATGGAGAGAATTTAATAAAGATCCTTTCTCCAAAATGTTTGTTATTGGAGTTAAACAGGTGTTAACATAAAGACCGACAAACTTTTAAACAGTCTGAATAAAAATTTCTTTCCTTTCAATTGTTCAGCTTTTAGTCTTTGGTGCTGTAATTAGTTCTCCAATGATCAGTCTTCCAGGGCACACAAGACCTGGATTTCTAAAGTTAAAAAACACACACAAGAGCAGGAACTCCCCAAACTCCAGAACACTTTTTGAAAAAAATTCTCCCAGGCCCACTTTTAAGAGATAATTTATGTGCTTGGATGCAAATGAGGTTCCCACTGATTTCAGTAGGAACAGTACATGTATCTAAAGAAAGGATTCAGAGTTAATCTGCTATTATATGTCTATTTATTTATGTAATGGGTTCTATAGAAGTGGACTAGAATTTCACTATCCTTCAAAATAGTTACTCAAACCATTGTAAATAAGCAGAGAATACACTGCAAGTAGCATTTTCTGAACTTCTGAATTATTATTCATTAAAGCAGGTTAGAATCACAACAACATAGATTTTAGAAAACAGACTATTACTAAATGGAATACCTCATCCATGAAAACCTATTTTTCAGTGTAACCCCATTTCTAGATGCTTTAGGAGTTGCCCATCTTTCAAGTATGAAAAAGAAAAATAGTTATGAGATCTAATGCTTCAGCTTTCACCATCATTTTGCAATGAGAAAACTCCTAAATGATTAAAAAATGTCAACTTAAAACCTAACTGTGGCTGAAAATTGCAAACAAAGCAAAATTTAAGTTGAGCATATTTCCCCAAAAAATCATTTGCATGACAGCATTTTTTCCACTGTTTTTCATTGGCATTTTTGATGGTGTTTATTTGCATGAATAAGCATTTCTTCTTTTTGCAATGAAGAGCCTAATTATTGCAAAATATAGGCACTTTAAAAAACACAGATACCTTACGCAAGGCAGTGCAGTTGGGATGTCAAAAGCATTTACCAATAATGATTCATGCTACACAGTTCACTTCTTCAAATGGAAAGCTCCAGGAGTTTTACACTGTGCTAGAAGTTTGTGAAAAACTAATATTTAAAATTTAAAACTGATAAATTTCACATTAAAATTTCTTACACCAAGATTTTCAACTGCTACTACTGTAAAAAGTCTTCTTAAACAGCCACCAGATGCATTCCTGTCATTGCACACATGCTTGAATGACAGTGATAGCAAAAATAGTTATGTTTATATTTAATCTTAATTACACATGCTACCATTTATCTGCATATAATATTGAGAGAGAAAAAATTCCAAATTCTATGACTGATGTGTAAGCCTTCCACATTTTATGCCAGCACATGTATACAGAATTGCCATTCGATCCATTCTACTCATAAAGAGCCTGATCCAAAGGCCACTGAAGTCAATGGAAGACTTTTCACCTCAGTGGACTCTGATTCAGGCGAAAAATTCAAATCGCAAGATGTTTAATAACAGTATGTAATACAGTAATTCATTTAACTTCACTTAGGATGACTAAAAACTACATTATATTTCTCAGAGCATCTTTTAAAAAACCATTCCTTCCAAAACTAAAAACAAAACAAAAACAACAAAAAAATCCATCCCAAAACCTTAAGTTACAGTTCAATCTGAGCCCTATTTGCATGTACAAAAATTTAGTCTACATTCACCTTTAGCTAACTAAACAAGGGTTTTTAAAATCATTTTATCGCCTCCCCAAGAACAACAAAACAAAACAAAAAACACCCCACCCTGTGTAACAATGCCTGTTAATACAAGTATACTCTAGCCCATGATAAGTGAGTTATTATACAAGGTGCATTTCTAACTATTATTGTTCCTTTATTTTCCACAATTTTATTATTAAAGAAAAAGGTCTTTTTTGGTTCAGAAATGTTACAAACAGTGTTTTCCAAATAAAGAGTAGCAGACTTTGATTTCTATTAAGTTTTCATAAGCTATGAAGGGATTAGACATCATCAAATATTCGGCTTCGTGACATTGATAAATACCTTCCACCAGGCTGATACCTGTAGGACATACATAAAGAAAATCATATAAGAACACAGAGAAGAGGAAAGAAAGAAAACATCAGTAACATATAGAAGCAACATCACATCTAGTGTGTATTAAAAAGAAATCTATTCTGCCCATTTTGCCACATGAAATATCTAAACTGCAGAATAACTTACATTTAGAGTGATTTTCATCCTGAATGATCCCAATGCGCTTTATTCACTTATATATAATAAAATAAATATATTAAAAATCTGTACAATAAAATTACACTAAAATTGAAATTCTAGTAATCTAACAAACACCTGCATAAGAATTTTATACATGGCAGTTATCTATCTGAAATTAAATCTTTTAAATATCATGTGACTAAGAACATTTAAACATATTTGAGGAGGTCTTGTTTCTGAACTACCTTTCTCATTAGCCATGAAGAAACCAAAGACTATATTATATTTTTGTTAAATTGTAAGGAAAAAAACACTTATTTTTATTGGTATCTGAAAGTTTTCAGGTTGGATGAGCAGCAAAAAAGAGTCTACATAATATCCAGTGAAATAGCACCACCCAAGACCATTAAAATAG
>NW_020664420.1:18159234-18260185 GCF_002925995.2 Terrapene triunguis
GCAGTGGGGCTGAGGGGAGCCCCCCCAGAGGGACCTATCAGGGGGCCAGGTGAGCCCAGCAGTGCTTACCTGGAGCGGCTCCCAGGAAGCATCCAGCAGGCAGGTCCCTCCCAGTCCCTCTGGCTCCTTCCTACGGTTGGCTCGGGTCGAGGGGCAGGGGCCTCTCTGCCCGAGTCTACAGGCCCTGCCCCGCTGCAGCACGCAGGGGAGCGAGACCTCCTCGCTGCCTCTGTGTGTGCTGGGGCAGGGGCAGGGCTGCGCTCTGCAGGCTCCTGCCGGCCGGGGGGGCGGGCTCCGTGGGCTGACACCGCCGAGCGGGGAGCTCTCAGCTGCGCGGTGCCCCAGGGAGGAAAGGTGAGTGGCACTGGCTTGCCGCGGTTCCCCCAACGCGGCTGCCCTGTCAGCACTTTTGGGTCTTTAAATAGCCGTCCGGGGGGAAATCCCGGACATTTTTAGCTTTTTACAAATTCCCCTCGGACGGCTATTTAAAGACTCAAAAGCCGGACATGTCCGGGGAAACCCGGACATATGGTAACCCTAATTAAAAGGTGAACAGCAGCTTTTGAGGGAAAAAGAATATGTTTCCCCAAATTGGAGGCCAAATATATGAAGACTTAAAAACACAAATATATTCAAAAGATCATCACAACTGTGTTTTTCTCTCTGTAATAATCCTGAATAGACCCAAAGCAGGGAACTGCCCTTCTAGCACTGTTCTATATGTTTTAAGATACTTTAAACTGTTGCCGTGGAAAAGAAATAGGGCTTGATTCTACCCGGACATTGGTTTTAACCAGTGTGGTTTCAATGGAATTACTCCTGATTTACACTGGTGTGAGAAAAAATTCTTACTGCTTAGACAGAATTGGTTAAGTTTTAAAACAAGTGTGTTAGAGTCTAGTTCATTCTGGCTGCTAGACCCATTGAAAATTACTGAATTTTACAGATTTAGCAAGTAGGTGAAAACACACATTAAAGAAGCAGAAATAATGCATTATATAATGTCCTGTGTTCATTTGACAAGTGCAGGAATTATGTGTGTGTAAATTATATGATGCATGGGTTAGAACAGGGGTTCTCAACCTTTTTCTCTCTGAGGCCCACCCTGACATGCTATAAAAACTCCAGGGCCCAGCGGGGGAGGGGGGCCCTCAAGGCAGGGACCTTGGGCATAGGCGTAGTTTGACTTCTATTTTGTGGGGGCAGGGGCCAGCGGGACTCGAGACACCTCCACATGACGGGGCCCAGGGAGGGAGTACCACCTCCATCCCCTGACTCACCTCAGCAGGCCATCCAGCCTGTCTGGGTTGGTAGGGAGGGGCGCACGCAAACAAAAATTATAACTAAAAGGTGGGGGGCTCAGCTCAAAAAGTCTGAAAACAGCTTAGGGTGCAGGGAGGGGTTGTGTGCAGACGGGGGATAGCTCAAGATGAAGGGAGGGGGTAGCTCGGGCTGTGCATACAGGGGGTGGCTGTGGGTGCAGGGAGAGAGGTACTAGGTGCTGTGTGCAGGTAGGGGGGTAGCTCAGGGTACAGGGAGAGGGGTGCTAGGGGCTGTGTGTTGGGAGGACTCCCCTGGGATTCCTGTTCCCAGAGGGGTCTGCCAGCCACGGAGTCAGGTCTCCCCACCTGGGGGGCTCTTACCGGCTGCCACTGCAGGAGCAAAGGGGGCTTGGAGCTGAGGAGCAGCATTAACCTGAGGAACCAGCAGGAGAGGAGGGAACGCTGCCGCTGCCTGCTCCATGGCACCAGCCAGAGCCACAGCTGCCCCGCACTGCCTGGCTCCGGCTTCCCACCTCCGACTTGGTGGGGGTGGGGGGGCAGGGGAGGGAAGAAGGTGTGGAGCTGCCCCCTGGCACTGCTGTTCTCTTGCGTAGCAGTTGGGGGGGGGAGGGGGGGGAGGGGCAATGCCCTCCATGTCCCCAACTCTGCCAATGGGCTCAGGGCTTCTGCCCCACAGGGAGCACCAGGGCTCACGACTCCAGGATTCAGTCTGGCGCCTCCCGGCTTCAGCCCTGCTGGGGGCGCAAGGAACCAGGGCTTCAGCTGGGGGGCCCTGCGGCCGTCTTGAAAGGGCTTGCAGACCCCCAGGGGGCCGTGTTGAGAACCGCTGGGTTAGAGAGTACAAGTTAATGAGTTACTACTCAATAGCACACTTACACGTTATGAGATTTTTGAAAATTTGGCCCTGTGCCTTCAAGCAAGGTGTGGACACAGTTTTGAAAATTTTGGTCACAGGGTTGTAAACAAATTTAGTAACTTACAAGACTATAATTAGGTACCCATTATGGATGAAATCCTGACCCTGAAAAAATGGGAGTTTTGCCATTGACTTCAATAGTGCCAGAATTTCTCTTCATGTGAACTTATGCAAAGTTGATGCACATGAACTTAGTAACTATGACTGAACAGCAAAAATGCATGGCTACATGTATACATATTTTTCACTTCTGCTTGTTGATTTTCTCCAACACAATTAGTTATCCTTTTTTGCTTCACCATCTGTGAATTACAGATCACCAGCAATGTGGGAAACAATCAGCTGAACCACAGTCAGCCCATGCAATGTCCTTAATTCTTTACAGGATTTCACAGAAGCGGACTCCTTCACTTTTGCCTCTATGAAATATATTTTTCACATGTATCCAATATATTTATTTTACCTATAAATCAAAAATATTGACTGAAATAACTAACTTTTACCAATTAGGCATTTGGGAGATGGAGAGGGAATCACCAGCACTTTCAAGTGGTTTCAAATACTGCCCTAGTCATCTTAAGACACAAACACTAGGGAAGATTCTGAATTCGGTTTATCAATGATATGCCTGTGAACTGGATGTAGTTGCCATGGATCAAAGAAATAATAAGTCCAAACACTTCATTTAGATAAAACTGAAAATTTCTCACCTTCCTGAGTCAAGAGGATGATCAAGAGGATCATCACTAACTGAATCCGCATTAAAATCCAAAGGTTCTGCATCTTGGAGGAGTTCTATTCTATCCCTTTCGGTCCTGCCATTTGACCTGGTATACTTAGACACGGCTGAATTTTTTTTTTTTTAAAAAAAAAGTATAGAATAAGCAAATATCATTAAACATCTTAAAATTTTGTGTCTTATAAATGCTCTCTCTCTAAGAAACAAACATAATATGCACATTACTTGTAAGTCATTCAAAAAGTAAGCCTGACTATAGCTAGATTCAATATTTGGCTAATTCTAGTTGGATGCTCACAGTTCCAACCAGTACCCCTGCGAAAAATGCACTCACTCTGATGTACAGCTTGCAATTTTTCAAAAGGGCCAACCCTTTGCCAAATCTATACCCAGTTTCACCAGAAAACTCCAAGGCACTTTTCAATTAGACCTATTTTGACACAGAGTTTAAAATTATGAGCTTTTGTAATTGGAAAAATATATTCCTCCCACACCATGATTCAAAAGTGGTTAGACAATATTGGTTGAAACTATGTTTCTTAAAACAAATGCCAAATCAAATCCAAACCAAACATTTGGGCAAAGACCATGCCAGGAAAAAAATAATCAACCCAAAGAGCCAAAGTTTCAAAAAGTTATGAATGACTGGGAACAAGTGTTAAAAGGCAATCTGTTACGCAGTCTTCACAATACCAGTTCGTGCGCCTCCTGTTATAATATTGGAATGCTGCATATTATTTGGGTGTCATTAAAATAATTTCATTTAATCACTATGGGGTGGGGGGGAGAAGAGAAATGATAACCCACCACATTTCTTCCTCAAAATTTGTACCTATCATAGTTACATGTAAGATTACTATAACTGAAAGTAGTTACATAGGGAAATTATTTCTCTCTACTCAATATATTTACTTTATTGATTTAATAGCACTTTGTGCATACTCAGTTTCACTGTATTGATGAGTCAGCTGTATTTCCTGTTTCATGAATTAGCATACCATTATTTGTGTTCAGCTCTGAGAAGCTCATGGGCAAACAGTAAAACATGCAAAAATTCAGAAATATGTACAAGTGAAAAGAAAAAAAAAAAAAAAAAAATATGGGTAAAAAACTCTCCAGTAAGCATAAAAACTAATTACCTGCACATTGAAAATTTGACCAATATTTTACTATTTTCCCTCAAGAAATACATAACTTCAAATGATTTAACATATGGTAGTTTCACACATTATAAAAAAAATGTAAACTACGAGTTTGTATAATAGGTTATATATTCAGTATATTGAATTAATATTCCGTAAGTCTAATTACTGTGACACCATACATTTGAAAGATTATCTGGGCAACTAGAAGGGTTACAGATTTTAAAATCTTAGAGTCTGTAAAAAATTGCAAGCATCCCTACCTCTCAGAACACAGTAAAACAATCCACTTTGGGCTGGTCAATACTAAAGCTGTAAGTCAACCTAAGTTACACTATTACAGTTATGTAACTGAAGCCGACATAACTTAGGTCGACTTACAGCAGTGTCTATACCAGGGGTCGGCAACCTTTCAGAAGTGGTGTGCCGAGTCTTCATTTATTTACTCTAATTTAAGGTTTTGCGTGCCAGTAATACATTTTAACGTTTTTAGAAGGTCTCTTTCTAGAAGTCTATAATATATAATTAAACTATTGTTGTATGTAAAGTAAATAAGGTTTTTAAAATATTTAAGAAGCTTCATTTAAAATTAAATTAAAATGCAGAGCCCCCCGGACCAGTGGCCAGGACCCAGGCAGTGTGAGTGCCACTGAAAATCAGCTCGCGTGCCGCTTTTGGCACGCATGCCATAGGTTGCCTACCCCTGGTCTATACCGTGCTGTGTCGACGGGAGATGCTCTCCCGCCAACTTATCTTACGCTTCTCAGGGAGCTGGCGTACAGATGTCAATGGGAAAGTGCTCTCCCATCGACTTAGCGGGTCAAATCAAAACTATTGCATCTATTGCAGCAGTGCTGATTTAGCCATATGTGTAGCTAAGCCCTTTGTTGTCAATCCCACAGCTGAGAAGAGCTGCTCAAATCATAAGGACTACAGGTCAAATCAGAGAGTCCAATAACTGACCTAGGAATCTGTGACTATTCTCAGAACCTCCCCCATGGAGTGGAAAGAGGAAATGTCAAAGATTGCCAGCCCCGTGGAGACCTACTGTCCCTCCTGGAGCGAACAGCATGGCTTCATGACACAAGAAGGGGTAAACTCAGCATGCGGAGATGATAAGCAGAAAACAAATTATTGCTACTTTTATAATTATGCTAGTGAAGGTTTTAAGAAAGTATAGAAAAAAGTGTATTACTTACGTCTGCTTGCGTTGGTATCTGAGAAACTAGATTCTTTTTGGTCTGGGTGAACATTTCTATTTCTAGTGGAATCTTCTCGGCTGTTTCCATATCGCTCTTTCCATTCCTGACCCAAAAACAAAAACAAAAAAATACACCCCATCAGCTATATGAACAAAGTTACTTACTCGGATCATATCTGGAATCCTCTGAAATTCTAGATCCATTATCTTGAGATATTCACCCTCACACAATAAACTAGAGGAGCAGTAACATAGGTGTTTATACATTAGGTGTTATTGAGTACACGCTGTGAGACTGCGTGCCTGTGTCTTCTTCAATTGACAAAATTTTAATAAATATGTGCCCTTTCATTCTAAAATATATTTTACTAGCAAGTGTTCCCCCCCCAATAGTTTTTTAAAAGTAAGTATCATAGTTATACTAATTATGTATTAAATCTATTTGTACAAAATATGCTCAATATCTCTATAGTCTATGCAGTAGAAATGAGATGTTACTTTTTGGTTCCTTCCGCCACCTGTTGGTAGGATAATACAATAGCCACACAGTCATATGATGCTTACAGTAAAAGTTCTCTTCACTTTAATATTTTCATATTAGAGTTTACATCAGTGGTTCTCAAACTGTGGGTCGGGACCCCACAGTGGATGGTGACCCCATTTTAATGGGGTTGCAAGGCTGGCATTAGACTTTCTGGGGATAAAGCTGAAGCCTGAGCCCCACCACCTGGGGCCAAAGCCCGAGCCCCATCGCCCAGGGCTGAAGCTGAAGCCTGAGGGCTTCAGCCCTGGGTGGTAGGGCTCAGGTTACAGGCCCCCTGCGTGGGGCTGAAGCCATTGGGCTTTGGTTCCCCCCCTCCTGGGGTCGTGTAGTATTTTTGTTGTCAGAGGGGGTTGCAATGCAATGAAGTTTGAGAACCCCTGGTTTATGTAAAAAAGAGGAAGGGTCTGATTCAATTTCTATTAATAGAAACTATTTAATTACATTGGAAACTATTTAATTACATTCAATATGGCTCAAATTCAGCTCAGTGGTTCCAGATCCTGAGCTGGTGTAAACTGGCATAATTCCATTGAAGACAATATAACAATTTACAACAGAGCAAGATCTTCAGTTCTAGTCTGCAGAATAAAAACCACCCAACCTTTCTGAACCATTAATTGAAAATGGTCTGGTAAGACCAAAATGTTTCATGTCAATTTAAGTGCAGTGACAATATAACACATGAAGAAAACATGTAAAATTAAGCGCTGCAGATTTGCAATAAACCAGATTCTATTTTTAATTCATTTTGAATTTAAAAAAGAAAGTTATATAGTATTTGAGTTTGAAAAGCATGCCAGGGTAATAATTAATTTCCTGCAGACTACAATAATGAATTGACTGGAGGGGGATAGACATATTACTTCTGGAATTATGACTTTATATGCCAAATTCCACACCAGTGTTATAATGGAATGAAAACCAAGGTCCTAAAGGAAAGTTGTAATACATACCAACATACAGTACATAGAAAATTAGTATAATACTTTCTAAAATATTGTCATACCCTTCTTCTATTTTCACCTTCTTCCTGCCTTTGGCGTTTTCTTTTTTCTAGAAAATGAACAATATTTTTATTTAACTAAAGAGTAATAAAAACCCATCAGTGATTATAAACAGTTAAAGCAGCAAGGATTCAAAAAGGCACTGGAATAAAATTCTTACCAATACTCTTAAAGGGATTAAATTTAATCAAAACCAATACATTTTTCATGAAGAAGGGGCTACCTGAGGAAAAACATTGAAGTTTTAAATTAACTACTTGCCTACTTTTGATAAATTTGAATGAAGCTTAATATGTACTTTCCCAATATTTAATAACATGGCAGATCAACAGATGGAGCAGGGAAGATGAATAATTCTAAAATTATAATGATGTGCCAGATGGAAGGATCTCTGTCAAAGAGAAACTAAAATGTTACCTAAAATACACAAGGGTTTTGTTTTTGATTGAAGGTCTGGCAGTTCTAAAAATGAACTAATGGGACAATGACAATATTTAGCTCTGTAAACTTAATGATGGGATATTTAAGGGTCCTTTCAAAAGAGAGTCTCTGTAAAATGCCTGGTGCCATAATTACTTAAGGTGGCGGTGCATGCACCTTTCCAATAAAAATTGAGTACAAATAACTTCATCTTATACTTTATGATTGATGTACAGAGTCTTTACGCAACTTATTAAAAACTGATGACACATTACTATAGCACCTTCCATCTGAAGATTTCAGCTTTATAAATCTCAACTAATTAAGAATCACAATGGCCCTGAAATACCCAAAAGAGTATCTCAGATTGGGATCTCATGTGAAAAACTTCACTTCTACACTACCCCTTACCACCAAGTTGGGGCATTAGTTCAGTACTGATTCCAAGAGAAGACTACTGCCTACTGAATCACAAACACCGGTTCCTGCAGCATCTAAGGTTTCCTTAGACTCTCTTTCATGTACTGATGAAGCCCTATAGTGTGCAAATTGAGAGAGGTGAGGGATTTAGACACATAGCACATTTAGTTTATAAAGTGATCCTTGCAATTTTAGATTTTGGGACTAAGCACTAAAAAGCCATAAACAATATTCAGTTTTATCACAAAATTTTAGATACATTTATTGCACCCATATTACCTCTTCTGATTAACTCCTTTCCTTCATCAATGAAGTCAGAGGTCATCTCATTGTCTCCCATGAACTGTTGGAACCCCAGCAGATTCAAACAACGAGTTCCTAAGCTGGTAAAAACAAAAAGGATAAAAGAAAAGTTTTAATTCATAAAAATCATCTGAGACAAACTGCGCCGTAGCATGCAAAGTTAGCTATCCCCAAAATGCAGGGAGAAGAACTTACCATATTGGCAATCTACATTTTAAAAAGGATATCATTTATTTTGCTGAGTAAGCAAGCTGAAAATTCAGAACACTAAGAAGGTACTTGGACCCAGATTGTGAAGGAAAGGCGTGCATCAGCCCATAAAAGTCCTTTCAATGATGTTAAATCAGAAATACAGCAAAACGGAAGCATGCTTACAATTTATTAGAAGCGTTCCCTCCTATCACTACTGCAAATAATTTAAAACAAGAAATGCACCTGCTTGCAGTAATCTCACAAATACTAAAATTATAGCTGTTGTGTCAGATCTTCGATACCACTGTAAAAACATTGAGGATTCCCCTCTGTGTAGATGACAAGTCATGAGGATGAGTTACTATAGAGGAGCCTATGTAAACTCACTCCTGGCTTCCAATGCAGGAGTCATGTCCCGGGTATCCTTATGCCACAGTGACCCCTGGCTGCTAACCAGCCTCATGGGCAACCAGATGAGAAGGCTGCTCTAACTTTTATGGGGGACTGCTCTGACCCTGGAATCAGGAGACCTGAAACCATCTTTGCGCTCTCTCCATGGTGACAACTGTTGTTCTTTGCTCAGAGAGAGAATCTGCTTGTTTTTAAGTATATTTAACAGTTTATTCATGGTGTGAAAAACTTTTTAATGTAACTTTTGCACTTTCAGACTGCTGAGCTCTGGTGAATGGTTCAACATTTTACTGAATCATTCAGCTTTTTAGGCATTTAAAAAAATGTATTGTTATCTAAAAGCTGCAGATTCTAAAATGCTAAACTGACCTACAATCTCATCTTTAATAGTTTGATTTAATATGATGATGCAGCTGGGGGTGGGGAGGAGTCTCTTATATTTTGAAATCAGTGCTAAGTAAATAATAAATGCAAAGGATTACAGATCTGTCAATTACTCACCTGAAGTAAGTGGCAATACAGAGAATGACAACCAGCATGGGATAATATATATAAAACCCATCTGCAATGAAAGACAACACTCTCATGGAGCCCATTATCTGAAGAGAAAAATGTTGATTAGTACAAAGACAAGACAGTTGCATCAATTCTTTTTGTTTCTGTCAAGAATTTACCACTGTCTCACCCATAGGGCCCAGTTACAATACAATAAGTTATCCATTCTCTAAATATCTACGTAATGAATATCTATGTAATGAATGTTGACAAGTGAAAAGTGAGTTATCAATAATGAACAGTACTGTCGCTCTCCCTGTGTCACACTGCCAAAGCTGTAGTCAGCAGGGGGCACTTGAGCTGGATCCTGCTAATTATAAAAGAGAGGGTGGTCTCTGAGGTCTACAAGACCTTGGAACTTTCACTCTCCCCATCTCTGCCCCAAAGAGTCCAAATTTTATCACTTTCTGGTAGGGCTGTCAACGATTAAAAAATTAAATCGCGATTAATCGCACTGTTAAACAATAATAGAACACCATTTATGTAAATATTCTTGGATGTTTTCTACATTTTCAAATATATTGATTTCAATTACAACACAGAATACAAAGTGTACAGTGCTCACTTTATATTATTTTTTAATATAAATATCTGCACTGTAAAAAAAAAGAAATAGTATATTTCAATTCACCTAATTCAAGTACTGTAGTGCGACCTCTTTATCATGAAAGTTGAACTTAAAAATGTAGCATTAGGTACCAAAAAAACCTGCATTCAGAAATAAAACAATGTAAAACTTTAGAGCCTACAAGTCCACTCAGTCCTACTTCAGCCAATCAAGTTTGATTACAATTTGCAGGAGATAATGCTGCCCGCTTCTTTTTTACAAAGTCACCTGAAAGTGAGAACAGGCGTTCTCATGGCACTGTTGTAGCCGGCGTCGCAAGATATTTACGTGCCAGATGCACTAAACATTCATAGGTTCCTTGATGCTTCAACCACCATTCCAGAGGATATGTATACAGTCTGATGATGGGTTCTGCTCGATAACGATCCAAAACACAGCAGACCGACACATGTTCATTTTCATCATCTGAGTCAGATGCCACCAGCAGAAGGTTGATTTTCTTTTTTGGTGGTTTGGGTTCTGTAGTTTCCACATCGGAATGTTGCTCTTTTAAGACTTCTGAAAGCATGCCCCACGTCTCGTCCCCCTCAGATTTTGGAAGGCACTTCAGATTCTTAAACCTTGAGTAGAGTGTTGTTGCTATTTTTAGAAATCTCACATTGATACCTTCTTTGCGTTTTGTCATATCTGCTGCGAAAGTGTTCTTAAAACAAACATGTTCTGGGTCATCATCCGAGACGGCTATAACATGAAATACATTGCACAATGTGGGTAAAACAGAACAGGAGACATACAATTCTCCCCTAAATTTGAGTTCAGTCACAAATTTAATTAATGCACTATTTTTTTAACGAGCACCATCAGCATGGAAGCATGTCCTCCAGAATGGTGGCTGAAGCATGAAGGGGCATACAAATGTTCAGCATAGCGGACACATAAATACCTTGCAACGCCAGCTACAAAAGTGCCATGCGAACGCCTGTTCTCAATTTCAGGTGACATTGTAAATAAGAAGCAGGCAGCAGTATCTCCCGTAAATGTGAACAAACTTGTTTGTCTTAGCGATTGGCTGAACAAGAAGTAGGATTGAGTGGACTTGTAGGCTTTGACGTTTTACACTGTTTTGTTTTTGAGTGCAATTATGTAACAACAACAACAAATCTACATTTGTAAGTTACTTTCACGATAGCGATTGCACTACAGTACGTGTATGAGGTGAATTGAAAAATATTTTTTTTGTTTATCATTTTTACAGTGCAAATATTTGTAATAAAAATAATATAAAGTGAGCACTGTACACTTTTTATTCTGTGTTGTAATAGAAATCAATACATTTGAAAATGTAGAAAAACCATCCAAAAATATTGAATAAATTTCAGTTAGTATTCTATTGTTTAACAGTGCGATTAATCACGATTAATTTTTTTAATTGCAGTTAATTTTTTTGAGTTAATCACGTGAGTTAACTGCGATTAATAGACAGCCCTACTTTCTGGGCATGCTGCAAAAACAAATTAAAAAAGAAAACACCTGTGTGATAAGGTCTCTGGCTAAGCTGAGGGTAGGGAGATCACTGGCTGGCTGTGCTCCTGTGGAACTGATTTTAATGCAGCTGAGATTTAACTGTATTTAGTGTAGGAGTCATTATTTTAGAGCACATACAGCCATGGTTAGAAATATTGTCTTAAATCTAAATCAATAAACAAACTATGCCCACAAGATTATAGTCTACCACCAAAATAATAATTCTACCAATGTTAAACCACTAATTGCTTAACAAAAAACGTATTTACTGTCATCAGTCTCAGCTTATGTTTGCTACTGATATGTACACATTTGGAGTCCATGGGCAAAAACAAATATTACTTGGAAGTTACAAGTTGCACTCATTTAGCTCAGCACAGCACACACTGTTCAGAGAGTGAAACTGAGTACAAGCCTGCCAGTCATAATTATTAGAAGGGACGAGTATCTTGACCTTGCCAAATGAATAAGACTGGAAAACAGTTTCTATTACTCCTGGGGGAATTCTGTGCCACTGCATGTGCACAGAATTCATGTCCCCCACAGATTTCTTTGCTTCCCCGCAGAAAAATGACTTCTGACGGGGAAACTGCAAAAGTGGTCATACGCCTCTCCCGAGCAGTGCGGATGCGTCATTTTGGGCGCCTAAAGCAGTTGGTGGAGAAGTAAATCACCGCGGGGTACCCCCTGCCCCTGAACCATCCTGAGGAGCCCTCTGTACCCAGATCCCCACCCCACTGAGCCCCAAGCAGCTGCACCCAGAGCCCCAGCCCACCAAGTCCCACTCCCCCAGCACCCAGGCCACCTCGATAAGCCACACATACCCAGACCCCTCCCTGCCGCTGAACCGCAACCAACTTGTAAATGTAAAGTAATGCACATTGGAAAAAATAAACCCAACTATACATACAATATGATGGGGGCTAATTTAGCTACAACTAATCAGGAAAGAGATCTTGGAGTCATCGTGGATAGTTCTCTGAAGACATCCATGCAGTGTGCAGCGGCAGTCAAAAAAGCAAACAGGATGTTACAAATCATTAAAAAAGGGATACAGAATAAGATATTCTCTATCTTATTGCCCTTATATAAATCCATGGTACGCCCACATCTTGAATACTACGTACAGATGTGGTCTCCTCATCTCAAAAAAGATATACTGGCATTAGAAAAGGTTCAGAGAAGGGCAACTAAACTGATTAGGAGTTTGGAACGGGTCCCATATGAGGAGAGATTGAAGAGGCTAGGACTTTTCAGCTTGGAAAAGGGGAGACTAAGGGGGGGATATGATAGAGGTATATAACATAATGAGTGGTGTGGAGAAAGTGAATAAGGAAAAGTTATTTACTTGTTCCCATAATATAAGAACTAGGGGCCACCAAATAAAATTAATAGGCAGCAGGTTTAAAACAAATAAAAGGAACGCACAGCGCACAGTCAACCTGTGGAACTCCTTGCCTGAGGAGGTTGCGAAAACTAGGACTATAAACAGGGTTTAAAAGATAACTAGATCAATTCATGGCGGTTAAGTCAGTTAATGGCCATTAGCGAGGATGGGTAAGGAATGGTGTCCCTAGCCTCTGTTTGTCAGAGGGTGGAGACGGATGGCAGGAGAGAGATCACTTGGATCATTACCTGTTAGGTTCACTCCCTCTGGGACACCTGGCATTGGCCACTGTCGGCAGACACGATACTGGGCTGGATGGACCTTTGGTCTGACCCAGTATGGCCATTCTTATGTAACTTCAACGGAACCCCCCGCAAAGTCCCATTCCTCCTGCACCCGGAAACCCCCAATGAATCCCTGTGCATCCAGATTCCCCACGCACCAAGAACCCCCACCAAACTGCCCACACCCAGATTGCCCCACACAGAACCCTCTCACTCCACACCTGGATCACCCCACCCTAAGCCCTTCCACACTTTGATCCTGCTGGGCTGAGCCTGCCTGCCCCATACGAAAATCGGGGGCCAGGGCTGGGAGTGGAGGCAAGACTCTGTCCCTCTTGCTTGCTATCTTGGTGTGCGTGGCGCAGGGGGGCAGAGCCCCGGAGTGTTTCTGGGGAGGCCCAGCTCTTGCACTGTGTCAGGGTTGGGTGCAGCCTCACCATCAAATCCATGTTGGGAGGTGGGGGGGAGGGTAAGATTGCAGGGTGTCTCCATATTTATTGACAAATAAAATATGCAGAATTTTAAAATACTGTGCACAGAATTTTTATTTTTTTGGCACAGAATTCCCTCAGGAGTAATTAATTCTATCCTGCTTAATACTGAGTAAGCAACAAGATGAAGAAATATGTTTTTACAGTAAACATTTAATTTCATAATTAATGTTTCTGATTGTTAAGCCATATTGCATCAAGAGAAATGCTCTCTATACTTACTGATGTATATGCAGTTGCCTGAGTGTTTTTGTGAGAGATTGATGAATCCATGTGAGTCAAACCCAAGAAATTCAGACACAGTGGTGGAGTTAAACGGCAGAATAACCTGTATAAATTTAATAGTTAGCAGCTTTTAAGCAATTTCCCCCTTAATAAAATAAAATGTAAAGAATAATATCACAACTAGATATGAGGTGGCTTTTAAAAGATGAAATGCTGAATAAGTTGCACCTATCTGATCATCAAGGATTATATCTGAAACACTATTGATTTAAAATTCATTTATTATTTAAGAGGCAGTCCCAGAAACAATATATTATTTTTATATATATATACGTATATATACATATATACATACATATATATACATATATACATACATATATATACACACACACACACACACACACACAAAATATATGGTGTACTTACATGCCACTGAAAAGGAGACTGTATGCATCAGTCTGATGGTGCGAAGCTAAATAATAATAATTAAATACACGAATCCTGAAGACAGTTGAGTAAACACAGATACTTAAGAAGAAGATGGTAAGGAAGCAAGCCATCTAGAAACAAAATATTCATTTTTTACTATTTCTTTCAAATTTACAATTATATCAAAATAATTACTGCAATACTAGACTTAAACAATTTTGCCCTGAAGTCTTTTGTTGCTAATTTCTATTGTGTCATGGAATTATAATATAACTAATGCATAAATTTAGCCTATACAGGGCTATATACAGTGCTGTCAATGTACTGCATACAAGATGTACTTAAATAAATACAGCAGTGAAATCATTTTTTTGAAAAACAAAACATGTTAGCTCCTCTAAGTTGCAAAAGTATGAAGTGTATTTTTAAACAGCTAGGAAGGATTTAAAAGGGCTACCCTCCTTTCCTATTTACAGTGTAAAATAAAGCATGTTATAGGCTGATGTTGTTGCAGTTAAACTGGGTCTAACTACAATTAGACAATGGTGATGAGTTGAACAAACAAAGAAATGGATGAATAGTAAACTACCATAAGTAGCTTGGGAGCTCTTCCTTGACTTATACGGGACAGTCTAATAATAAAACAGGCGTTTTAAAGTTCCTGTAGTTTTGTCATCATACTTCAAATGTTGGGCTCAGTTCCTACAAGGTATGCGTCTCTTAAGCCATTCACAGCTCCTAAGACTACGGACTTGCCATTTGGTGGCAGGTTGGTATATTCAGAGCAAATATCACAGGCGTGAGAACATTGAAAAAGAAACTAGTCCAGATGATAAGAGAATGAGGAGTTCCATATACCATGACAACAACCCGTCTACGTAACTAGACCAAGTTACTCCATTTTTATGTTCCCACAGATGACTGAATTGGGTCAGACTCCACCGTTTGTAATAGAGTGGTGCACAGAAGAGGAGACACTGCCACAAAATTAGTCTTAGTACTTATGTAGGTTAGAGAGCTTGTGTGGTTCAGTAGTCAGAGGTTAATTTTTCATAGATAATAGATTACAAGGGCTAAGTTTAATAAACTTGGTCTTCCTCATTACTGTAGGAACTAAAATCTGTACAATAAGATTGTTAAATGAACATTCCAAACTGACCTCTATGTAAATATAGTTGTACGTTCTTTCTGCCAATTGTATGAAGACAGCAAACAAGGACAGAACAGGTTTAGTGCTGAAAAATGTGCACTCTGACCACACAACAATTACAGAGAATGTGGCCAAAACAATAGCAAGAATTCTGTAAAACCATGGCCGAAGGAGACACTCCCAGTACCATTCTGGAAAAAAAACAAAAACCAATAAATAGCAGGATTAATACAATTTATATAAGACATAGGAAGAGATGGAAATTTTCAAAATAGCATTGTTGAGGCACGGTGCCAACTGACATGGCTAGCTGAAAAGAATCCTATCTCAAGCAAATTTGCACTAAGAGTGGAATCTGTGGGGACAGTAATGCTAAGAACAACTCATTGATTTTGTGATGCCTGTAACTTTGTCTCAGGCCTGAATTATTATTTCTGAAACAATGCAACAAATATATAGAAAAAGCCAATTTCACATTTAAAAATAAAGTATGCATACATGTATAAACTTCTAACTGGGCTGGTAATAGGAAGAAATACCCCATCCAAAAAATAAACAAAAACAAAATTCTGTGGTTTATATTGCCTATAGGAATTGGAAAGCATATTTGGAGCAATGACTGATTTTCAGTGTTTCAATTAAGAGTGTTGAATATTAAATATTCAGCTGTGAAGATACTCTGTGCATAAGATGTATGCTTCAATATATGTTAGCATAATTACAACTAGTGTCTTTGCTAGGTTAGACAGTGTTTCCCACAACTCTCAGCCCCAGACTTGGGGAGCCTGTGTCTGGGCCAACAAAGAAAAGAAAACCCTGGGTTCCTTTAATGACTGCAGTGCACTTCACCTTTCTTCTCTTCTCCTCCTCATGGGCTTGGGGAGGTGAAATGAGAGGTGCTCCTTAGATGACTGGCTGATCAGAATGGTGCCAAATAAGACTATTGGCTCCTGCCACCCAAGGAGAGGGCTTATTAACCCTTCCCCTTGCTTGAGGAACTATTCTTCATCTAGGAGCAGAAGGTCCTCCTTTGGGATTAGAGAAAGACTGGGTTTTGCCCCTTGCTGTGGGCATCATGCTAGTCACCTTTTTGACAGTAGGAAGACATTTTTGCCAAATTGCCAGATTGGCCTGGTATGGGATTTTTGCCTCTCTTTCCACAGCTCAGGGACCTAGAGAATAGGTTAGGTTATTAAATTCATGTTGTTGGGATTTGGCAGGTTTACAGTGCATCATTCTATAGTGGGTTAGTTCCCTGATAAACTGGAAATGGAAGTTGGATTACAAGAAGGCATCTCATCTCCTAAAGAAGGAGCAGAATGGGGCTGGGACTCCAAGTGTCTGGTACAGCGAGAAAATAACATTTTCCCCATACCCTCAATTCTTCTATTTGGGGATGGTGGAAGAGTCACAGCAATGGTACTGGGACAACTTAAAGGTATGGAGAGCTGAAGGCACCCCTCTCTAAGGTGTTACGGTTTATGGAAGGCAGGATGACCTGCACTGGATGAGCTATTGCTGGATACTTTTCCAGATGTATTGTTGATACTGTTGCAACTTGTTTTTCTTTCTGTAATGTCCAGGAAAAAGCTTTAGGAATTTCTATGGAGGTGGCCATTATATAGTATAAGTGTGCTCTTGATTTGCCTACAAATTAAGTTTATTATCAGAAATATAACTGCTTTTTGGCAACTGGGGGAGGCGGTGTGTCTATTCCATCACGTGAGCACAAGGGAATGTATATTTGCTTACTACTACTATACATGAATATGACTCACGTAGGAGAAAAGATGCCATGCTCTACAGGAAAGCATGAGTTATAGTCATTTAGATACTCAACATTTGTATGACAACACGTACCAACAGTTGGTGTGTAGAAATATCGGGTAATTCTGTTTTCAGGTTCTTGGAACTGAAAAGTATGAACAAACTGACGAGTTGCACTGGTTTCGTTTTTCGCAACATCCTCCAAGTAGAATGCTTGTTCTAAAAGAATTCGCCACTGCACCTGCGTACGACGGTGTCTCTGAACTGAATAAATTACCTATAGTAAACAAACCCCAAAGTTTCAGTTACAGAACGCTTGCTCCAAGAAATGGGAGAAAATTGTTACATTCCATACTGACTGTTCACAATGTCATATAGGTGTATTTTGAGCTGAGTTAAACTGTGTTAAGGATTGAGTTAAAACCAAATTTGGAGCTGAATGGGTGTGAATGTAAGAGAGCTGTAAGAGACAGTTAAGAGGTCACACCTAAAACAAGGCCTAACAGAGTCTGCCCAGAAACTAGGACCATGTGGGCAGAGGGTTCCAATGGATGTTGTTTTGACCAGGTCTGTCTGTGGGTGTGGAAAAGGCTAACTGGAGGGCAGATAAGAAACGGAGGTCTGATCTACACTAAAAAGTTAAGTTGACCTAAGTCAACTTGCATTGACCTAGTTGTGCATGTCTCTACTCTTATACAGGGAGTCCTCGGACTTACGACGCCCGACTTACGTTGGACACGACTTACAACGCTTTTCAATTGACTGCCCGTTTCGCCCTTATGATGCTCTATTTGCATAAATTTTGCTTGAAATCACTTCCTGGTTGTGTTATACTGGTATGGAGCTGGAAGGGGTCATTTCTGATTGGCTTCGAGGCAGCAAGGTAGCTTGTTGCTCGGTAGGGTTGCTGCTTGTTTTTGATTGGCTCAGCCAATCAGAAAGCTTAAACAGTGATTGGCTGAGGCTTATCATGTATGCCGTTCTCCCTGGCTTTCTAAGCCTGTGTTACCGGCATTCTGAGCAGCATATGTAAGTTTATATGTTTATTTGAATGCTGTTTACAAAATACAGTGTACAGTAAATACATTGATATTGCAACATTAGTCATCTATAATTCAAAACTGGGTTACTGTGGTGAAAATAGTGTATCAAGCCTTGGTTCAGGAACCAATCCCCTCTTCATACCATTGATTCCTATGGGAAAGCAGTTTTGACTTACAATGCAATTCTGAGGAACGAATTGTGTTGCAAGTCCGAGGACTCCCAAGGTCTCCAGCAACCATATGCATCTCATTACAGCAACATAACATCACCTCCCCGAGCAATGCAGAGGCATGGCTGACCTATTTAGGTCAAGGCACTGTGAGTGTAGATATTGCATCAACTGTGTTGACCCTAATAATCCTCCAGCAGTTGTCCCACGATGCCCCTACCTCTGCAACAGTGGCCAATCCGGTCACAATTTTGAACTCCACTGCCCAAGGTCACAGAGACCGGAAGCCACATTCGCCCCTTTAAAGCCCCTAGTCTTTTTGAAATGCCTTTTCCTGATTGACTAACTTGATGAGCACACCCACTAGCTCACCTTTGCAAGCATCTGACCATGCTGGCCCCAATGACACAAAAACTACCAGATGCACTCCTGCCTGAAGCAGGAAAGAAGTCATGGAGCATCTCAGCATATGAGAAGAGACTGTGCAAGCACAGCTAAGGAAAAGCCGAAGAAATACATACATCTATGTGCAGATTGCACAGGGGATGCTGAAACGGGGGCAGAACACAGATGGAAGTGGTGTCATGGGAAAGTGAAGGAACTTCAGCAGGCATACCAGAAGGCAAGGTATGCAAACAACAAATCTGATACTGCCCCACAGACCTGTTTCTTCTATGATGAACAACATGCTATAGTTGGAGGGGAGTACACTAGCCTCCTGCCTATGACTGGACACTTTGTGGGACCGAGGCAGAGCCCCCCCGAGGCACATGGCAAGATGGAGGGATGGTGGCAGCGATGAGGAAGGGGGCTGAAACCATGCAGCGAGTCAGGAGCTATCAAACTCCACTGAACTCCAGCCAGTCCCACGTGGTGAGTGCAGGTGAGCCCTGGTAAGCATGAACATACATTATTCCTTGTAAGAATTTTTTTACTTTTTTGTTTCCCAAAATCTCATCTCCCCTTCCTCCCTTGGCTGCCCACCTGCCCTTCTTCCCCATTTAAAAATGGTGCCCATCCCATCTACAAGTATAAAGAAAGTAAAATGTTAGAGAATAATTTTTTTAAAAAGAAGCATTATAGTCTAAATACACAATCCACATCCGATCATTGTTCTTTTACCTCTAGCTGAGCACAGGACAAGGCAGAGGTGGTGTCCGCACTTCCATTCTTTGGTTTGTTGGGCTAGACAGGGGACCACATGGAATACTTTGTTTATCTGAACAAGAATGTCCCTTTTATCCTTGAGCGATCTTGATGAAATTTTGATGGAAATACTCTAGAATATTCTCCCAAACATTTCAAGGCATTGTAGTTTCTTGTTTCTTCCCCCACAATAGGACACTTTCTCACACCATTCTGCGATGAGTCCCGCTGCCACCATTACAGTAAATAGGCTAGCAGCATATGGGCCTGGGCTGGCTTCAGAACACCAGTAGAAGCTAGTTTCTCTGTGTATTGGTCACCCCCAGGAGGGAGATATCAGCCAAAATCACCACTGCCTGTAAAGATATTGGTAATATTCACCACACTTTCCCTATAGGAATACCAGGGGCACCTAGCATCTAAACTTTCTATGCAACAGTACACCCTCCTCCTTTCATGGTAGGCCAGGGCCTGCTCACCATGGTTTGACCTGTAAAGCGGTGCTGAAATGAGGCACTCCAAAGCTACAGTGACAATTGGCATTTCTTTCTAAAGGTATTTAGGAGAAGAATATAAGGGAATTTTGAGACTTATCATTCCCTTTCTGTTGTGACTAAATCTTAAAGGTACCTGTTTTAATCAGCAGCCTCTGGTGTGGTGGCTTGAGAGGTGCCCCCTCCACACCCGCTGAACATCTGACCTTATCAAGAGGAGAAAGAAGTGGACTAGGAGGATATGTTCTGTGAGATCCCCCAGTTCTCTATGACTACTGGCAATGAACAAAGGGGTTAGAAGGGGCCATATGGCCATGATCATGGAGAAGGACCAAGAATGAAGAGATCAGTTCCTTCAAGAGAGGCAAAGGATCAGAAAGGTGCATTGAGAAGTGCACCAGGATATCAAGGGCTTGCTAAGGCAACTCAGATGTTGCAGAGCATTATCAACCTACATGTCCAAAGACCCCAGACTCAGCAGCCTTTCTAATCCATGGTCACTACTCCACACATACCCCTACCCCACCCTCCATACACATCATAACAGATTGCAGCATGGTATGAACCCTTACCACTACCATTCTATGCCAGAGGAAAAACAAGGAGAATCATAACTATACATACACCAACCTGTGAAAACCACAAGATCAGCCACAAGGCACTACATATTTCGTAACATGACAAACATACATTTTTAATACATAAATGTAAATGTTTGTTTATTTGGATCTTTACAGTACTGGTTACCCTGTTACAATGCTGCTAAAATGTGTTTACCTTGTGTTTTTGCACTTTAATTTTGTTTCCTGTTTCTTTGCAAATAAGGTTCTATTTTTGGAAACTCAATATATTTGTTAACTTCCACCAAGCATAATTGCTGCATTACAGAATTCATAGTGGGAGTCAGTAACTCACCATACACACAAAGGCACACTAGTTCATAAAAGCATCACATAACACTGCTGTGGCTGACTGCTAAAATAATAGTCTTTTAAAGCCTCCCTGAGCTGTATCACTCCATGGTTGGCACTTCCAATAGCTCTTGTGTCTGGCTGTTCAAATTCAGCAGACAACCAGCCCACCTCAACCCTCCACCCTTCCGGCAGACTTTTTTCCTTTGCCTCTCAAACATCATGCAGTACACAACAACATGCATCTATAACGATGGGTATTTTTGCCTCACTGATAACCAAGCTAGTGAGTAAACAGCACCAGTGACACTTCAATCTACCAAAAGTCATCCTGCTGAGCTAGTAGTTGAATCTTTCTTTGGTGATGTCTAGGTAGCCAGTGTATGACTTCACGAGCCCCAGCGGGGCACAACGAGTAGGCTGGGTCCCACAGAATCACTACAGGCATTTCAGTATCGCCAACGGTAATGTGCTGGTCAAGAAAGAATGCCCCTTCTTATAGCTTTTGGAAAAGTCCTGTGTTCTTAAAGATGCGAGTTTCATGCACCTTCCCTGACCAGCTCATGGAGATATCAGTGAAGTGTCGGCAGTGATCCACTAGCACTTGCATAACAAACAGAAAGGGATGCTTTTCTACATATCCACTAGCAAGGTGAGGTGATGCCAGAACAGGGATACATGACCTATTGCTGCAAATCCACTCTGATTTCCTGCATACTGCCAATAGTCATAGTCTTATGCAGCAGGAAATGCTTAGTGGCCTCGCACACTTGGATGACAACAGCCCCCACTGTGGATTTTCCAACTCCAAACTGATTGGTCACTGACTGACAGCAATCTGGCATTGCAAACCCACAGAGCTTGATGGCCACTTGCTTCTCTACGGTCAATGCAACTCTCATTCTGGTGTCCTGCACTTGAAGTCTGAAGCAAGATCAGCACACAGATTCAGGGACGTGGCCTTTCGCATCTGAAAGTTCTGCAGCCACTGCTCATCATCCCAAACCCGCATTACAATGCGATCCCATCAATCACTGCTCGTTTCTCAGGCCCAGAAGTGGCAAACCACTGTGTGGAACTAGTCCATGAATGGCAGCAGCAACCTGGCATTTTTATTCACTGTGCCCAGCACCCAGTTATTGTGATATTCCTCATCTCTTTTTCCTCATCACATCCCCACTTGTAGTAATACTCATTCAAGTTTCACAAAGGAGAATAATGCATCCTGTATTAGCAATGGTCATTAAAATTTTGATGAGCTCTACAGGGTCCATACTTCTGTCAGGCAGATGGGCAGAGACTGAAAAGTAGCACGTAGGACTGTGGGAATTTTAAAAAACAATGCAAAAGTTATGCGATAGAACAAGCATTATGGGATGGGACCTTGACCTTTAGTTCCCAGAAATCCCTAGGGAAATTGCTGCTATCCCACAAAGCACTGCGAAAATGTTTAACAAAGCATTGAGCTGGATGGCAGTGCAGGGAATGCTGGGATATTACCCATGGCATATCACATTTTCCATTGATGCAACCATTTGGAGTGAGAAGGCACAGCAACGACAAACAGCCAAGTGTACCCGCACTCGAGTGATATACAAAAGCTGGCAGCAGTATGGCAACGTAGCTTGTGTCAAATGAACTCTGTAGTGTAGATTTGGCCTGAGAGAGACTTAGGGTATGTCTATACTGCAAATGGGAGGTGTGACTGTAGCAGATGTATACGTACCCAGGCTAGCTTTCATCTAGTTAAATCAAAGCTAGCTTGAGTAACAACAGCAGTGTAGTTGTGGCACCATGGGATAGCTACTCATATATGGTTCCCGGGTGGAGCTGTACTTGCGGTATACCTACACAAGTTACAATCACACCTCCTAGTTGCAATGTAGACGTAGCCTCAGAAGGAGAGCAAGAAAGTCAAGCACCAGTCTGTAAGCCCTGGGAAAAGGTGTGACCCTTGGAAAAGCCTAGAGAGAGGTTCTGAGTCAGGAGTGCTGACTGAAAGAGGTTTAGGCCTGTTAACTAAGAAACTACTACTTTTGCTTTTAGTTTCTCCTGCATTTGGAGAAGCAGGACTTTGTACGTTCCCTGTAAACAGACAAAACTGCACTGAATAAGATTCCATCATCAATTTCTACTCCCAAATGGGACAACTTACAAGGCCCTGAACAAACTAGCTGCTAAAGTTGAAAAGGAGCAACAGGTACAAAGATGACTTCTGCCTATTTTTTATGGTGTGTATTTAATTCTATTTATAAAAAGAGATGTGAAAGGAGTATTTCAAAACTGAGCATTTCTTTCCCCCACCATTTTCTTTCTCTATCTCCCCAATGTGTTTTGTGCGCTTTCACTATAATATCTGTTTGAGATTCTTCATTACAGCACACACAGTGCTATGCCTAATCACACCTATTTACAACATGCTACAACATATCACGGGATAAGCAATTTTTATTCCTTTAGATATTCCTTTTGAATTTCACACATTAATACATGTTTTGTTCCACTTTCAGAAATAGAACAAACAGGTACGGTTTTACAAGCAGAATAAAAAAAAAATATATCATGCAAATTAAAGATCTCAGTTTATTTTAAATGTCAACTAATTTAGAACAAACAATGGTCTTAAATGAATACATTAGCAGGAGAAGTGATGTTGCAATAGAAACTTATCGAGTTACCTGTTTGTGAAGTTTGACCAGACTTTTCTCACTTGGATAGTTGTTTTGCCTGTCATCAAAATCTTCATAGTCATCCATGTTCCTACCCATTCTTTCCTGGTATTCAGTAGGACACTGGTAGGAAAAGGAAAATAATTGAAATACTTCATTTATGGAAGCAGAGCATACATGACCAGTAGGATAGGTCTTTTATTGAAGTCTTAAAATATTTTTTGGACAGTGGATGCAACTGAAATGCATTTCACTTAAAATATTCAATTTCTTTCCCCTCCGACACTGCAAAGGATTTACTTGTAAAAGTGGAGTCTGCATTTCCCTGAATGTAAATGATCACATTCTAAGAATATAAAAAAAGACATCTTGTTAAAGAAAAATGTATTTTATTCAAGTTTGTATGAATAAATTCAGAATAGGATACAGCACATAGAAGTAGAAAGAATATTTATCTTTTTCAGTTATCCTTTACAACGTAATTTTAGTGCTTGATATGGAAACAAATATATATCAGCCACCAAAGAATAGCTCAAACTATATTTATAGAAGACAAGCAATTATATACACCAGGGGTCGGCAACCTTTCAGAAGTGGCGTGCTGAGTCTTCATTTATTCACTCTAATTTAAGGTTTTGCGTGCCAGTAATACATTTTAACTTTTTTAGAAAGTCTCTTTCTATAAGTCTATAATATATAACTAAACTATTGTTGTATGTAAAGTAAAATATTTAAGAAGCTTCATTTAAAATTAAATTAAAATGCAGAGCCCCCCGGACCAGTGGCCAGGACCCAGGCAGTGTGAGTGCCACTGAAAATCAGCTCGCATGCCGCCTTTGGCACACGTGCCATAGGTTTCCTACCCCTGATACACACCATAGTACACAGATGTCATTGCATAGAGAGGTGGACTCTCATAAACAAGAAAATTATAAATTATAACTCAAGTGTTAGGTCAGCAGATCATCAAGATAAAAATCTTTTTTAAAAAGTTACATTATGTTCAAAAATGCTGTGTGCTTGCTTTCCATATTCTAGAAAAAGTCCTAATACTATAAACAGAATCCCAATTTAATAATTTCACCTTTCATAACAACATAATTAGGACTGCTGGTGTTCAACTGAGCTTTTAAGAATAACAGCTTTCAAAAGGTTTTCATTTATTGAAACAAAATAAACCACAAGAAAAGAAATTCTAACATTGGATGAGAATCTTAAAGGGGCTAAAAAGTCAGGTTTTGATATGTTCAGGAACTTACAAAAGAGCAAGAATCTCTAAAACGGTAGAATTCATTAATTACCTTTTTCAATATTGTATCAACACATTTTCTCAAAGGGTGATTATACTTGATACTCTCATTCACTTTACGGACTTCCTGTTTAAAAAACAAAAAAACAAAAACAAAACCAACAGAACTCACAAACATTACATGTCATTTCAGTGTATAAAGTGGCTAAAAGCTCTTAAGTGGAAATTTTATGTGACCCACTAGAGGTCCTTGCCAACCCAAATGATTCCTTGGTAAGAAGTTTCAAAATTTTTAAAGAATGTTGCTGACCTACAAACGCTACTGATGGTCTGTTTTGAAGCAGGCACATTGAGGGGAAAATGCATTTTATTTAATTGTTGTGGTGACTCACATGGGAAGTAAACTTGGAAGTGGCAGAAAGTGACTCATCAAAGGTTCCTTCAGAGAATCCCCTTGTTGCCATTAAGGATCTTTTGAATATCCTGTAATCCCTCTGCCTAGGTATTGCCCTCTAATCTCTGGTTGCCACATTTCAGAGAACGTTTGACAAGCATCAATAATAGCTGAGTATATGGAAGATGCTGCCTATCACACAGGCAAGTTTTGTCACAGCTGTTTCCAGCCAAGAACTCAGTGATGCACCAGTCTTGGACAGGTCAAAGAGATGGGGGAGAATCAGATATCTTCCTCCATCCTATTGGAAATGCAGGAGATAACTATTTTATGAGAGTTTACTCAAGGATCTGGGTGTTTTCTGTGCTCCTACAGGAAGACTGAAATCTACAGTTCTTCTGGTGTATAAGTGACAAGTTTATCTGGAGATCTATAGTTGAATTCTTTGAGATGGTGTCAGCACTGTTTGAGGTCACAGTTATCACTGCCCTTGAGAATTTCACCAATGTCAAAGAACGTATATCATGTGAATCTCAAATTTCCAAGGCATAGTGCATTCACTTTCAGAATAAGTTCATAAAATTTCAAACCTTAAAATCACAACAAGCTTTCAGATACTAGACATTTTAGCACTGGTTTTACTTTCTAGAACTAATGATACCCTGAGTGTTGTAGTCCTTGTGGGTTGCAGATACTGGACCTCAAAATCTGTCAGCAATCCCTCCAGCCAGGAGTGCTTTTTAGGCCATAGACTATGATTGAATATAGGAAGTTCTAAAGGCTCAGAGAGAGTGTAATTTTCAGTTCATAAATCTGCAAAATTTGTCAGTATCTCTGTCACCAAAACATCCCCAGAATAAGGAGATGAAGTTTCTGCTGCCATTTTATCATACCCCATATATATGTAGGAAGAGTTACCATACAATACAAATCCCCACAAGTGTCGAATGCATAATTTTATGGTCATGGGCACTAGAACAGGACAGTAAATACTAGTTGTTGAATTTGTTTGATTCACACTTTGTTCTTACTAGAAGATTTGATTCTATTGCTCAGTGGCAAATCATAGGAATGAAGAATAATGGTAGTGCATTTCTCAGGAGAATCTCTTTGGAAAACAAATATACCTTCTGTTCACTCGTCAAAAAGAAGTATAAATAGAACCAAGAAACAGATCCTGAATCTCTTATTACAAGATAGATTTTTAAGAAGGAAAGTTTTTAAGTAGTGCACAGAAGTGTAAACAGTGTAAGCTGCATGAGCATTAATGGGGTCTGTGCACTAAATCTTCATGCATGCACCCCTTATTGATCAGCATTGTTCCAAGAGTCAACACTTGATGATTGCTGTTCTCATTGCTGACATACCATATCAAATTACCACCATGTAGCAGTTTGTAAGCTCTTCAGATCAGATACTGTTTTTACTTCTGATTTTATACAATACCTAGCACCCCGACTGGGGATCTCTGGGCACTTCCATAATTTCATGACAGTAGCTTTCTAAAGTAGGCTCATGTTACTTAAGATGTACCTCCTTTTGAGGAAGTGGAATTGAAGATGAATAATTAAACCTTCACTACTTTATACTTCTTAATTAAATTAGCTAGTTCACCTCCATAATATCCTCTAAGTTCTCCTCTGCATCTGCTTTTTCAGTCATCAGTTTGGCAACCTTGAAATAAGTCTTCATAAGAAGGTACCCCCTTTTTGCTCCATTCCAGTGAGAACGTGGAATTTCCACCAAACCATACCCCAACAACAACACAAGAAGGAAAAGACCCCAGGTGTTGGCAGCTGCTATCCCAATTGTCTGAAGCTGGTTCCTAAAACAGAAGAGTGACCACCAGTAAGTAATTACGTTTTCACAGACACAGAAAAAGCCACCAAGAAACTTCTGCCTTTAAGGAGCAACCTGAGTGCTGTTCACCAGGTGCACCCATACAGAGTGCTGACAGGCAGACAATACTGGGAAAAACAACATACAAGAGCCACCTCTTTCCTGCCTCTGAAGCTTAGGGGGCGGGGGCATGCAGGGGGCAAAGAATAAATCAGAAAACCCAGCAGCAAACCTGCTGGAGCAATAGACTACCATGCCAGAGACGATGGTAGAGGTTTATATTAATTTGTACTATTTTCCATATATTCAAGTGTCTTTTTTAATGCTAGCAAGTTTCTTTGTAAATACTACATTTCAGGATTTGAAAAGACATTTATTGATTGAAGTCTTCCATTTCAAAGTTAACTGCAGATAAAGTCCCAGATCAAAAATTTAAATGTGATCCCAGAAATGTTTAAACAGACAATACTACCACAAGCCTTTCTAATGACAGTCTTCCTAAAAATACCTGACCAATAAAAGTTTTTCCAGAAATGCCATCTGAAAAGCAAGTGCTAGAGAGAAAACATTGGAAATCAGACTAAACCATATACAAATTACACATACACACACACACACACACACACACACACACTTTTCCTGAAAAAAAATCAATAGAAATAGTAGTATATTCAGGGAAAATCTAGAGCAAATCAGAATTCTAGGTTAGATTAGTACTGCCCAACTTCTCCATTGCAGGGATATTGTGAGAAATACAAACACATTTTAAAGAACAAATACTTACAATAGTATTACTCTTACCATTGTAGATTGAAATTTGGATTTACAGCCACATATATTAAAAATGCTCCAAAAATCAGCAAGTAAGTGCCATAATAGATTGCATTCTCAATCAATGCAGTTTTAATCTTTCCAGTAATGGAGAACCCTCCTGATCTAGCATACGACTGCATGAAAGGTAAGAGTATCCTAGAACCAAACAAAAATACATTAATGATGTAACATTTTTCCATTTTACCTTATTTGCCAATTTTCACTTGCAGAGTTCTCCTAGCAAAACCTGTTACCTATTACATTTGTGTTCTCTTTAGATACACCTAGTTGACAGTAAACCTTGAAATAACTTGTGTTTAGATTAAGATTTATAGACAGCTTTAGTATGAAGAACGACCACTTATGAGAGCACTACAGGCTTTGCTCCTCTTGGTCATAGTTTCACATTAATACACTACCCAATGTATCTAAAACAAGGCATATGCATATTGCTTTCCCTTTAAACATATTTGTCGTGGCTACTGCAGGCATGTGCCTTCTCTTATATAGCTTTCAAGTTCCCCAAGTCCTTTTTATAGCCTCTCATAATGATGAAATGTAGGATTTGTTCTTTACACACATTTCTTGGAAGAATTCACCCTAAAAAAAGAGAACACTGCTGAACAGAGAGACCTTGTAACATTTTGCTCCTGGGCAGTAATGGTTTTGTTTGTTTGCTTGTTTTGTTCTGTGCTAAGATTATCTCTCTGACTCAGAATATTAGATATAGATTGTGGAGCTTGCTCCCCCAAGAGTATACAGAAGCAATAACAGCAGAGAATGAAAGAACATTTTTATGAGCATCAGAATGTTCCTTACACTGGCCACTCTGTTTGCTAAACCAAAACTCTTTAATTTTGGACTTAATACAAGACAAATATACTTAACTAAGTTTTACTATCAGTACTTTGGTTTTTAATTGGATATATTCCTCATTAAATCCCCATTAGTTAATGGGAGTTAAACATGTTTAAATGCTTTACGGAAACTATAATGTTGTAAGGTATTTGATTTCAAAACAATTTTCTTTTGCCAGACCATCAGATAATGTAAAAATCTTTCAGAACGAAATCTTAAAAAGGTATTGTAAATCCTAGTAACTTTTATTTTCACAATATATATTGTGGTCTTTGCCATCTATTTGCCTCACTTACCAGGTTAAGAACTGTGATGTCCAGTATACTACACGCCAGAAGATTGGCATAATTCCATCAGGGATATAACTCCATGGTTTGAAACACTTATGTTTTCTGTAAAAAAGTCAGAGAGCCACATGTTAATTGTAAAATCTAAATATCATAATATTCATCACTTCTATCCAGAAACTATTTTCAGTCTTGCCACTGAAGAATACTGTTTTAATTAAATGTTTTTGCACGACTAACATGTTTCGTAAGAGATTTAGTTTATAGCCCACTTTAAAATTATGCTGATAAAAATACTGGCACCACAAACAGCACATATCTGGTTAGGACAATTTCTCTTAAGGGGGAAAAAAAAAAGGGTAGTCCCGACTGGCATTCTATCAGAGACTCACCAGAAGTCAACTAGTAAGGCAATTTTTTTGGTTGTGTTCAGTAAAGCATGTTCATATTTTTCTTACATAGAATGTTTCTTTTTCAGAGAACAAGATCTTAGGAAAGAAAGAGCCAAACTGAAAAAAAGTAAATGGTTGTTTTCCCTTCTATTTATTATATAATTATGTCGGGGGGTGGGATTTTCAAAAACACCTAAAGGTGTAGGCGTCCAACTCCCATTAACTTTCAATGGAAGTTGGGTGCATAACTTCCTTAGAAGCTTTTGAAAATTCTACCCAGAGCAGTTAGTAGTAACAGAGCAGTTACCTAAGTATTTCCATTATAACTCAGTTTGAGAGTCACTCATCTTTACAAAAAAAACTTTCACTCAATGGGCTGATACTTTCCAAATCTAGTCTTTGCCTGAAAAAGCTGGGAAGTTTGAGCAAAACCACCCAAGCTGCTGAGTACAAGGAGTGTGAAAAACAAATGCTTCTAATCACCAACACATTCCTCATTACAGAATAACTTTATCTGCTTGTGTATCCAAGCAGTAGGAACAGAAGGGATAAGAAAGTTACTGTTTGACAGAGATAGCAGTTATTGAGAAGTGTTTTGGAGTGTTCCAGTGAAAAGTTGGTTTTGATTTGCCAGTTATGAGCAATTTGCACATGTAGAGTAGTTTAATCAGAGATATATTTAATGATCTGCCAATGTCTCAAACTAAGGTAGGCTGAATGACTAACATGATTGCAGACTAAAACAAGTTATATTTAGTTAATGTCTGTGTTTTGTGCAAAACAAATTTGAAGGAAAGCTAGCCAAAGACTCAAAAAGTAAAAGCAAAATTTTTTTAAGTATATATCAGAAGCAGGAAGCCTGCTAAACAACCAGTGGGGCCACTGGACAATTGAGATGCTAAAGGAACACTCAACGAAGATAAGGCCATTGAGGAGAAACCAAATTAATTCTTTGCATTGGTCTTCATGGCTGAGAATAAGAGGGAGATTCCCAAACCTGAGCCATTCTTTTTAGGTGACAAATCTGAGGAGCTATCCAAGATTGAGGTATCATTAGAGGAGCTTTTGTAACAAATTGATAAATTAAACAGTAATAAGTCATCAAGACCAAATGGTATTCACCCAAGAATTCTGAAGGAACTCAAATGTGAAATTGCAGAACTACTAACCATGGTATGCAACTTATTATTTAAATCAGCTTCTGTACCAAATGACTCGAGGATGCCAATTTTTAAAAAAGGTTCCATAGGTGATCCTGGCAATTACAGGCCAGTAAGCTTAACTTCAGGACCAGACAAATTGGTTGAAACTATAGTAAACAGAATTATCAGACATATAGATGAACATGATTTGTTGGGGGAAGAGTCAACAGGTTTTCTGTAAAGGGAAATCATGCCTCACCAATCTACTAGAATTTCTTGAAGGGGTCAACAAGCATGTGGAAAAGTGGATATAGTGTGCTTAGATTTTCAGAAAGCCTTTGACAAGATCCCTCACCAAAGGCTCTTAAGCAAAGTAAGCTGTCATGGGATAAGAGGGAAGGTCCTCTCAGGGATCGGTAACTGGTTAAAAGATAGTAAATGAAGAGTAGGAATAAATGGCCAGTTTTCAGAATGGAGAGAGGTAAATAGTGGTGTCCCCCAGGGGACTATACTGGGACCAATACTATTCAATATATTCAGAAATTATCTGGAAAAAGGGGTAAACAGTAGGTGGAAAAATTCACAGATGATACCAAAATACTCAAGAAAGTTAAGTCCAATGCTGACTGCAAACAGTTCCAAAGGGATCTCACAAAACTGAGTGATTGGGCAACAAAATGGCAGATGAAATTCAATGTTGATAAATGCAAAGTAATGCACACTGGAAAACATAATCCCAATTATACATGTAAAATGATCGGGTCTAAATTAGCTGTTACCACTCACAAAAGAGATCTTGGAGTCATTGTGGATAGTTCTCTGAAAAGATCCACTCAGTGTGCAGTGGCAGTCAAAAAAGCTAACAGAATGTTGGGAATCGTTAGGAAAGGGAGAGATAAGACGATAGAAAATATCATATGGCCTCTATATAAATCCATAGTGTGCCCACATATTGAATACTGCTTGCAGATCTGGTCGCCTCATCTCAAAAAGATATATTGGAATTGGAAAAGGTACAGAAAAGGGCAACAAAAATGATTAGGGGTAGGGAACAGCTTCCATATGAGGAGAATTTAATAAGACTTGGACTTTTCAGCTTGGAAAAGACACAACTAAGGGGGGATATGATTGAGGTCTATAAAATCATGACTGGTGTGGAGAAATAAAGAAGTGTTATTTATTCCTTCTCATAACACAAGAACTGGGGGCCACCAAATGAAATTAATAGGAAGCAGCAGGTTTAAAAAACAAACAAACAGAAGTATTTCTCCACACAACGCACAGTCAACCTCTGGAACTCTTTGCCAGAAGATGTTGTGAGAGCAAAGACTATAACAGGGTTCAAAAAAGAACTAGATAAGTTCATGGAGGTTAGATCCATCAATGCAAAACCATGCTCTAAAGTGTCCTTAGTCTCTGTTTGCCAGAAGCTGGGAATGGGTGATGGGGGATGGATCACTTGATGATTATGTATCCTGTTCATTCCCTCTGAAGCACCTGGCATTGGCCACTGTCGGAACACAGGATACTGGACTATATGGACCATTGGTCTGACCCAGTATGGCCGTTCTTATGTACAGTGTACTACAGTAAAAAGATATGATAGTGGTTTATTTAAAGTTGTAGAAGAGATCGTAGGATAATGCATTATTTGAGAAATAGAAAGTCTTATAATTTAAGACTGTTGAGCAATGCATACCCATCAAGGGGAAAAGAGTTGTGCATGCCACCTTAATGCTGGTATTTCCTGACTTTTCGGTGTTAAACAACCTTAATATTCTCCACTTTGGGGTGATGAAATAATAAAAATTTTGCACATACACATCAATTTGCATCCTAGAATCTCAAAACAGCTTACTGACAATTAACTAAGCCTCACGTCTCTGTGAGACAAGGAAGAGTATTACATTATTTTTTCAAACATGGATATAAAACACAAAGGTTAAGAAATTTGTTTATGGTCAAATGGGGAAAAAGACAGAAAGAGATCTGGATTTTATAATTTCAGTGCTCCTATCATCATACTACAACCAGCAGACGGATATAGAGCACCTGAGATAACTTTTGAGTTGTTTGAAATTTACAGAGGTTTACAGTCTTGGAGATAACTAATACATATACTAACGAAAGACTGTGTGTCTCTGAAGCACACTCTCATGGTCAAAAACTGTAATAAGCATTAGGTCTGTGGAATAAAGAAAGAAATTCACAAAAGCACCTCTCTTGGCATATTCAAATTCCTTCTAAAAACCTCAGTTCTCTTGTCTTGCCTATGACAAAGTAGGAGGAGGAAAGATAACAAAATTAAAAACAATTAAAAATAAACAAAAATAGAAGCACTGAGAGCTGCAGATATATTAATCACAAGATCTTATGGTCATGTTTGTCCTTCCTCACAACATTGCCTGTTAACAGCTTTCAATCACCATGTCATGTTCAATTTAGAGTGCACTCTCTCCAGCACAGGTACTAGTTCTTTATTTGCACATTTTTGCTTACTTAAAAAGTATGCTAATGCTTTTAACATTTTGATGCAGAAAAATAAGATTGTTCTTAATACCTTGGAGCGGAAGTAGGGTAAGATCCATTGACGTTGTTGTTGCTGCTGCTTTCTGGTGGGCTGGAGTTAACAGCAAGTTTGCATCGATTGTATATAGTCTAGAAGACAATGAAATAATCATGTAAAAAACTATTAGAACAAGGTGAAATAGTTATTGAAGAAAAACAAGAATAGGGATACAAATCAAATTTGGCACCAAAGTTCAATGCTAATGTTTCCATGGCTTTTCACCTTTAATTCTAGTAAGGCATGTTTAAAAAAAAAAAAAAAAAATCCCTACAGTATTTGCATCCCAGCACTTAACTAGTGCATAAAAAAATTAAGATTGAAACTGATGAAAAACTGACTAGAAAAAATAGAATGAAATAAATTAGTTCATTGTTCAAGCTGAGAGAAATACTAAAAGTAACAGCATAAATAATGAATTTTAAAATTCAATTCACTTATTTTTAAATATGATTTTTAACTTGACAGAGCTAACAGCACATTTTATTCAATTTTACAATTTTTAAAAGATCCCTTTCAGTGAAAATTCTTTGTCTTATAAAGATATTTTCTACTGATTTATACAACTGTATTCTTAGTATGTAGTGTATTTTGTGATTTTCTTTTTAAACAGAGCAATAACGTACTAAGTTTTACAAAAATGGAAAATCTTACCGTACTAACATCCAGAGGCAATATAAATACTATAAGAAAGCAGAGATACCAAGCCAGTAGTGTTGCTATGATCACAAGTCTATGTTGTTTCTTGAAGTCTCCATACCGATGAAGTATGAATAAAGCCAGAAAAAAGACAAATATTATCTCGATACCCAAAGCTGCTCCACTCATTATTATATATTCACTCCAACCAGCCAATGCAGCTCACTTATGAAAGTGGATCATAACTGTAAGACAAAAAACACATTTCATTACATTAAAACAGAGGTCCTCAAACTGTGGGGCATGCCCCCCTAGGGGGTAGCGGAGTGGCCAGCCAGCCCCCACAGGGGGAGGGGAAGGAGCGCCACCTAGCCCCACTCCACTCCCAGCTCTGCTCTGGCCCCACCCTCAACCTGGGCCACGGCTCCATTCCTGGCCCCTTTACCCTATTTCACGCCGTGCCCCCACCCCAAGCCATGGCCCTGCTCCTGGGTCCAGGGAGGAGGGGGAGTGTGGACAAGGGTAAGAGAGGATGCAACCCTGAAAATTTGGGGACCACTGCATTAAAACCTCTGGAAGATACGTATGAAATAAATGAGCACTGAATGCTCAAAATGTGTTTCTGTGGAAGCTTACTGACACGCACTTTTTAAGTTTATATACGAACAGCTTAGATGATTCATCTGACTTTCAGAAGGGTACTGTTTTTCACTTAATTTTCCATATAGTTTTATTGAGGCAGGTGACCAAGTCATCTGTCCAAAAAATTACATGGTGAGTCAATGGCACAATTGGTACTGGACACTAAGATCCACCTGGCTCACAGTCCTTTACTATAATCACAAGATAACACATTGTCCCACAGTTCTGTTAGCAAAAAATAATGCATTCCTCCAGTCACATTTTGTAATATATTTATAAGGCTCCCCCTCCTCTACCTTCGTGGTCTCAAGTACTTGATATCAGATAGCATGAGTGACAACTTCCTGTTCACTGGATGAGCATATAGCCCTAACTTTTCAATTCGATCAACAGCAGTAACAATCCAATATGAAATTATTCTCTTATTTCTAACAGTAAAACATACTATTTTACCATTATTTATTTCTTCCATAAGAAACTAGATAGCTTGAACAAAGAAAAAAGATTTGGTAAGATACCAATTTAATTTTCAGCAAGATATTGAGAATTTTATTTAATTAATGATATATACCTTGATTGCGTATTTAGTTATTTACTAGCGAGACAAGGTGGGTGAGGTAATATCTCTTTTTGGACCAACTTTTGTTGATGAGAAAGAGAAGTTTTGAGCTTACACAGAGCTCTTCTTCAGATCTGGGAAACGTACTCAGTGCTTGTCTACATTTATAATGCTGCCGGAGTGCAGCTGCACTGATACAGTTGTGCTGCTGTAGCGCTTCAGTGAAGCCACTACCTATGCCAATGGGAGAACTGCTCCCATCAGCGTAGGTACTCCACCTCCCCAAAAGGTGGTAGCTATATTGACGGGAGAAGCCTTCCCATCAACATAGCGCTGTCTACTCCGGGGTGGGGTGGGGTGGGGGGTATTAGTTAGGTTGGTGTGACTACGTCACTCATGGGTGTGAATTTTCCATACCCCTGAGCGACAGTTATACCAACATATGTTTGTAGTGTAGACCCGCGTTTTTCAAATTTCGGGTCGCGACCCAGTACTGGGTCACAGCATGTCAGGCACTGGGTCACTCTGGTCAGCACTGCCGACTGGGACATTAAAAGTCCCGTCGGCGGTGCTGCCCAGCTAAGGCATGCTAGTGCCTATCTTTTCCGACACTGCGCTGTGCCCCGGAAGCGGCCAGCAACGGGTCTGGCTTCTAGGCAGGGGAGCCACGGGACTCCGCGTGCTGCCCCTGCCCTGAGCACTGCAAGAACTAGGGGTCACCAAATGAAATTGATAGGAAGCAGGTTTAAAACAAACAAATGGAAGTATTTCTCCACACAACGCACAGTCAACCTCTGGAACTCTTTGCCAGAAGATGTTGCGAAAGCAAAGACTATAACAGGGTTCAAAAAAGAACTAGATAAATTCATGGAGGATAGGTCCATCAATGGCTATTAGCCAGGATAGGCAGGGATGCAAAACCATGCCCTAAAGTGTCCCTAGTCTCTGTTTGCCAGAAGCTGGGAATGGGCGACAGGGGATGGATCACTTGATGATTATCTGTCCTGTTCATTCCCTCGGGGGCACCTGGCATTGGCCACTGTCGGCACAAAGGATACTAGACTATATGGATCATTGGTCTGACCCAGTAGGGCCGTTCTTATGTACAGTGTACTAAAGTAAAAAGATGTGATAGTGGTTTATTTAAAGCTGTAGAAGAGATAGTAAGATAATGGGAAGGGGGAGAAGAGAGGGGGAGTCTAGGAGCGAGACCAGCTGCTGGCTGCTTCCGGGGTGCAGCGAGGTCTGCGGTGCCAAGATGGGTGGGAAGCCTGCCTCTGCACCCGGGCTACGCCGCTCACTGGGAGCCGCTGGCGGTAAGTCCACGCCCCAACCCTGTGCCCCCCCCAAACCTGGAATCCTCATCCCCAGCCCCATCCCAGAGCCTGCACCACCATCCCAGGGCCCTGACCCCCTTCCACACCCCCCAACCCACTGCCCCAGCCCTGAGCCCCACCAAACCCAGAACCCCTCATTTCCAGCCCCACCCTGCAGCCCTCACCCCTGCACCCCAGCCCTCTGCCCCTCCCACACCCCAAACCCCTCATCCCCAGCTCCGTTGTGTCACAGACATCAACAATTTTCTTCAACTGGGTTCCCAGAAAAAAAGTTTGAAAACCACAGGTGTAGGCCACGGTTCAGAGTGTTATAGCTAAATACAAGGTGGAACAGATTGTTTAGCATAACTATTTAACACATATTCCAAGGGACCAATCAAGGTGAAGCGGCCCGTTAACATCCCTTCAGTCAAAGAAAAGGAAAGGGGCGGGGGGGAAATGGGTGTGGGAGTTGTTAGTGGGTTATAGATTGTTGTAATAAGCGATAAATCTACTGTTTATATTCAGTCCATGATTTTTTTTGTGTCTAGCAAAGTCACGAATTTAAGTTCCCAGGCTCTTCTTTTGAAAGTGTTGTGCAAGTTTCCTTTGGGGATGAGGACAGATATGTCAGATATAGAGTGGTGACTTTGGGAAGTGTTCACCCTTAGGTGATGTGGTGTTTTTGTCTTTTATCATCTTCGTTTATGAGTTCATTCGAGAGCACAGTGATTGTCTTGTTTCACCCACATAGTTGCTACTGGGGAATTTAGTGCACTGGATGAGGTACACCACACGTTGTGATAGGCATGTATAGGACCCATGGATCTTGAAAGGTGTGTTCTGGGGGTGTTAATCATTGTAGCAGTGGAGATACATCTCCAGGTTTTGTATCTTGTTCTGGCAGGGCCTGGTGCCACTTTGAGTTGGTGTGTGCTGGTCTCTGGGGAGCTTACTTCTGGGATGAACTTGGGGTGGGGTGGGGGTGGGGTTGTCTGAAGGCCAGAAGAGCGGATTCAGGAAAGATTTATTTCAGGATGGGGTTCCTATCAAGTATGGGTTGTAGTAGTTTGATGATACCCTCTATGGGTTCCAAGTGGGGTGATAGGTAACAACTAGAGGTGTGCAGTCATAGTGTTCCCCCCCCCCATATTGAAGCAGGTCCTCTCGGGGTATTTACTCTAATTTAATGGAGTAGCATTACTTTTTACCAATATCTGTGTTTGCTCACTGATGCTTACGGGTTTTAATACAATGGAAAAATCTACAATGTTCATCATATGTAATTTCAGGACAAGAAAAAAAAAACGCAACATGATAGCACTTAAAATTTAAAATCCTTCCTTCTCTATGATGCTCTTCTACCCTGTCTTCAAACACAACTGTCCCTTAAGAACATAAGAACAGCCATACTGGGTCAGACCAAAGGTTCATCTAGCCCAGTATCCTGTCTTCTGACAGTGGCCAATGACAGTGCCCCAGAGGGAATGAACAGAACAGGTAATCAAGTGATCCATCCCCTGTCACCCATTCCCAGCTTCTGGCAAACAGAGGCTAGGGCAGGGGTGGGCAAACTACAGCCTGCATCCGGCTGGTCAGATGTTTTAATCTGGCCCTCGAGCTCCTGCTGGGGAACGGAGTCAGGGGCTTGGGAAGCAGCTGGCATGTCCCTCCTCCGGCTCCTACGCGTAGGGGCAGCCAGGGGGCTCCACACACTGCCCCCACCCCAAGCCCCACCTCCGCAGCTCCCATTGGCTGGGAATCGTGGCCAATGGGAGCCGCACCTGCGGACAGGGCAGCATGCAGAACTGCTTGGCCATGCCTCCGTGTAGGAGCTAGAGGGGGAACATGCCACTGCTTCTGGGAACTGCTTGAGGTAAGTGCCGCCAGAAGCCTTCACCCCTGAGCCTTCACCCGAGCCCCCCCACACCCTCAACCCCCTGCCCCATCCCGCCCTCCGAACCCCTCAATCCCAGCCCAGAGCCCCCTCCTGTACCCCAACCCCCACATCCACGGCCCCACCCAGAGCCCACACCCCCAGCCGAAGCCCTCATCCCCTTCCCCAGCCGTGAGTCCCCTCCAGCACCCTAAACTCCTCATTTCTGGCCCCACCACAGAGCCCGCAGCCCCAGCCGGAGCCCTCACCCCCTCCCGCTTCCCTACTCCCAATTTTGTGAGCATTCTTGTCCCATCAAACAATTTCCATACTCAGATGTGGCCCTCAGGCCAAAAAGTTTGCCCACCCTTAGGCTAGGGACACCATCCCTGTCCATCCAGGCTAATAGCCATTGATAGACCTATCCTCTATGAACTTATCTAGTTCTTTTTTGAAGGCTTTTATAGTCTTGGCCTTCACAACATCCTCTGCCAAGAAGTTCCACAGATGGACTGTGCGTTGTGTGAAAAAAATACTTCCTTTTGTTTGTTTTAAATCTGCTGCCTATTAATTTCATTTGGTGACCCCTAGTTCTTGTGTTATGAGAAGGAGTAAATATCACTTCCTTATTTACTTTCTCCACACCAATCATGATTTTATAGACCTCTATTATATCCCCCACTAGTAGTCTCTTTTCCAAGCTGAAAAGTCCCAATCTTATTAATCTCTTCTCATGTGGCAGCTGCTCCGTACCCCTAATCAATTTTGTTGTCGTTTTCTGAACCTTTTCCAATTCCAGTATATCTTTTTTGAGATGAGGCAACCACAACCACATGCAGTATTCAAGATGTGGGTGTACCATGGATTTATATAGAGGCAATATGATATTTTCGGTCATCTTATCTATCCCTTTCCTAATGATTCCCAACATTCTGTTCCCTTTTTTGGCTGCTGCTGCAGACTGAGTGAACTATCCACAATGACTCCAAGATCTCTCTCGAGTGGTAAAGGCTAATTTAGACCCCATCATTTTATATGTATAGTTGGGATTATGTTTTCCAATGTGCATTACTTTGCATTTATCAACATTGAATTTCATCTACCATTTTGTTGCCCAGTCACCCAGTTTTGAGAGATCCTTTTGTAGCTCTTCACAGTCTGCTTGGGACTTAACTATATTGAGTAATTTTGTCCCTTACATTCATTTATCTTTTTTTTGCTGCACTCTTTTCCCAATTACTTATTCTATGTTATAGGAAGGCATCAATATGATGCCATGTGATGGAAGTTGTTTTTACAGTTTTTTTTTTTTAAATCTAGAATGTTACACACACAAAACCTACAATAAAAGAACACTGAGGTTGCAAAGACAAAAGTTACTCAAAAGTTATGAAATGCAGAATTAAGGTTCTATGGAACCTTAATTTGGCCCTTTATACATATGCATTATGACAGTTTTTAATTACATTATCACATACTACTTTGAGACAGGACTCCTGTCTCATTCACTGAACATAGGGTACTCACTATTCAATATTTTGTTTTCTCCTTGTTCAATGTGTGGCCCAGGCCTTACTGCACATTATTCAATGCTGCTTTGAAGACATAATTATTGATTTCTTCATGGGCTTTTCTAAGGCACTCATCACTATATTATCTGAGTGCTTCACACACATTAAGTTGTTTTCATAACACTCTTGTGAGATGCCTGGGTATTATTATCTCACTTTACCAACGTGGGAGGCAGAGGCAGATTAAAGTCAAAAGTGTCAACTAATTTTGGGTGTCCTCATTGAGACATCTAGGATCTGATTATAAAGCATTTTAAATGCCCAAAGCACAACTCCCCCTGACTTCAGTTATGCACTCACTGTTTCAGCACTTGTGCAAATCAGACCCTAAGGTTTCAACTTGGACACCCTGAAAATGAGAAACAAAATTAGTGACCATGTGGGAAAAGTTTGGTTTAAATGACTTGCGTAGCATCACCCAGGAATTCTGTGGCAGGAGCAGGGAAAGAATCCAATTCTCCAGAGCAGCATTTAACTGCTTAACCATGAGACCATCCTTTCTCTTCCTGCAAGCCCTTTCCCCATTCACTACACACCTTCTGCAGTGAATTAAGCAGATGTCCTATGGACAACTGTCTCCTTCACTATATAACCCTGATTCTTCCTGTCACTAAGTAAGACGGGGTCCTGTGGAAAATATCATAGAATCATAGGACTGGAAGGGACCTCAAAAGGTCTTCTAGTCCAGTCCCCTGTACTCAAGGTAGGACAAAGCATTATCTAGACTATCCCTGAGAGGTGTTTGTCTAATCTGATCTTAAAAACCTGCAATGATGGTGATGCCACAACCCCTAGGCAATTTGTTCCTGTGCTTAATTACCCTGACAGGAAGTTTTTCTTTATGTCCAACCTAAACCTCCCTTGCTGCAATTTAAGCCCATTGCTCCTTGTCCTATCCTCAGAAGTTAATAAGAACAATTTTTCTCCCTCCTCCTTGTAACCACTTTTTATGTACTTGAAAACTGTTATGTCCCCCCTCAGTCTTCTCTTCTCTAGACTAAACAAACCCAATTTTTTCAGTCTTTTCTCATAAGTCACGTTTTCTAGACCTTAATAATTTTTGTTACTTTTCTCTGGACTTTCTCCAATTTGCCCACATCTTTCCTGAAATATGGTGCCCAGAACTGGACACAATACTCCAATAGAGGCCTAATCAGCATGGAGTAGAGCAGAATTACTACTTCTTGTGTCTTGCTTACAACACTCATGCTAATACAACCCAGAATGTTTGCTTTTTTTGTGCAAGTGTTTCAGTGTTGACTCATATTTAGCTTGTGATCCACTAGGATGCCCAGATCCCTTTCTGCAGTACTTCCTAGGGAGGGAGCATCACCTCCACCCCCTGACTCACCTCAGCAGGCCACCCAGCCTGTCTAGGTTAATCATAGAATATCAGGGTTGGAAGGGACCTCAGGAGGTCCCTCAAAGCAGGACCAATCCTTTTAGTATAGCCCTGTTCTTGGTTTCTCATTTAAGAGGCATCGGTCACTGTTCAGAGAAACTGCAGCAGTATTTCTCCTCAGTGGTACAGCAAAGGCCACCCACTCTCAGGCTTCCAGTTACTCAGCCATTGCACTTTTGGGTAAAGACCCACATCTCACTCCCTTCTGATTGGGGTATTACCAGACAGCACAGTCCCCTGCCTTCACTGTGTTATTCCCAGCAGAGACAGTCTGCCCAAGCACAGTGTGACTGCCCATAGTTATTGATGTCACACACCTCTTTTCATGCAAGCCTCGTTTATTATTAGGCTAAAAGCACTAGAGAGAACACATTAAAAACAATAGAAGAAGCTACACATATGCTAATAAGCTTACCAGACATCACCTGATCTCTAACATCTATGCATCTGAAGAAGTGAGGTTTTTACCCACGAAAGCTTATGCCTAAATAAATCTGTTAGTCTTTAAGGTGCCACCAGACTCCTTGTTGTTTTTGATCTCTAACAGGTTCTGGCAGGAGCAGCAGTCTTTCAACACCCCACCCAAGGGGTTTACTTTATGGTCACAAATTCATCACAGTTTCAGCTCATCACAAGCCCTCCATTTTATGGGGCCTTAGTAGACCAAGTCCTTCCAATCCTAGGCCTTGGCTACACTTGCAGCTGTACAGCGCTGTGAGGTAAACCTGTCTTCGTACAGCTGAGTAGGGAAAGTGCTGCAGTCTGTCCACACTCACAGCTGCCAGCGCAGTGGCGTGGCCACACTTGCAACATTTGCAGCTGTGTTGGGAGCGGTGCATTATGGGCAGCTATCCCAGCATTCATGTGGCTGCAACGTGCTTTTCAAAACAGGGGGGTGGTGGAGTGTGACAGGGAGTGTGGGGGGAGAGAGAGTGTGCTTTTCGGAGCGTGTCAGCACTCTATTTTGCAAGTTCCGAACTCCTGGCCCCCTGCTCATTCATTCACTCACTCAAAGCAAACAGCAAACTGTTTGCTTTTTCTCTGTGGTATGAGCTTTGAAACCAGCACTTCCGCATTCCTGCAGCCGGTCACAACAATGGAGAGGATTGGCCACTTGACAAGGTGATCAGTACAGCGCTGCAGGTTGATTCCTGGTACACACTCACAGAGGAGCGTCGTAGCCACTCCGCTGTATCTCTTATGCTTCTCGGGGAGGTGGAGTACCCGCAGCAGTGTACCCAGGGAGATATAGCGCTGCCCTGCCAGTGTGGACGGGGAGTGAGTTTCAGCACTGGGGGAGGCTTTACAGCGCTGTAACTCGCAAGTGTAGCCAAGCCCCTACTCTAAGGGCTTGTCTACACCATGCAGCTTTTAGTGACAAGGCTGGGTCGTCACTAAAAGTCAATGTGTGTAAATGCTCTTTGTCAGTACTTCCAGCCCCGTAAGCGGCATTAGCTTTGTCAGCAGGAGAGCTCTCCTGCCAACAAAGCCACGTTCACACTGCCACTTGCATCGGCAAAACTTTTGTCTTGTCTTTCGGGGGCGGGGGGGGGAGCACATACCCTAAGAATTGGGGCCCTCCATGATCATCAGAGTCCTGTCCATTTGCTGAATCAAGAAGAAGGCCCTGAGCCAGTTTAAACCAGGCTATTTATCCAAAAATCCTTTCTTTGTCCGTTGGTCCCTGGAGAATCCAGTTTGAACTACTATATGCATACCTCTCCAGGGTGTCTTAAAAGGGCTGATAAAGTTAGCGACACCCTCCTGCTAGAGAACATACATACAAAGCCACAACACCACAATGTATATCAAATGTATTAACCGTAATTCAATAAGGTTTAACTAAATTCAATAAAGTTTAACTTAAGTCCATAAGGTTTGTTGGGGTATTACAGGATATTGTCAGACTGTCGCAAGTTAATTATAAACTACAGGAAAGAATAATTGCACATTAGTCTGAGAAACTTTTTTTAAAAAATCCTCAAAGAGTTCAAATCTTAATGTCTGAAGCAAGTTAAAAAGTAAATAAAAAACCACAATCTATTTCCTTATTGCATACTGCTTTATTTCCACAGAGGCAAACAAATAGTAAGTCTTTATAAGTGGGAGTTAGACAGATGGGAAATAGGAAGAGCTCTTTTACCCTTCCACATAAAATTCATGGTTTGGAGGGATAAGTTGGTAATGACTTGCACAAGATTACAACTGTTATCTTACTGTGCAATGAGATTTAACATGAACTGGACAGAGCCAACAGTTCCACATAGTTCTGTTCTTTTATGAGCTTATTAAATTTTTCTACATAATCAATCAGCCATTATAAAATGAATCCAGTAAGCAATTGATCCAGCTGGATACAATTTGTTGACTGGGAGAGAAATTGCCAAAATATATTCAAATCGGAGTCATTTCCCCCTTCATTACCAATATTAAAACATATTGTTAGGGCAAACATGATGAAAAATTGCATTACTGAAATGAAAATCTCATGAAACTCCACAAAAGGTTTTATTATGAAGGTTTTAGTAAGAACCTTGCACAAAGCCTGAATGGATGTGATTAACGATCCATTTAAAACACTTGGGTGGAGTAGCTGAGCTCTAGGAAGGTGCTTTAGAACTGCTTCTGAAAAAGCAGAAAAGCCTTTCAAAGGGAAACAGGAAAAATCCTTCTGCCAACACTGTGCCAGACTTCCTGAACCACAAACCCTCAATTTCTTGCCTGTGCTTCCCCACAGAAATATTGCTAAAGCAGACTTCTGTAGATTTTATAAATAATTAGCTATACACAATATGCTAAACTTGACTAGTCAATCACATTGTCAGTACCTTGGAGAAGAACCTAGTAATTTGTAATATGGCTAGCACAATAACTCTCTCTCTTTGGGAACGAGAAGTTGACAGTAAAGCAGAAAAGAATCTGACTGTAAGCTCCTTGGGGCAGGGATCTGTCTATTTGTCTTTAAGCATCTAACACACTTTGGGGTACAAAAATAATAAATATGTTATTCAGCAGTTGTGGGTCTTGGAAAGATAGGGAAAATTGGTCGAGGACAGCAGCATAAACACATTTATTTCTTACCTCCCAGAAAACCCTCCAAACCTATTCTGAGAGCAGACACAGCTCAGTTTTTAATGTCTCATCTGAAGGGTGCCTATTATTCAGAGTACCAGCCATTCTGAACTGTATAGGTGCCTCTTCCTTTCTGAACCCACTTTGTTTGTGGGGCCCGACATGGAAAAGAGGCCTGTCCTCTGAGCCCACAAATCACCCGGGGGGGGGGGGACAAGATATCGCCGTATCCCGGCAGCCCCCGTACACCCCCCTACGCCCCCGTGTACCCCCAAGGCCCCTACCGCCGTGCCGCCCCCGTACACTCCCTACGCCCCCGTACACCCTTCACCGCCCCCGTGTATCCCCAAGGCCCCTACCGCCGTGCTGCCCCGTACACCCTCTACGCCCCCCACTATCATGCTCCCCTGTGCCCTCTTCCCGCCCTAGTGACACAAAACTGGCCCCTCTCTCCCAAGGCCGCCCCGCACCCCTGCCCATGGCTGCTCTCTGGCCACAGCGGGACAAAGGGGGCAGCTGAGGGGGGCCGTGTCTGGGGCGATCCCTCAGGCCAAGCCACCCCGCTGACTCACCTGGGGCTGAGCCACTCTCTCAGCACCGGGGCCTCCGCCAGACTCTGCCCGTCTCCATCCTCCCCCGGCTGCGGCGGCTGCCCCGGGCGCCTGGCTCAGCGACCGATGGCCCAGGTCCGAAGCGGGGTTTCAAACTGCGCCACAACAACCGGCGACAGTTCCCTTGAGGCCCGGCTTCCTCCGTGTCACCGCGACTGGGGCAGCCGGTTCCCCAGCTGCTGACATTTCCCTTTGGCCAATCGCTCGCCGTCCAACAACGTCATCGACCGACGCCCAGCCGGGCCGCACGGGCTTCTGGGTAGGCCGACTCCGGCGCCGCTGAACTACAAATCCCAGGAGGCATTGCGGGTGCCTCTGCCCCAGCTGCTATCCCTACTTCCGTTAGGAGTAGCGCGCGCGCTGGGGAATGGAACGTTACCCCGGCCGCGCTCAGTTCGGTGGTGCTGCTGCTGCGCAGAGAGGAGGCGCGGGAAGGGACGGTCGCTCCTGCTGCGGGTTAGTGCGGGGACCAAGGCTCCCAGTTTCTAATGCCTCTGCGCCAGGCCACCATGCACAGGTAACGCGGCGGCCGGGGGCAGCTGGACGGAGCCGCGTGGGGGCTGGCATGCTAGGGGTGGGCTGCACTGGGTGTTGCAGAGGGAAGGCGTGAGTGGTGGTAGTTGCCGCCCAAAGCATAGGCTGCTGCTGTGTTGTGGGGGGTGCGTGCAAAGCGTTGCACTGGGCTTTGTTATCCGTCTGTCTACGCGATGTTCGATCCCTAACGCTGCAGTATATTGTACGTGCTTCTGCCCCTTCCACCTCTACCCAGGGGATGGGAAACCGCATCTGCATCCCCCAAGGCTACGGGTAGTTAATAGCAGGTAGCCATGTGATTTTGGCGGAAATCTGAGCGGGGCTGAGGTATGGGGGGGCCAGTATGGTGGTGGTAGCCTGGATGGTGGTGACTTGGAGAGGTGTGTATGTGTGTAGTATTGTCCAAAATACAGTGATCCTGTAACAAACCCGTGTTCACAGAGGATTTTGCAGATTTTACTGTGCTGCACGTTGTGACCATTTGGAACTTTATAGCAGTAGTGCAGCTAGATCCCCTGTGCTTCGAAGACACAGGCCCTACTGATTGAGCTAAAACAGAATCTCCATTAGTGGATAGCAGTGTGGACATAATTGAGTAGTTCTGATTATCTACACAGTGAAGGGCAGAGACCTACAGCTATTGGCCAGTTCATTATAGTCCCCTCTATAAATGAAGCATATTTTCAAGCATCTGAGGTTAAGTGAGTTCATACTCATTGTTGACGGTTGTGTCTTTGGCCCTCTGGGACTTCACAGATGTCACTTTGCATCACACTATGGCTACTTAGAACGTCATGGTGATAATAGGACCAAAATTGAGAATAAATGCCTATCATTTGTGCTAACTGAGAGTCTCTGTTAGCAATACAAGGCCTGTGATACACACTTCGAGCAGTGCTAACTCCATACAGTAAACGATAAGGGTACATCTACGCACTAACTAGTTCACTGCAGTATTTCAAAGTGCTGTACAAACACTGTAATCTTTAATTCCCCTGGGAGGTAGATAAGTAATCACTATTCTATAGGTGAGGAAATTGAAGCAAAAGAGCCTAAAAGCAGATGTCCATTTTAGAGGCAGGATTAGAATTCAATTTCTTGACTCTCAGTTCTTTATTCAAATCACCAGATCACACACTTGACTATAGATTGTAAACTGCACAGAGTTCACATAGGTGGATGAAGCTATTCTGGCAATGAAAGATGGAGAAGACCTGTTAGATCATTCATTGTAACCCCAGCCATTGCAGGACTTTCTTCCAGTTATTTGTGCAGTCTCATTGTAATAGTCCCAAACAAATGGATTTCCACCAATTTCTTTGGCACACTATTCTGCAGCATGATAATGTGCAGTATTCTAACTCACCACAGAGGCAATATCTCTGCTTTGTTGCTGTTGACTAGATTCCCATCCCTTTGTGATGACAGTGTTCAAAATTGTAATATTCTTTTTTTGCAACCATATCGTGCTGCAGAGTCATCTTCTGATTTACTCGTCACCCTAAGTGGGTCCATTTCAGCATTTCTGCTTCCCAGGTTACTTGTTTCCATTAAGTATGTGTGTTTCAGACTATTTCCCCCACAGAGTATCACATAAATCTGTTCAGTTTGATCCTTATATGTATCCCAGGTCTGGAGGTGTTGTAAACGTTTGTAAAGCCCTATAGGATTTTTGAATGCTATAGAAGTACAAAGCATTGTTATTGATTTTTCACTGAATTGTATTGCTTATCGTAGGGGATGTAGGTGCAGCCACCTGTGCCATTTTGTGTTGTCTTTCTACATACTTCTAATTCCGACATTTGGTGTTGGGATGGATGAATGTAACTTGTGCTGTTCCTGCAGGAGACATCTCCAGGAAATCCCAGCTTCAGACAGCAATGTTTCCACAAGCTTCACATGGTCATGGGACCCCACCAAGACATCAGAGCTACTCTCAGGCATGGGAGTGTCTGTCCTTAAGAAAGAGAAGCTGGGCAGTGAGAACACCCCTCAGGAGCTGCTAGTGTCTCTTTATCCTCCTCAGAAACGACAGAAAGTGAAAGAGAAGGACAAGGACTTTGTGATTGCACGCAGGCCTAGGCTGCTCCGAGAAACAGAGTCAGGTAGAGTAACAGCAGCCCGGGCTTGTGTCAGCTTGTAACAATGACAATGACTGAGGTCAGGTACTGCAAATCACTAATAGTTTAGTTGCTTCTTACAAAGTTTGATGTCTCTGAGCAGACTCTAGTCTAGGGATCGGCAAACTTTTTGGCCCGAGGGCCACATTGGGGTTGCAAAACTGTATGGAGGGCCGAGAAGGGAAAGCTGTGCCTCCCTAAACAGCCTTGCCACCCGCCCCCTATCTGACCTTTCCCACTTCCCATCCCCTGACTGCCCCCCTCAGAACCCCCGACCCATCCAACCCCCCTGCTCCTTGTCCCCTAACCCCCGGCCCCTAACTGCCCCCCGGGACACCACTCCCTATCCAACCTTCCCTGTCCCCTGACCGCCCCAACCCCTATCCACACTCCTGACCCCGACAGGCCCCCCGCGACTCCCTCGCTTATCCAATCCCCCCCGTCCCCTGACCGCCCATCCAACTGCCCCCGGGACCCCCTGCCTCTTATCCAACTCCCCGGCCCCCTTACTATGCCATTTAGAGCAGCATGTCTGGCCACCGCCTGGCCGGAGCCAAACACGCTGCCATGCTGCCCTGCAGGAGTGCGCTGCCTGTGCAGCGGCGTAGCTACGGGGGAGGGGGCACAGCAGGGGAGGGACCGGGGGCTAGCCTCCCTGGCTGGGAGCTCAAGGGCTGGGCATGATGGTCCCGTGGGCTGGATGTGGCCCGAGGGCCATAGTTTGCCCACCTGTGCTCTAGTCCCTGGATCTAGTGAATTGTGGGAGGTAAAAAAGAAAGAAACTTGAAAGAAACACACACAAGTTTGACCCTCCCCTCCCCCCCCCATCTAGATGAGCCTGTATGCCCTCAAGAGAGAGTTACTGTTAGGAAGTGGTTGATGGGGAGGGATAGCTCAGTGGTTTGAGCATTGGCCTGCTAAACCCAGGGTTGTGAGCTCAATCCTTGAGGGGGCCATTTAGGGATCTGGGACAAAAATCTGTATGGGGATTGGTCCTGCTTTGAGCATGGGGGTTGGACTAGATGACCTCCTGAGGTCCCTTCCAACCCTGATATTCTATGACTCTATTGCTTCCTTAAAGGAGATCTGTGAATGGATAGTATTTTATCATATCTGGAGAAAATATTTCCCATGGGTCATAGAGACTGATAGCTACTATGTAGCCCATCATTTCTTCTAATCTGTTTTCTTCAATAAGGATTAAATAGGATTTTGGATTTCGCCCATTTCCCAGATCTGTAGTTACAGCAGTTTTGGCCAACAGAGGGTGGATTAAAAAGAGATCAACTCAGATAGATTCAGAAACATCTTTCCAGCAACAGATTATACTATCTGAAGACCTCTGATCTAAACGTCACAAGAGATGAATATTCTCAGAGCCTTCATAAGACCTCAGTTTGAGCCTCCTCCTTACCATCTAGTAACTTACTAATGCTTATGACTTTCTTTATGGTATTCTGGTGAGTTTACAGGGGCTGTTTTTTGAACTGCCACCCTTCTCATTTATGCCCAACCTGACAAATATTTCTTTTCAGATAAAGTTGTGATCTGGGAAGTGCTGGCTGGGGTTCCTATCTAAAATGTACAGTCTCCCATCCCATTTAGGGAATCCCTTCTTCCTTTGTTCTACAGACCTCTTTGGAGTAGTAACAGCATTTTCTAGATTTCGTAGTTCCTTGAAAATGTACTTGCTTAAAAAAAGAATGTTTGGATATTGGGAAGGTGAAATAGCTCAAAAAAGCAATATCACAACGTGTATTAGGCGCTGCAGTCAGGAGAGTCATGAATTTTAAGAAGGGCTAATTGCACAAGAGAAGAATAGCTGCATCCCTTTCAGAGAAAGATTCTGGTTTTGGAACTCTTCACACACTTTCTCAGAACACGATGGGTCGGACTAACAGGCTTCAGAAGATAAATGTGGGACAGTGCTGTTGGCAGCTATTTTTGCACTTACGCACACAGCATCTAATAACACCTTGGATGAGATGGTGTTAGTAATAATATAATACCTTTCCAATAAGGAAATGTAAGTACCTAAGTAGTGGACTAGTGTATCTATAGATCAACAAGGAAATGAAGTGGTGATGGTAAGCCAGGGAATTTTTCTGTTGTCTTTTAATATTTTTGTTTAATGGCAAAACTGTTGAAATGTCTAATCCAGTGGTCTCCAAACTTCTTTGATTGCACACCCCTATCAGTAAAAAAATTTTGAGCACGCACCCCCTGCCGCGCTGACTCTACCATTTTTGCCGAAGCAAAATAAAAAAGCCGCTCAGACTCCTACCCAAACTGAAGATGAAGCGCGCAAAAAAAAAAAAAAAAAAAAGCACTCCTCCTGCCACGCACCCCACTTTGGAGACCACTGGTCTAATCAGTGGACAAAAATGAATCAGATCTATGTAAAACCTGTTAACTGTTTTCTTAAAGGTATTTCTTGGGATGCACTGCCAGATGAATTGCTATTGGGGATCTTTGCATACTTACCCCTAGCTGACCTGCTAAAAGTTTCCCAGATTTGCAAGAGGTGGCAACGCCTAGCGTGAGTATTGCTTTTTACTTGTAGGTGTTGAGAACAGTGTTGCTTTTTAAAGGTTGTTAAATGGTCTCATTCGCATCTTGATGCATTTGGGCTGTACCCATAGCTAATTTAAAGCCTCTGCTCTCTTTCAGCCCTCCCAATAATGAAACCTGGGGTCATGCCCTCTCTCTCTTCTATCATGCACCCCCCCGTTCCATTCATTAATTCCAGACTCCTATCTTCCCCCAAATTCCTTACATCTTGCTTCCCACTAAACAAATAATGCCCCCTTTCCCACAGAGTTCCAATACTTGCAGGAGACTATAGCCTCCCAGCCACACTTCTCCACGTGGACCCTCTACTCCTTGCTTCCCTTCTCTGGGAAAAGCAGCAAAAGTTCCAACTTCCCTACTCTCCTGTTCCCTCCTCTTGGAACCAATGGAGCCCCAATTCAGTTGAGCAAAATTTCTGCTCTCCTTGGGTCTTCAATCACTGTCAAATATTGCAGAGAATTTCATACAGTATCTTGGCTCTTCATATTCAGGAATACAAATGTGCTTTGCTGTCAGATCAGTGAGAAATCTCAGTAATGTTTGTAAAAAGAACAGGAATACTTGTGGCACCTTAGAGACTAACAAATTTACAAACAAATAAGCTTATGCTCAAATAAATTTGTTAGTCTCTAAGGTGCCATAAGTACTCCTGTTCTTTTTGCGGATACAGACTAACACGGCTGCTACTCTGAAACCGGTCAGTAATGTTTATATAAGTAAATCCTTGCTGAGTTGATTTCCTTGTTTTGCACATTCATTTATAATATTAAAAGCTGTTGATGGCAGTGTCCTTTGCTTTGGCCTTCGATTACTTACTAACAATCAAACTCCTTTCCTCCCTAGGTTTGATGAATCGCTGTGGCAGACCCTTGATCTGACTGGTAAAAATCTACTGCCAGGAGTGATTGGGCAGTTGCTCCCTGTGGGTGTAACTGTATTCCGTTGTCCAAGATCCTGTATTGGGAAGCCACTGTTTAAAAACAACCGGTAAGGCTGTCACCATCTCTTGGTGCCCTGGAACAAAGGGCAGGTCTACACTTACTTCCTGATCCGGCCGTAAGCAATCGATCTTCTGGGATCGATCCCGGAAGTGCTCGCCGTCGACGCCGGTACTCCAGCTCGGCGAGAGGAGTACGCGGCATCGACGGGGGAGCCTGCCTGCCGCGTCTGGACCCGCGGTAAGTTCGAACTAAGGTACTTCGAATTCAGCTACGTTATTAACGTAGCTGAATTTGCGTACCTTAGTTCGAAGTGGGGGGTTAGTGTGGACCAGGCCAAAGTCTCCCTTTCAGTTTTTCATATAGTTCAACCAATCTCTTTGATTTAGCATCTCTGGTTGTCACACTTGTGGCATCTATAAATTTTAGAATGGCGGCATCATGGAGCAGGGAATAAGGCACTGGGCTGAATATCAGGGGAAGTGCATTCTGTTCTTACTTGATTCAGAATTGTTCAAGAACTGATTAATACAATCTTGAGAAGTATAGTCTACTACCATTATTCAATAAAATTTTTTTTTTTTTTTTTTTTAGAACCAAGAACTACTGACCACTGAAGTATATTTCTATGCAAAGTTAAAGGAAATATGATTTAACTCTAGCATAAACAGAGATATTATTATGAGTCTTAAAGATTTGTATGCCTCAAAGTAAATAGAATTTTGCAGTTTTGGTAACCAGCTTAGTAATATTGATGGATCAGACATGCATTAAAGCATATATATTTTATGCATTCATTTGTGGTATACAAATGCAGTGTACTATCTCAATTTTAGAAAAACGTTAAAATCCATTTTGTATTGTCTGCCTTTCTCCTCTTTAGACCGCTTAGAGTGCAACATATGGACATGTCCAACTGCACAATAAATGTTGCAGATCTCCATACTATTCTTTGTCGTTGTGATCGACTACAGAACCTCAGCTTGGAAGGACTGGTGCTTTCTGATGATATCATTAGGTGAGTGGGCATGTTCAGAAGTGTAAGGTTCCTGCATCTCAGGACCACGGGCACCCCCTTTGGTGGCATCAGGGAATCAGCACTCATGCCTGGTTAGTCTATCAGGCATCCTAGCTTGCGGCTGAGCAAGTAGCAGCTTAGGCCTCCTGAATGAGGACCGAGCAAGTCAACAGTCCGTGGCTCTGGCCTTCTGACCTAAGGGTTAGCACTCATCCAGCCCAAAGTGGGGGGTTGGGGGCAGGGGAACCCGGACCCACCCTGCTCCACCAGGTCCTAGCCCAGGACGCTAGAAATGACAGGTGATTCCATTGTGGGGTTGCCGGGAGTACGTGGGGTCAATGTCTCTGTTCCTTCGGCTACTTCCTACCAGCATCTTGTGGGGCTGCTCCATGGCCACTGGGGCCTGGTTCCCCCTCTCCTTGTGAGACGGTCCACTTTCCACTCCCTAGTTGGGTTTCTCAGTCTTCCATGGTAGCAGTTTGTCTTCCCTCCAAGCTGGCTCTGGAGGGTCATCACTTGCCACAGCCAGTTGTGGGCTCTGCTAGCTGTTTGGCTCCCTGGGACAGACGTCTTGCTCCTTCCCTGGTCTTGCTCTAACTGAGCTGCTGGGCCCTGTTCTTATACTACATGTCCCGCCCCCGCACTTTCTGCGAGAGAGAGAGAAGGGACGGGGTTAGCTGAACCCAACAGGGTGCGTTAACCTCCGCTGTGCTGGAATGAGGCCACTCCGCCTCATTGCAAGAAGTATTCAATAATAACTTTTATTGATATGCCTTCTTGTATGCAGAAGGCTCCCCAGGCAACTTACAAATGTAGGCCCTCGTCTTGTAAATAGCTGGACTAGGACAGACTTCAGCAAGAACACACTTGTGCCTATGCAGACCCTTGAACCCATCTATTTACAGGATTGAGGCTTATTTTACAAATGGGATAATTGCTTTATCCATCACAAAAATGCAGCCACCTCTGTGGTGAAACATGGCAGCTGTTTAACAGCGCATAGTAACAGGAAGAGTAGAGGAACATTAAAACTGCAAGGAAACATTCAATTAGGCAGAATGTAAATATCCAAATAGGAATTTGGCCAGGACCCTAGGGGTTATAGCCCTCTTCAAGTGTATGATTTATCCAGTACACTAATGCAGCAGGTAAACAGTTACAGAACATCTATTTAACTGTTAAATTGAAAACCTAGGGCTCACTAGGCCAGTGGTTCTCAAACTTTTGTACTGGTGACCCCTTTCACATAGCAAGCCTGTAAGTGCAACCCCCCTTATAAATTAAAAACACTTTAAAATATATTTAACACCATTATAAATGCTGGCTGCAAAGCAGGGTTTGGGATGGAGGCTGACAGCTCACGACCCCCCCCCCCATGTAATAACCTCATGACCCCCTGAGGGGTCCCGACCGCCAGTTTGAGAACCCCTGCACTAGGCAAAGATGCACAAATGTATCTTTACTAAATTAAGGCCATCCTGAGCCTGGAACTTTAAATTATGAAAACAAATTATAAAATTGATACCAGGAGAGATGTGAAAGCATTCTGACTCTCCATCTGTGGTCTTTACAGAAGCATCGCTCAGAATTCCAGTTTGGTGCGATTAAATCTCTCTGGATGTTCTGAATTTTCTGCAGAAGCATTGGAGATGATGTTGATCAGCTGTTCTGGGTAAGACAGAATTAATTTATGCACTTGTTGATATTCCTGGGAGAAATGATCATCCGAGCACCCCACTGGCATGTGTGTATAACTTTTATGAACTATAATTTGTGTTCTTGAACATCTAAATAGGGTATTTTCCTTTGCTGAAGATTCAGATAATTCATGTTTTTGTTAAACTTCTTTTCCTTAAAGAAGGGTACATTTATCTGAAAAAAAAAAAAAAAAGTTTGCATGAGGATATTCAAAACAGACACAATTAAAGTTGATTTCCTTATTGAAAGAGCAACAAGTCAAACTCTGTCAACGTGAAAGTGTGTCTTTAAAAATTGTGAAATGGCATCTGATGAGCCCCCTTTACACAAAGTGTGCAGCTTTGATAGTAGAAAAGATCACGTGATGTTAAAAGATGTTAAAATAATCCTTCAAACACATAGAGACATTCTAATGCTGATGTAGTACAGTGATAAAAATCTGACAGCTTGTGGAGACTAACGTTCTGTGATCTGCCAACGTGAAGAAGGATGGTCTGTGGTTAAGGCACTGAACTGGGACTTGGGAGATCTGTGGCAGAAAATGAATCCAGAGTTCTTGTGTAATGTTGGAGAAACTACTTAATGCAAAGGCAAGCTTAAAATGTACTGTGGGTTTAAACATACTTCCTCAGTTATACCGTGCAAGTTGTGTAAATAAAACCTTAATCTCTATGCCACAATTTGCAATCTGTAAAATGGGAATATTTTCTTTGTCTTGTAGATTGTCCCTGTTTAGGACCGTGACTGTCTGTTTACTACACGTATATGCACTGCTTAGCAGAATGAGGTCCTGATCTTGGTTGGGACCTCTAGGCCAGTGGTCCTCAATCGTTTTGGGCTCAGGACCCATTTGTAAATGTTTATGGCCTGTCATGACTCAGTAAATAGTCTGGGGGTGAAGCCCCCAGGGGTGGCTTCAGTCAGATCCTGCACCCTGGGGGGCTGGGTGGGGAAGCTAGGTTCTGCCTGGCACTCACTCCATAGTGGCAGCTCCTACAGCTGCTGTGCTGTGGGTCTGGCTGGGCTTGGTTCTGCGCTCTAGGCATTGCAACCTCTGGAGTTGCAGCGCCGCTCAGGTTTGGCCACGCCTCCCTGACTAGACCAAATTTGTGTGAGTAGAGTTGTGACCTGGCTCATGGGGTTTCAGTGCCACTCACTCAAATTTGGCCTATTCAGACTCCCGTCATCATGACGACTGGGCCAAACCTTAGTGGCACTGGGACCCCAGAGGTTGCAGTGCCTGGAGCAAGGTGGTGAGCCCGGCCAGCCCCAGGGGACAGGAGCTGCCACGGGACCCTTTGAAACATTCTGATGAGCCAGTTTTGGGTCCCGACCCACAGGTTGAGGAAACGCTGCTTTAGGTGGTGCTATATTTTGATAGTAAGTAACAGGACTGGTGCCACACAGCATGTCACGGGGGCCTGGTGTGTTGAGCGGGAGCTGCCCCTGTTTGCCCAGTGTGGGGTTGACACACCCAGTCACATGGTTGTCGAGATTCCTTGTTGTGCCAAATGATCACGATCAAGGGCTCCAGGACCCCTGTTGAGGCAGAGCAAACAAGCAGTCTGTAGCGTCTGGTTTTCCTGGCTGAGGCAAACACAAGCAGTTGGGACTCTGATCCTTCAGGTAGGGCAGAGCAAACAATCAGTTTATATTGGGAGACCATGGTATTCACATCTAGTGGCAAGTGTGCGGCAGGAGGACCCAGGCCTACCCTACTTCACCGTGTTCCAACCGAGGGCCCTGTGAAGCTGGTAAACTCTCTATACAGGGTTCAAGTATCCGCTCCTAACAGATTCCCTGGGTCTTTTCCTACCATAAAGCCCATCTTGGGCATCTCCTCGGCTGGCAGCAGCTCAGTGTCTCTGCAGTCAGCTAGTCATCCACAGCATAGTCCAGATCCATGGAGAGTCAATGGTTCCTCTGCAGGAGCCTGCAGCACACATCCTTCCTCTTCTTCCACCAACACCGATTGAGCTGAGCTGCCTCCTTTTATCTGTCCCCTCCACCTGGACCATGCGCAGCAGAGGTGAGGGGGCGTGGTCTCCTGGGCCCATAATGCTTGGTCAGTCCCTGTTGGCCCAGTGCGGGGTTGATACATTGTGTACATTTCTTTGCCTCGCCAATATGTTTTTAACTCTGTTCTTGAGGAATCCGTAGGATGAGAGCGTGACTCATTTCTTTGACCTACGTTGAGACAACCAAAAAAAATGGTCAGTAGTAGTGGTTATTTATTTGCAATCTGGTAGCACCCACAATGTACAAAACATTGTCCACACAAAGGAGTACACAGTCCCTGCCCCAAGGAGCTTACAGTCTAAGACAAGCAACTTGTGAAGGGTTGAAGAGGGTTGTAGTCAAAACATGTATGATATTTCTGTACATTATAAAAAATAGACACAAACTAAATCAGATGGCCAATTAATAATAGATAGGTTAAGGAGCAAATAGCTGTATTTTTCTTCTTTAAAGGTGGACTCTTATCCGTTAGGAACCAGACTATGGTAGATACCCCACTTCACAGCAACAACAAATGATGATTACTTTGCCATTGCTGGCTTGATGCATTTTGACAACCAAGATGCTCTTTATCCCATTATTATTCCTCTGTGCCATCTATTTAATCTGATCTCTTGACATTTGGTGTCATTAATGAAGAAACTTGATGGTATATATCTCATGTACAGTTTGAGATATATATATATATTTGGTATTTGAATAGTATGTGGATGCGTTTAAGGCCAAACCTATGTTTCTGCTGTGCTTCCAAATGGATGTATTTTTATTTGTGCATAGATTAGAAGAGCTAAACTTGTCCTGGTGTGACTTCACAACTGATCACATTAAAGCAGCAGTCAACCACATTTCTACAAATGTAACCCAACTAAATTTTAGCGGATACAGACAAAATCTACAGATATCAGGTAAGTAGCAGCACTGAGAACTGGTGTTCTAGGGAAATGATATGTGGAATCTTAATTAAGTGTAGCTGTGATTGTTTAACTGTTTGCATCTTCTCTTGGTCTGTCAGACCCAGAGTATTGATTTCAAATGCAATGGTGCTTTTGCCCCCATGAGGGTGTGCTTTATGTTGTACAATTCATAAAACAAAACATTAACCCTAAAACTTAACCTGCATTATTGCTAATTTTTGTACATGAGCTCTGAAACACTGATAACCACTTTATTATATTATTATTAATGTTTAATGGCACCTAGACGCCACAATCAGGAATCTGAGCCCCACTGGGCTCATTGCTGTACACACATAATGAAAAGGTGGTCCCTGTTTTACAGACCTTACAATTAAAGGCAATCAAACAATACAATTTTCAGTCATGAGGAAAGAACTTAGAAATTACAAAACTTCGATTTACACAGGAGAAACTTCAGGTATCCAAAAAACCCAGTCGCTACAAAGATGAGTGCGTTCTACATGATGGAAATTGTGTAGTGGTTTTCAGTTGCATGAATGAGTTTTGGAGTGCCTCAGAATGCCTGTAAACCTAGTAAATTTCTCCTATTAAGAGAACAGTGACTAAATGCAAATGTTTTTCTGGCTGGTACATTAAAAGCTCTTTTATCTGGCACTTCACCAACCGGCAAACTCTATAAACCGGCATTTCTGATCTGCACTGAAAGTCCGGTTTATAGTGCGGTTGGTGCGGGGCCGGCAGAGGACGGGTGTGGGATGTGCTGTGGGGTGCACTCTGGGACGGGGTTTGGGGCAGGGGAGGGGGCTCAGGATGTTGGAGTGCTCACCTCCAGCGGCTCCATACAAGCAGATCCCCATCCCTGCTGTTGCTGGCGGAGGTGCGTCCAGGCGGCTCTGCAGGCACGCTGCCTCTGTCCCCACTCTCGAGTCCCCGAGCGCAGACTCCACGGCACCCAACCTATTGGCTGGGAACCACGGCCAATGGGAGCTGCGGGGGGGCGGCACCTGCAGACTGAGGCAATGTGCCTGCTTGCAGAGCTGTCTGGTCATGCCTCCACCAGGAGCAGCAAGGACAGGGAGCCGCTGGAGGTGCATGCCCCCCCATCTGGCACCCCGAGCCCCCTCTCACGCCCCAACCCCGTTCCAAGCTCCCTCCTAGAGCCTGTGTCCCGCAGCTCCTCCCACGCCCCTGCCCTGCACCCGCCCCGCACTCCAAAACCCTAACCCCTCTGAGTTAACCAGCATTTTTAATTTACCGGCATCCCCCATTCCCCCAGCATGCCGGTTAAAAAAGCTTTTACTGTATATTGATAGAGCAAATAGCATGTCAGGGGCACTCTTTTTTTGGACAAAATGTTTTTTGACAAAGCTAAGACAATTTAAATCCTTTAAGGGTCTGCACCGAACAACAGTAGGTGAAAAAGATTTGGTGTATGTTTCAAGTGCAATACAAATGTTCTTTAAAACAAGTGCAACCTTTTGTCAAGAACTCACGTTGGTAGAAAACATGGAACTTACTCCATGTTAGCAGTGAATGATTAGCGGTGAATAATTCAAACCACATGCAACTTTAAAAGGTAGCTTTTACTGGTCAGGAGAAGCTTTAATATTGCTGGGAAAAAATGCCTGGCTGATTTATGTACATTTGTTTTGTTTTTTTTCCCCCTTCCAGATATCAAGACATTGGTGACAAGATGCCCTTATCTCATCCAGTTAGATTTAAGGTAAAAAACTGTATCAGAAACTCTTCAGCAGCCCTGAATCCAAACAGTATAAAGACATCTTTGCCCCTACTCCATTCAGGCTGCAACTTCTGTCTCTCTGGGGCCACAGCACAGAATCTGCCCCTGTGCATCTGGGTTTGTGCTAGCAGAAGCCAGAGGAACCTGTGAGTGATCGATATCTACATACATTTTCATACCAGGCTCATCTCTGTTGTTTCTGAGCACTTTCAGGCAAGATCTTCTCTCTCTTCTCCTCTACTCCACACCTAGCACAGATGTCACTCCTTGGAAGATTTATTTCTTTGCTAAATTTCAGGCTTCATCTGGGGTCTGTTCTGATCAGGTTCTTAAACTGTGCCCATCGTTTCCTGTTTGCTGTAGTACTGACTATCACAATATGCTGGGATTTTCTTAATGGTAATTCTTGCCCCCTCTTTGCCTCCCCAATCACATTGAGGCCGGCTCAAACATTTTGAAGGTATTCTGCTCAAACTTTACCCCCAAAAAAATTCCTTGAGACAGAAATTGTTCCCAGAAAGTTTCTGAAATTCACCTTTTGGGCTGAGAGTTCTGAGTGTGAAAACGGAAACCAGTTTGTGATGTTACTATAGAGTTTGCTTACTTTGATACTGAGCAAGTTCAATAATAAAGGGGGGGGGGAAAATACATAGCATTTAGTACAAGATCACATCTAAAACTTGTTTTAACATAGGTGAATTTATTTGAGAATTGGTTATGCACCTCCCTCTTTTCCCGTTGCCCTCTCCAGCTGTCTGATCAGTTGTGCTATAAACTTTAGGCTAGGTTCACTCATAGGTTCCTGTAGCTTTTGCTGGCAGAAATCCGGGGGCAGATTCTGTGCTGGAGCCCCCCAAGAACGGGGTAGAGGCAAAGGTATCTTAAGCTGCCTTTGTGCTACTTGGGTTCAGGGCTCTTCTCACTTGGGGCAGCTGCCAATGAGCTGCACTGCTACTGAGAATCCCTGTAGTGCTGTGGGCACATGCTGTATGCCAGGGTTGACTGTCAAGAGAAATGCTATGAAGTCTTGACGTTAATAGCAGACTTAAGGTACAATAACTTCCAGATGAGAAAATGGTGGCCTTATATATCCGATCTCAGTGTATTAAGTGCTGCTGACTGTAAGTCACAGGGGGTATACAGCTTGACAGTACCTTCATGGGTAATATGCTAGTTACTGAGACAGGAAAAAATACTTTTCTGGAAGGGATAAGCTAAACGCATTTACCCCCAGGGGAATTCTGCACCACTGCACGCAGAATTCATGTCCCCACTGGCAGAAAATGAGGGGGAAGCAAAGGGAAGCTGCGTGGGGGCAGTGGTGGAGATGCCCATGGGAGAGGCAAAGCATGGGGGGCACACGGTGTCACATGCCAGTGGCCCCCAACTCCCAATTGCTGAGAGCACAGAGCTGTCCAGCTGAAGGAGAGTGCTGTTCAGCTCTGCTGACTCTGCAGCTAGACGCCACCTCCTTGGTCCTAGTGCTGGTCATGCCCCCCTTCTGCTGGGGAACCATCCTGTTTTCTGTACAACTTTGAAGGCCCGCAGTGGGGCAGGGTAAAGAGGGTGGTGGAAATAGGGGAAGAGTGGTGGGGTAGGGAGAAGAGGCAGTAGGGAAGGACGGGGTGGGTGGGAAGGGCACAGGGCAGTAGGGAGGGGCAATGGGATGGGGAAGAGAAGGGGATAGGGGAATCGTGGGTGGTAAGCGGGAGCCAAGCATGTGGTGTCCCCCCAGCAGCTGCTCAGGCTCCCCAGTTAAGTAGGCCCAGCGACCCCTACCTCAGATTCCCCAACCAGCTGCATACAGACCTCTACCCCACCAAGCCCCATTTCCCCCAGCACCTGGACCCCACTGAGCCCCCATTTACCCCCCCAAGCCCTAACCTCTTTCACCTGGACCCCCTGCAGAGTCCTATTGCCCCTGTACCCAGAACCCCCCAACAAGCCCTTGTGCATCCAGCTCCCCCTCTCCCCCCATACCTGGATCCCCCACTGAGCCATCTGCATCGAGATTGCCCCACACAGAACCCTCACACCCCACATACCCACATTAAGCCCTTCCACGCTTGGATCGCGCCAGGCTGAGCCTGCTTGCCCCACACCTGGATCGGAGACCAGGGCTGGGTGTGCATGCGAGAGACTGTTCCTCTCTTTTGCTATCTTGGTGCGCCTGATATGGAGAGAGAGGGCCTTGGTGTGTCAGGGTCGGGTGCAGCCTTACTGCTGACTCCATGTCCAGGTGGGACTGCAGGGTGATTCCCCACTGCCATACTGGAGCCTGCACATTTATTTGACCAATAAAATATACAGAATTTTGCAAACATTTAAAATATTGAGTGCAGAATTCCCTCAGGCGTAATATACCTGTCATGCATTTGTAACGTGATTATAAAATGTCAGTGTAATTTGATTTTTGCCATATGAACTAAACACTGGTTAGAACTCTTGACATGTAGAGCAATTTCCTTTTGTGACTTAAGTTCCTGTGCCAAAACAGCTTCCTGCAAAACAAGCTACTGCTTCCCCTGCGCCCCCCCCCAAAGATAGAAATTGGTGATGAATTTCTAATATGTAAGGAAGAAAACATGTTAAATTTGAAAATAGTTAATAAGCTGATAAAAGTTTTTGAAGGCAGATAAGTGTTTAATGTGTACAAAACTTTTCTTCCTGAATTTCAGAAACACTTGAAACTTTGCTTCTATTGTGTTCTTGAAAAGGAATGTTTTAATCCTACTTTTGTATATCACCTTTATTACAGTGACAGTGCAATGTTGAAGCCTGAATGTTTTCAATATTTTCATCAGCTCATCTGCCTACAGCATTTGTCTCTTAGTAGATGTTATCAGATATCTCCTGCTGACTTACTGTGAGTAATGTCTTACACCTATTATAGTTGTTTACTATTAAAACTGAATTAAAAGGTGATCTGAAATACTTAATAAAAACTGCTCAAGATCCTGAACTTCTGTATAGACTTAAACTGCAAATAATATCTTTAAAAACAAGAGGAAGACTGGAACTAAGAGGCAGAATGGAGCTGATGATTACTGGGTCTCTGCTGGGGTCAGCAAAAATCTATGAAGTGTCTGTCTCATTTCCCTCTAGTGCTGGTGCATGCACATGGCAGCCTACTACTGCTACCAGTGAATGCATTAGCTCAAGTGGCATAGGTCTGTGCTGTGGATCTAAAGGTTCCAGCTCTGCTGGTTGAACCATGTGGGTGTAAATATGATTCCAATGGAGTTCCTGGGTGTTTTTTTTCCTTCCAAGTTCACCTTTTATACTGAGGAAGTTAAGAATATTAAGGTTCAAAGTAAAAAACTCAGTTAGGAATTGCCCAAATTAAGGTTGCCTATATAACCTTAATTTGCCTTCCTTGTGTGTATGTGCATTATGATAGAATCTAATTACATGTACTGTCTTTTCCAGAGGACCCCTGCCTCATTGAGTGCACAGCTTGGATGGTACTCTGAGCAACTAATCACTATTTTGTTTTATTCTCATTGTGGCCCTATGCCTTACTTATTGCACATCATTCAAACACTGCTCTGAATATAAAATTCATTTCCTTACAGGCTTTTCTATGATGCTCATTACTACACTATTTGAATGCTTCACAAACAATGAATTTATTTGCACAAAACCTCTGAAAGGTATGAGGGTATTATCCCCATTTTACAGATGGATAATTCAGGCATAGAGGGACAGATTTAAAAATATTTAGCTGCCTAACACTCATTGAAACTTTCACTGGGCACCTAAATATCTTTAAAAATCTGGCCCCAAAAGATTCAGGTCAGAAGTGTCCACTAATGGGTGCCAAATCTGACACTTAAGACCTGATTTTTTTTTTTTTCCTTCAGAGTACTTAACATTATATATCTTTTTACATGGTCAAATCACTGTGCTCATTGACTTGGTTACAGCTGTGAGTGCATAGCATTTTTGCAAAGCAGACACCAGGGTCTCACATGGGGCACTCAGAAAGTGACACTGGTGACCACCTGTGAAAAGTTTGGTTTCAGTGACTTACTCAGCATCCCATAGAAACTGTGTTGCAGAGGCAGAGATAGAATCCAGTTCTCCAGGGCAGCATTCAATTGCCTGAACCATGAGACGTTTTTTCTTTTTGCAGTATCCTTTCTCATTCACTACACACCTTCAAAAACTTCTGAGGCCACAGCCTCGTTCACTACACAATCCTGTGAACTGAATGAGGCAGGTGTCATGGAGAAAAGTAGTATGCAGTCATCTAATTAAAGACTGTCATAATGCATGAATTAAAGTTGCATAGGCAACCTTAACTTTGGCATTTCCTAACTTTTGAGTGCTTGATTTTGCAACCTGAACATATTTTAACTTAGTTTTTTGTGTAATACAAAATTATGGTTGTCAAACTGACCAAAACCAAAAAAATAGGGTCAGATCTTCAGCTCCTGTAAATCAGCATGGTTCTGACATCAGTGGAGCTATCCTAGTTCCATTTACACCATCTGAGGATCTGCCCCATAAAGTTAACTACAGGTGAAACTTGTTGTTTTTCCCTCTAATTCTAAAGCATTTTGGGTTTTAGTTCAAATATATGATGTGCCACATTGGTGTTCTTAGATGGGTATTAAAGGAAGTTATGCTTTGAGTGTTTAAAAACTCCATATTAAATCAGAAGCTGTTCATGCTAACATAACTTTGCTGTGTGACCTTGGGCAAATCAATTAACTGTACTTCCTCCGTCCATAAAATGGGAACATCTGTCTCATGGTGGTCTGTGAGGATTTTTAGCAAAGGGAGCAGTTTTCAAAGGTGCCAAGTGCAGTTTGGCATCTTACTCTTAATGACTTTCAGTAGGAGTTGGGTGCCTATCATTTAAAAATCTCTTCCCAAGACATGTTATTCTCTGGTGGAAGACGTTATAGAAGTGCAAGGATCAGATTACACTGATCTGAGATTCCTTCAATACTTTTATATATAATGGAGACACTTAAGGATGACTGGTGAAACATTTTACTCTGTCTGTTACTGGGTCAGCTATGTCAATGTTAGTGTCACTTTTCTCAGTAGTAGTGAGAAGGGACTAAGTGTGAAAGCTTATCACAGACTAATAGCTCTGTAACTATTTACATATCCCTTTAAAGAGGATTAGGTGGCTGAGCTGAAGGAATTTTAAAACTCAGATTATTTGCTCAGTAGTACAGAGCTACTGCAGCCTCTGTCTAGGAAGGGGCTGTTGAAGTAGAAAATCCTTAAGGAAATTATTCATTAAGCCATTTCTATTTTCTAAACAACAAGATAGATTCCGTCCTTACCTAGGGCCCACAAAAAATTGTGAATAATATTTAGTAAAACAAAACATTAAATGGTTGGATGCATAAAATAAAATTCTGTTTGACAAAGTTTAAAAATGAGAACTTGCAATGGATCTATATCGATTCCTAAACCTAGGCTGTTAAAATGGGAGTTAGAAGACCTGTAACACTGGTATAGTGGTGGGGCTATGGGATAACTCTGTAGTGTTTGTTCCTTCTCATGAATCCATCTGTCCCTGACTGTACTTACAAATACACATTTAAATGATAGCTGGGCAAACACAAGGAACTTGGTCTGTATGACCAGTTCAAATATCACCACAAATTCCATTCTGCTGATCCCTTGTCCAGACTGTAATCTCAACCCTGTTACTGCCACTACCACCTTATCTGGCCTGTTGCCATAACCCTTCAATCCTTTCAAAACACCACCACAAAAATCACATACCTTGTCCACCCCAGAGTCTGTTCACTGGTTATTTTTTGCCCTGTGTTATCAGGATTAAGCTCCTTATCCTCTCCTTCCTGAGCATTCAGTTTGATTCTTGTCTATCTCTGTTCTCACTTGTAAAGGACATAGCACACCATTGACGATAAATAAGAGAATATTACATACTGTGAAAAATAGGTAATTAACTAAGATTATTAAAAGTATTTAAGGAGGTGACTGATGTGTAGGATTTACCATTTTGGCACAATTTGCTCCATTTATTCTGAATGTTGATTTTAATAGTCCATTGCTATTGCAGAGACACTAAATAAACAAACCAACCATGTCCTGCAATAACCTAGCATGTGTGAGGCTCATAGGTTATGAATAAAGTTACTGACATTTCATTGCACTTAAATTCCTATTTCTCTATTCAAGCTAGTTTGGCAATTGAACTTCTTACTGAATGACCAGAACAGAGCATAAAGTTTCAATTAAGTATATTTAAAATCTGGGATTTTTTTTAGATAGGAGCAAACATTTATCCAAAATACTATTTTCCAGACTTTTTCATGAAAGAAATTGTACTATTCAGTTTGGGTAAAAGGTTTAAGCCATTTTTGCAGCCTACTGATCTGCTTGTTTTGTTTCTCCCCTTTTAGCGAGCTTGGTGAAATTCCCACACTAAAGACTCTTCAAGTTTTTGGAATAGTGACTGACAATTCCCTACAGCTCCTAAAAGAAACGCTTCCCCACATAAAGATCAATTGTTCGCATTTTACAACCGTTGCACGGCCAACTGTTGGCAGCAAAAGGAACCAGGAGATCTGGGGCATCAAATGCAGACTGACACTGAGAAATCCTAGTGGTTTGTGATGCAGCGTTTGCTGGATATTTCCTTTTGTTGTCACCAAGCGTGGTGTGCTTCATCAAGAAACCCAAACACTGGAGCATCACTCTAGTTCTTCTTGTAAAAAGTGTTTTAACTTGGTCTTGTGCTATAATTTACTTTCATAAGTATATTTTTATATTGTCCTTCTCTTACTGTGTCCAGAAATCCAATCAGGTATGAGTAATTGTAAGCATTTTAAAAGTCAATCTTGCTTTTGCAATAATCTTTCTAAAAGCAAGTGACTATTGCAATTGTGCTAAACATGATTAAGTTAGAAAGTTTGGTAATAAATAGTGCAGCTGGTCTAGTTATTTGGCAATGTACTTAATTCTGCAGTCTGCGATGTTGCTTTATTTGAACTGTGAGGGTCCAAAGGTGCTTCTGTAATATTTTTCCAAATACACAGCTTTGCGTAAGGCCCTTGCAAAGTAGAGAGATGTTCTGTCATTAGGGAACCGTTTTACTTCATTACAACTCAGTACTTTCCTGACTGTTTCAGATTTTAGAGCTCAGAATGAGTAAGGGCATTAAGTCTATTTAGACTCTTAACACCAAATATTCCATCCGGTTCAGTTATCTGCTTTTTTCAGAGGGGAAGGAGGGAGGAATAAACCATGGCGTTGGACACTAAATTCACTGAACCCTCTTAATGCAATAGGAGCCGTGAGAAGGGAGAGCCATACAAAAGGAGCTATGAGAAAGCTGAATCAGATACTAGTTAGAAGGCAGTAGAACAGAGCTACAGTGCATTTTTTCCAACAATTACAGAAGTGTGACCCTCCGTGTTTCAAAATGACCGTGCTGAGGAGTTTAAAACTTGAAACCCCTTTACAAGTTTGTGAAACCAAGGATCTCACCTGTCGGGGTGAAGTTTTCATTGCGTATTTTAGTCTGACTTACATTCCAGTTCTGTGCCACTTAATCAGCATTTTTCTTCTGATTTGTGATTTCCACAGTTTCTAAAGATGCATTATTAATGCAAGAATCTCTTCATAGGTAAGCTTAGTAGGTTTCTGTTTATATAGCCCTGTATTCACATCCCTTGAGACTCTAAAGGGCTAAGGACCAGTAAAGAGGGAAATACACAGAACTCCAGAGCTCTTGGGGGCAAGTAAAGTAAGGGGTCGCTGGGATTTAATGGACATCAAGCGTTCCACAGTACAGAAGCAGCAGTCTTGCAGATATGCTTGCTATAGCCAAGGGAGATATAGGTCACCACAGATTCCCTTAGCTTCTACAATGCAGAAAATGTGGCAAACTAAGTTTCTAGGCTCTGTTGTCCCAGTTCTTCTTCTAAAGAAACCTGCCAAAAACTTAACAACTTTGATGGTAGGTCAGCAGAGAAAAATATGAAAGTATAGAAATGAACAACTAGATAACTATTCAAGCCTATAAAAGGGGAAAGGATAGATATGTGGCTAAGGCATGGGAGTAAGCCTTAGATCTGGTTCTTTGTGCCTCTGTTCACCATCTGTAAAATGGATGTAGTACATCCCTATATTTGAGGTGCTGAGAATAAGTTTATTCATGACTGAGGTGGTTAGACAGAAAGGTGCCAAGGCCATAAGGTTACCTACAGAAAAATGTATGTACAGTAGAACCTGAGTTACAAACTGAATGGTCAACTACACACCTCATTTGGAACCGCAAGTACGCAATCAGGCAGCAGCAGAGATGGGGGAAAAAAGTACAGTGCTGTGTTAAACTACTAAAATTAAAAAAAAAAACTTCCCCTTTTTAAGATTTGAGGTAAGGAAACTTGTGCTCTTCATTTAAATTAAAATGGTTAAAAGTAGCATTTTTCTTTTGCATAATGCAGTTTCAAAGTTATATTAAGTCAAAGTTCAGTTGTAAACTTTTGAAAGAACTACCATAATGTTTTGTTCAGATTTATGAACAACCTCTAGGCCCAAGATGTTCGTAACTGAGATTCTACTGTATAACCACAAAGTAGTTTCAGTAATAGAACATGTGCTGTTAACAGGGAAAGAGGACCTGAATTTTTCCTTTTCCCCCACACTTGTTCCCTTGGGGGGGGGGGGGGGGGCGGGGAGCAGGTAACAATTTTCCAACAGGTTTAAACATTTATGTAGCAATTCACATATCCTGGGTATCATTAACTGTGCTTGCACTTTAAGCAGCTAGCAGACATTGAGACCAATCTAAGTCTTTCTGGATACTCTCATTTCTATATCCCACCAATCTGGTAATAGATTCACCATAGTTTGTCAGCCTTTTGCTGTAACGCTCAATTAAGTCTCACTTCTGAATTTATACTTGCAACCAGTGTGACAAGATATGGCACTCAACACCTATCTGTGCCTGGCCCCAGTAGGGAGTTTAAAAAAAAAAAAAAACCAACCCTTTCCAACTAGCAACAGAACCCTACCTCACAGGACCATCCAGTCTACTAGAGATGGCTATTGCTAATCAGTTTTACATGGAAGGTGATCAAGTGCTATAGTGAGGGGCAGAAGTATAAAACATTAAGGGTACATCTACACTTAACACTACAGCTGCACTGCTGTAACACCTATGCTGACAGGAGGGATTCTCCTATTGGTGTAGATAATCCACCTCTCCAAGAGGCCATAGCTACATCAATGGAAGAATTCTTCTGTCAACCTAGTGCTACACCAGCTTAACTACACCACTCAGGGGCTTTTTCACACCTCTGAGTGATATAGTTATGCCAATCTAATTTTCTAGTGTAGACCAGGCCTAAGATATGCTTTAGACCCTTTACTATCACATATAACCGTGTGGAGTAGTGTTGACTGGAAGTAATAGTGCCAATCTGTTGCTTTCATTCAGACTATTTCTCCCACTTGACATCTTGCTCTGAGTTTACTGAGGACAGCCCCGTTATTACATATCTAAGCAGCCTGATATTTTTGAAATACCTTGCATGAATAAGGTCTTCATAGCATGGGATCCTAAAGACTTAACTTATAATTAATTATAAAGACAGGCATTAAGGGGTGAAGTGTTCTCTGCATAACTTGATACATTTAAAAAACCTCCTCTTAGGTTCAGCACAGTTGCATATGTTTCATAGTTTAGGAAACTACAACAAAACTAAAGTTGATAAGTAGTAAATCTAGATCAAGTGAAAGTCTTTAAGCTTGGAATACAGAAGAGTATTGTAACTTGTATTTCTCTCCATAAATATTGTAATAGCAAAAGCTACAGCATTTCACTGTTGTACTCCAATAAACTAATTTTTAAAAAATTATCAAACCTCTTGCTGTGGTGACAGGGAAGTAACTTGAAAAATATCACTTGTGGAATGGGAAATGTTTATATGCACTTGAAGTGCACTAAAAGCTACAGCTATGGATGAGTGTGCTTGGACTACACTCGTACTCTAGGACTGTCTTATTTGAAGACTTTCACAACAGGCTACTGTGTTCACCAAGATCAGGACGGTGCAAATCTGTCATCCAGGTAAGGTGCAAAAACCTACTTTAACTGAACTTTTTCACACTATCACCAAAGGATTGGGGGAAAATGGAAGATGCGAGAAAAACTGAAGTCCATGCAGCTTGAAGTGAGGTACAAGTCTGTACACTGAAATTAAACTCCTAGCACAGTGATGGAATAGAAAATGCTTTAAATCCTGTCCAAATTAAATATTTAAGATGAATAAGATATGTTGGGAAGAGTCAACATGAGTATTGTAAAAGGAAATCATGCCTCACCCATTAGAATTCTTTAAGGGTATCAAGCATGTGGACAAGGGTAATCTAGTGTACTTCGACTTTCAGAAGGCCTTCACTGAAGTCCCACCTCAAAGGCTCTTAAGCAAAAGCAAGTAGTCCTGGGATAGAGGGAAGGTCCTTATGGATCAGTAAGGATCTGTACTGTTCAACATATTCATAAATGATCTGGAAAAGGGAGTAAACAGTAAGGTGGCAAAGTTTAGACCATACAAAATTACTCAAGATAGTCAAGTCAAAAGCAGACTTCAAAAAGTTAAAGGGATCCCACAAAGCTGTGGGTCACAAAAAGGCAGATGAAATTCAGTGTTGATAAAAACAAAGTAATACATGTTGGAAAACAGACTGCATTTTTGTATATATAGTTGGGATTCATTTAGCACTTACCACTCAAGAAAGATCCTGGATATCATGGGCAAGTTCCCTGAAAACATCCACTCAATGTGCAGTAGCAGTCACAAAAGCTAATGTTAGGAACTATTAGGAAAGGGATAGACAAGACAGTAAATATAAGCCACTATATAAATCCATGGTATGCCCACACATTGAATACTGTGTGCAGTTCTAGTCAACTCATCTCATAAAAGATATGAGAATTGGAAAAGGTGCAGAGAAGTTCAACAATGTTTAAAAGGGCATGGGACAGCTTCCATGAGGAGAGATTAAAAAGACTAGTACTGTTCAGCTTAGAAAAGAAATGACTGGGGAGGGGGCAAGAGATGTCTATAAAATCATGAATGGTGTGGAGACAGTGAATAGGGAATTTATCCCTTCATATAAACACAAGAACAAGGGGGTCAGCCAATTAAATTAATAGCCAGCAGGTTTAAAACAAACATAAGGAAGTACTTCTTCACACAACAGACAATCAACCTGTGGAACTCGTTGCCAGGATGGTGTGAAGGCCAAAAGTATAACTGGGTTCAAAAAAGAATCAGATAAGTACATGGAGGATAGATCCATTAATGGCTATTAGCCAAGATGGTCAGGGACACAACTCCATGCTCTGGCTATCCCTAAACTTCTGACTGCCAGAATCTGGGACTGGACAATAAGGGATGGATCATTCAATAATTGCCTGGTACTGTTCATTCTCTCTGAGGCATCTGGCTCTGCCCACTGTCAAAGACAGTATACTGGGCTACATGGACCACTGGTCTGACCCAAGATGGCCATTCATATGTTAACAACAAATCTAGCTCTCATTATACAGACAAGTGTGTAAAGATAGTTTAATTGGGGAAAAAAAGATTCAGTACTATTACTTAGGTAGATATAAATCAAGCAAAGCTTGCTGTAACCATAGTAGTAGCTTACAGGAAATCCTGAAACATTTATAACAAGGAGTCCTCGTGGCACCTTAGAAACTATCAAATTTATTTGGGCATAAGCTTTCGTGGGCTAGAACCCACTTCATCAGATGCATGGAGTGGAAAATACAGTAGCAGGTTATATATATATATATATATATATATATATATACATATACACATACACACAGTACATGAAAAGATGGGAGTTGCCTTACCAAGTGGGGGGGAGGGGTCAGTCTAACGAGACAATTCAATTAACAGTAGAATACCAAAGGAGGAAAAATCACTTTTGTAGTGTCCCAGCAAACCTGGTGGCTGAACTTTGTGACTTTGTCCTCACCCACAACTATTTCAGATTTGGGGACAATTTATACCTTCAAGTCAGCAGGACTGCTATGGGTACCCGCATAGCCCCACAGTATACCAACATTTTTATGGCTAACTTAGAACAACACTTCCTCAGCTCTCATCCCCTAACGCCCCTACTCTGCTTGCGCTACATTGATGATATCTTCATCATCTGGACCAGGGGAAGGAGGCCCTTGAGGAATTCCACCAGGATTTCAACAATTTCCACCCCACCATCAACCTCAGCCTGGACCAGTCCACACAAGAGATCCATTTCCTAGAGACTATAGTGCTAATAAGCGATGGTCACATAACCACCACCCTATTCCGGAAACCTACTGACCACTACTTACCTACATGCCTCCAGCTTTCATCGAGACCACATCACAGGATCCATTGTCTACAGTCAAGCTCTAAGGGTATGTCTACACTACGAAATTACTCTGATTTTACAGAAGTCGATTTTTGGGAACAGATTGTATGAAGTCGAGTGCATGCGTCCACACTAAGCACATTAATTTGGCGGTGTGCGTCCATAGTACCGTGGCAAGCGTCGACATTCCAAGAGGTGCACTGTGGTAGCTATCCCACAGTTCCTGCTGCCCATTGGAATTCTGGGTTGAGCTCCCAATGCCTGATGGGGCCAAAAATTTGTCACGGGTGGTTATGGGTAAATGTCGTCAGTCAACCCTCCCTCTGCCAAGCAATGGCAGACAATCATTTTGCGCCTTTTTCCCTGGATTGCCCGAGCAGATGCCATAGCACGGCAAGCATGGAGCCCGATCAGCTCGCAGCAGCAGTTATGAGCATTGTAAACATCTCGCGCATTATCGTACAGTTTATGCAGAACCAGAAGTTGAAAAACCAGGCAAGGAGGCGACGGCAGCACTGTGACAAGAATGATGAGGACATGGACACAGACTTCTCTCAAAGCGTGGGCCCCGGCAATGTGGACATCATGGTGTTAATGGGGCAGGTTCATGCCATGGAACGCCGATTCTGGGCCCGGGAAACAAGCACAGACTGGTGGGATTGCAAAGTGTTGCAGGTCTGGGATGATTCCCCAGTGGCTCTGAAACTTTCGCATGCGTAAGGGCATTTTCATGGAACTTGGTGACTTGCTTTCCCTGCCCTGTGAGCAGTCCTCACAGTTCACAAGCGAGTGGCGATAGCTCTCTGGAAGCTTGCAACGCCAGACAGCTACCGGTCAGTCGGAATCAATTTGGAGTGGGCAAATCTACTGTGGGGGTTGCTGTCATGCAAGTAGCCAACGCAATTACTGAGCTGCTGCTATCAAAGGTAGTGACTCTGGGAAATGTGCAGGTCATAGTAGATGGCTTTGCTGCAATGGGATTCCCTAACTGTGGTGGGGCGATAGACGGAACCCATATCCCTATCTTGGGACCAGACCACCAAGGCAGCCAGTACATAAACCTCAAGGGGTACTTTTCAATGGTGCTGCAAGAACTGGTGGATCACAAGGGACGTTTCACCAACATCAACGTGGGATGGCCAGGAAAGGTTCATGATGCTCACGTCTTCAGGAACTCTGGTCTGTTTAAACAGCTGCAGGAAGGGATTTACTTCCCAGACCAGAAAATAACTGTTGGGGATGTTGAAATGCCTATAGTTATCCTTGGGGACCCAGCCTACCCCTTAATGCCATGGCTCAAGAGGCCATACACAGGCACCCTGGACAGTAGTAAGGAGCTGTTCAACTATAGGCTGAGCAAGTGCAGAATGGTGTGTGACAGACCCAGACCAGTGGGGTACAGGAGTCTGGTAGAGGGCAAATATACTGGTCACTGGATGAGTAGTTTTCTGTTCCCTGAGTGACCAGAGCAGGGGCTGTACTAGAGTAATCAGGAACCTGCTAGAACCAGTTAAGGCAGGCAGGCTAATTAGGACACCTGGAGCCAATTAAGAAGAAGCTTATAGAATCAACTAAGGCAGGCTAATCAGGGCACCTGGGTTTTAAAAAGGAGCTCACTTCAGTTTGTGGTGCGAGTGTGAGGAGCTGGGAGCAAGAGGCGCAACGAGCTGAGAGTGAGAGGGTATGCTGCTGGAGGACTGAGGAGTACAAGTGTTATCAGACACCAAGAGGAAGGTCCTGTGGTGAGAATAAGGAAGGTGTTTGGAGGAGGCCATGGGGAAGTAGCCCAGGGAGTTGTAGCTGTCATGCAGCTGTTACAGGAGACACTATAGACAGCTGCAGTCCACAGGGCCCTGGGCTGGAACCCGGAGTAGAGGGCGGGCCTGGATTCCCCCCAAACCTCCCAATTGACCTGGACTGTGGGTTCTCCCAGAGGGGAAGGTCTCTGGGCTGTTCCCCAACCCACATGGTGAATCTCTGAGGCAAGAAAATCCGCCAATAAGCGCAGGACCCACCAAGATAGAGGAGGAACTTTGTCACAGGTGGTAGAGTGTGCATTTGGACGTTTGAAGGGTCGCTGGCGCAGTTTACTGACTTGCTTAGACCTCAGCGAAACCAATATCCCCATTGTTATTGCTGCTTGCTGTGTGCTCCACAATCTCTGTGAGAGTAAGGGGAAGACGTTTATGGCAGGGTGGGAGGTTGAGGCAAATCGCCTGGCCGCTGATTACGTGCAGCCAGACACCAGGGCGATTAGAAGAGCACATCAGGAAGCGCTGTGCATCAGAGAAGCTTTGGAAACCAGTTTCATGACTGGCCAGGGTACCGTGTGACAGTTCTATTTGTTTCTCCTTGATGAAAACCCACCCCCTTGGTTGACTCTAATTCCCTGTAAGACAACCGCCCTCCCCCCTTCGATCACAGCTTGGAAATAAAGTCACTATCATTTAAAAACTATGTATTCTTTATTAATTGATTATAAAAATAGGAAGATAACTCACAAGGTAGCCCAGGTGGGGTGTGGGAGGAGGGGAGGAAAAGGCCACTTCAATACTTGTTGAATGACAGCCTTCTGTCCACTGGGGTGGAGTGGTTGGGTGCCCAGAGCCTTCCCCTCCCCCCCACGTTCTTGGGCGTCTGGGTGAGGAGGCGGCTATGGAACTTGGGAAGGAGGGAGGGCGGCTAAACAGGGCTGCAGCGGCAGTCTCTCCAGCTGACGTTCCTGAACCTCCACCAGGCGCCGGATCGTGTTCGTTTGTTCCTGCAGTAGCCCCAGTCCTGCCTCCTTTTATCTTCCTGCCGCCACCTCTTCTCACGTTCACTGGCCACTTTCCTGTCCTGTGCTATTGTGTCCCTCCACACTTTCTACTGAGCTCTTTCAGCGCGGGACGCCTGCATGAGCTCAGAGAACATTTCATCGTGCGTGCGTTTTTTTCGCCGTCTTATCTGAGAGAGCCTTTGGGACGGAGGAGGGAGGCTTGAAACATTTGCAGCTGCGTGAGGAAAAAAAGGGAGAGACGTATTTTAAAAGATACATTTTACAGAACAATGGGTATACTCTTTCACGGTGAACAACACTATTCACATTATATAGCACATGTGATTATAGTACAAGGTCATTTTTTGCATCTTATATTGAGTGCCTGCGGCTTTGGTGTTAGAGATCAAACACGCGGGGCAACAGAATTCGGCTTGCAGGTGGTCATCGTAAGCCATAGTCTTTCGGCTTCTGCAACCTTCATAACAGCAGCGCCCTCCTTTTCCACACCAAGCAAAGCCCGTTGAGTTGTCCATTTAGGGCTGCGGTTTTTGTGTTAACGTGCAGCAGCAGAAACCAAACTAACCTTCCCCCCCTCCATCCTTTTCTCTGGGATAACTGCTTTAACCCTCCCCCCACCGCACCACGTGGCTGGTATCAGGGAAGATCCCTGCTAGCCAAATGCGAACAGCTCAGCACCTATGCCCCCTCCCCCGCCCCCCACCGCTTAGCTAACTGCGGGGAGGATTTCTTTTCAGCCACAGGCAAACAGCCCAGTAGAAACGGCCACTTATGAATGTCCCCTTAATTAAATTCCCGTATTTCAACCAGGTTACCATGAACGATATCACTCTCATGAGGATAACACAGAGAGATAAAGAACGAATGTTGCTTGAATGCCAGCAAACACCAGGACCATACGCTGCCAGGCTTTGTCATGCAATGATACCAGATTACTTGCTACTAGCATGCCGTGGTAAAGTGTCCTACCATGGAGGACAGAATTGTAGAGATATTAAAGAAGGTACTAGCAGTGATTTCCCCCAAGTGACAGTGACCCCCCCCATAATTTGTCCCCCACACTTTAAAAATCCAACAGTTTCACCAAGTACAAAAATCTCTTGGGTCTTCTGTTAAAACTTGTAAGCTACTGTCTGTAGAAACCATTGATTGTATCTGTCTTGTGAAAGATACTTTCTGTAATTGATACAATGTAAACAAATGCTATAAGCCGTTAACAGATTTTAACTTCATTGTAACAGCAACGGCCCCTAGGAACAGACCCCCACCCTCTGTGATTAAAGGGCCGGGAGTCTCAAATGAATTAGCACACACCCCGAAAGTGGTGGAGACAGTAAATTAAAATATGGTTAAGATATGGAATGTATGTTGATGAATGCTTGATGTACATGAATGGTTAGGGAGGTGCCAGCCTAGAAAGGGAGTATCCATCGGCCGAAGAATGTGTAAAGTGGACCACCAGAATCCCCGGAGGGTAAACTGGGATCCACCCCATCACCTGGAAGGATGAGAAACACAAACTTTGGACAGTTTGGAGCCACCAGGAATGTGCCATCTGCTGATTGAGTCAGCAACAGCAGAATGAAACAGCTCCCATAGACTAACATAGGAATTAATTCCTATAAGAATGGACTCTCAAGACTGAGGATTTTGAGTCTCTGGTTCTGCTGCCAACCTCCAGGAGCATCAGGTGCACCTGACACAGACTCGGCTCCATCCTCATGACCAAGATACCTGGCCAGTAACTTGGCACGAGCAACTTCTAGGCTGGTAACTATAACACCTATACAGAACTTAAATGAATGATTGTGTAAATGAATATATTGTGTGTGTGTGTATATATATATATAAGGAATAAGTAGTGATAGGAATAAGTGGTCAAACAACGTTGTTTACTTTTATCTTTTGGTTTATCATTATATTTACAATAAATGTGGCATCTTTGCCTTATCCCTCTTAATAAGATCCTGCTGGTTTTTATTCTATTGGTATAACACAGGGGTAGGCAACCTATGGCATGTGTGCCGAAGGCGGCACGCGAGCTGATTTTCAGTGGCACTCTCACTGCCTGGCCACTGGTCCGGGGGACTCTGCATTTTAATTTATTTTTAAATGCAGCTTCTTAAACATTTTAAAAACCTTATTTACTTTACATACAACAATAGTTTAGTTATATATTATAGACTTATGGAAAGAGATCTTCTAAAAACATTAAAATGTATGACTGGCAGGCAAAACCTTAAATTAGAGTGAACAAATGAAGACTCGGCACACCACTTCCAAAAGGTTGCCGACCCCTGGTATAACAGAATAAGGCTGCTCTACTCAGAAACCTTCTACAAAGGCTTTTAGAGTACCTCCAGGAGAGCTTCATGGAGATGTCCCTGGAGGATTTCCGCTCCATCCCCAGACCCGTTAACAGACTTTTCCAGTAGCTGTACTGGCCACGAATGCATCCCAAGTCCTCAGGGCAAATTAATCATTAAAAAACGCTTGCTTTTAAACCGTTTTATATTTACAAAAGGTACACTCACCAGATGTCCCTTCTACAGCTCCTTGGTCCGGGATACCGCCTTGGGAGGGTATTTCAGTCAGGGTGAGAAAAAGATCCTGGCTGTCGGGGAGAACGGTGTGCTGTGTGCTCTCCTCAACCTCCTCCTCATCTTCCCCGTCCGCAAAATCCTGAGGCATGGCAACTGAGAGTACCCCATCATTGGAGTCCACGGACGGGGTGGGGTAGTGGTGGTGGCCCCCCATAGAACTGCCTGCAGCTCAGCGTAGAAGCGGCATGTCTGCGGCTCTGTCCCGGAGTGTCCGTTTGATTCTTTGGCTTTCTGGTACGCTTGTCTCAGCTCCTTAAGTTTCATGCGGCACTGTGTTGAGTCCCTGTTGTGGCCTCTGTCCATCATGGCCTTGGAGATTTTTTCAAATGTTTTGGTATGCCGTCTTTTGGAACGGAGTTCTGATAGCACGGATTCGTCTCCCATACAACAATCAGATCCAGTACCTCCCGTATGGTCCATGCTGGAGCTCTTTTTCGATTCTGGGACTGCATGGTCACCTGTGCTGATGAGCTCTGCATGGTCACCTGTGCTGATCAGCTCTCCACGCTGGGCAAACAGAAAATGAAATTCAAAAGTTCGCGGGGCTTTTCCTGTCTACCTGGCCAGTGCATCGAGTTCAGATTGCTGTCCAGAGCGCTCACAATGGTGCACTGTGGGATCCCTCCCGGAGGCCAATACCGTCGAATTGCGTCCACACTAACCCTAATTCGAACCAGCAATGTCGATTTCAGTGCTACTCCCCTCGTCGGGGAGGAGTACAGAAATTGATTTTAAGAGCCCTTTATGTTGACAAAAATGGCTTCTTTGTGTGGACGGGTGCAGGGTTAATTTGATTTAACACTGCTAAATTCGACCTAAACTCGTAGTGTAGACCAGGCCTAAAATACAACTGCATTTGCTCCAATCCCTCAGACAGAGACAAACACCTACAGGATCACTATCAAGAATTCTTAAAACTACAATACCCATCTGGTGAAGCTAAGCAACAGATTGACAGAACCAGAAGGGTACTCAGAAGTCACCTACTACAAGACAGTCCCAACGAAGAAAGTAACAGAACGCCACTAGCCGTCACCTAAAGCCCCCAACTAAAACATCTCCAGCGCATCATCAAGGATCTACAATCTATCCTGAAGGACGATCCCTTACTCTCACAGACCTTGGGAGACAGGCCACTCCTCGCTTACAGACAGCCCCCCAACCTGAAGCAAATACTCACCAGCAACTACACGCTACACAATAAAAACAATAACCCAGGAACCAAACCCTGCAACAAACCCCGGTGCCAACTCTGTCCGCATATCTATTCAAGGGACAACATCATAGGACCTAACCACATCAGCCACACAATCAGGGGCTCGTTCACCTGCACATCTACCAATGTGATATATGCCATCATGTGCCAGCAATGCCCCTCTGCCATGTACATTGGCCAAACTGGACAGTCTCTATGCAAAAGAATAAATGGACACAAATCTGACATCAGGAATTATAACATTCAAAAACCAGCAGGAGAACACCTCAACCTCCCTGGTCAATCAATAACCGACTTAAAAGTGGCAATTCTTCAACAACAAAAACTTAAAAAACAGACTCCAACATGAAACTGCAAAACTGGAATTAATTTGCAAACTGGACACCATCAAATTAGGCCTGAATAAAGACTGGGAGTGGATGGGTCATTACGAAAACTAATTTTACCATACTAATTTCCCCCTACTGTTATTCACACCTTCTTGTCAACTGTTTGAAATGGGCCACCCTCATTACCATTACAAAAGTGATTTTTCCTCCCTTGGTATTCTACTGTTAATTGAATTGTCTCATTAGACTGACCCCCCCCCCACTTGGTAAGGCAACTCCCATCTTTTCATGTACTATGTGTGTGTATGTATGTATATGTGTGTGTGTATGTATGTATGTGCATCTGATGAAGTGGGTTTTAGCCCAGGAAAGCTTATGCCCAAATAAATTTGTTAGTCTCTAAGGTGCCACAAGGACTCCTCATTGTTTTTGCTGATACAGACTAACATGGCTACCACTCTGAAACCTGAAACATTTATAATCACCATATTGGATTGAGCTATCTTATGCAGTTTTCAATGTTTTGATTTAGTAAAGTTTTACCTTAATTTCTTGGTTTGCCAGTGGTTCCAGTCAGTGACCCCTAAAAGTTCATGCTGACTGGCAGAGGGCACCGGTATGCATAAGGGTTACAGGGATCCCCTGGGTCAGGTATGTACATTCTAGTTCACTGATTACCACCTGTCTACCACAAGCCTGTGTTCACTCAGTCTTTCGGACATGTATATACAGAAAACATGTAAGGAGATATATACACACTATATATATATATCTCCTTACATGTATATATTATGTGTGTGTGTGTGTGTGTATATATGTTCTTAAGGCCTTATAGTTAAAGGCAGGTCATTCAGAGGTAGTGTGCATTGAGACAGATTCCACAATATAGGTTTAATAGGGTAACCACTAATATCTAACACAGTAGTTGCTGACCACTACACAACTCATAGCAGGAAGAAAATTACCAAAAGGCTGTACCAGTACAGCTTGCCCACACAACTACTATGCTGGGACATCATCAGTTTAGCACAGAGTGCGACGTACATAAAACCAAAACAACGCTTCTGCAGGTTTCTGAACTAACCTGGCCTTAAACTGCTTGGCTTGACAACTTACCGAATCAGAGTACAATGTTCTATGTCTGCAACTAGAACGGAGGAGTTCTGGACCTTCTGAATATATTCATGTTCAAGCTGCAGTGCTCATTACCTGAACCTCCACTATCAGAGGCTTCCACTTTAGATTGAAGGTTTTTGTCTCAAGTTTAATGCAATAAATATAAAGGTGTCTCTGGCACCCTAAACACAAGCAATGCAAGTTTTTCCCTGGTTCAGGTTTGTCATTTTCAAATTTTAAATTAGAAAAAAGGTCATGTTGGCTAACTATATCCAAATGATTCAAGAGCAAAGAATGTTGAATGTTAAACTAGAAGTTGTGTAACTGGCTAAAACATTCACAAAAAATTAGGAAGTCTCACCACAGGGATAAGTTTGGGACACATTTAAGTGGCAAGTTTCCCTTTTAAGTTCTGTGTAGGTCCTCTTAAGCAGGGGTGGGGAACCTATGGCCCGCGGACCGGTTCTGGCCCCTGCTTAATTTCATGAGGCCCACGGCAAGTCTCCATGCCACGGTTTGAAAGCCCTAAGCCTCGGTGCCCCCCCCCCCCTTTCCCCACTGAGGAGGGAAGCTAGGATTGGCAGGCTGTTAAAAGTCTAGTCAGCTCCGCGCAGCTCCCGAAAGCGACCGCATGTCCCTGCGGCTCCCAGGCACAGGGGCGATCAGGGAAGTTGCGCCCGCCCCCAGCGCCGGCTCCGTAGCTCCCATTGGCCAGGAACCGGAGCCAATGGGAGCTGCGGGGGCAGTGCCTGCAGGGGGCAGGCAGCACACACCATGCAGACCCACCTGGCCTCTCCACCTAGGGGCCGGACATGGCAGTCGCTTCTGGGAGCGGCACAGAGCCAGGGCAGGCAGGGAGCCTGCCTTAGCCCTGCTGTGCCACCAACTGGGAGTCACCTGAGCTAAGTGCTGCCCCGCCAGACCCTGCAAATCCCCTGCCCCAGGTCATAACCCCCTCCTTCACCCCAACTCCCTTCCCCAGCCTGGAGCCCCCTCCTGCACCCTAACTCCCTCCCAGACCTTGCACCCCCACCCCAACCACCTTCCCCAGCCCAGAGTCCCCTCCCACCACCCTGAACCCCTCATTTCTGGCCCCACCCCAGAGCCTAGGGGAAGCCCGCAAGCGTCAGCTCACCCCGCTGTGGGGGGAAGCCCCGAGCCTCCACACCCCCCGCGGGGCTGTGTGTAGCCCACGACTGATTTTTTCTGTGGATCAGTGGCCCGACTGAAAAAAGGTTCCCCACTCCTGCTCTAAAGAAATGTTTCCTGCTTAGCCAAATACTAACAAACATCAGAAAAACTGCATAGCACGTCAAAAGATTTCAATAAATATTTAAAAGAGCACTTTCAACACAAAAGATACAGATAAGTACAAGGCGTGAAACAGTTTCATGTATCTCTCCAGATTTCATTTATTACATGTATGTATCAACATACCACTGTTTCTTTTTAAAAGCAAAGAATGTCAAATTTTAGTTTAACAAAATGTTAAGTGGTGTTAACTATTGCTTAACTGAAATGTTCTGGATTGAGCAGGCTGCCAAAATAGCTTTGTTTTTTGAAGTTAATACCAGTTTGGATGGACAAAGCAGTTAGATTGTGTTGACTTCTGTCATAAAAGTATCCTAGACTCTCAGATAAGTTGCTTATATTACATTCCTTTATAAACACTAGAATTTACCAAATTTTAAAAGGATTTTACACTTAATTTATATAATAGGCATGAGCTCTTCCTACTGATTTGTCCAATATGGATTTTTGACCCCATGCTAGTATTTCTAATGAGCACAAACTAACAGTTCCATCTCATTACTTTGGTTTGTGCACCAGCACCAAGAGCATCAGAAATACAGTAAGTGATTAACTTCAGCTACAAAGCCAGTAGAGGGCACAAAAGAGCGGTTCAGGTCCACAAACTCATTTTGTGATTATTTTTAATACTTATGAATCCAACTGATATTTCATACCAAATCTTAAAAGCAGGTCAACGACTGGAACTATACTACTTGGCAGTGTTGCTTTTAAGACACAGCATTCTCAATTTAAGGGTCTGAAACTCAAAAGCAAAAAAAACCATGTTGTTTAATCCATCCCTGTTCTAAATATTACAGCACATGATAGCTATCCTCATTTGTTTAGAGAGTCTTCACAATTTTTGCTGAGTGGAAGATGTAGTTTTTGCCCTACCTTTTAGTGTCCGTAAGTTAAATCATATTATTATTATTTGATTAACTTTAGTTTAAATATCATACAAATACAAATAAAGTGTTCTTAAAAGGTATTTAAATACTTAAAAGGCCTATTTTGGGGTTAGCGCATTTAAAGTGCATATTTACATGGAGGAGAATGCAAAAACTACTGTTGAAAGGTGGATTATTTTTTACATAACAATGAATTTACTGGAATACTCTGGTTCCTGCACAGTACATCTCTGTTAAAAAAAGGGATTAATCCACAATGTGGACTAACATTCACTTTTAGAACAAATTTGCAGGTTTTTTGCAATAGACATGTAGAAGAGCATCAGTTTGGTAACAGTAAAACTCAATAGTTTCAAAAGAGCTTAATGGGCTATTTTGACTCCACCTTCCCACTTGCAGCCCAAAGAGCTTTCAAGTGGACATTTATGCCACATTTCAGTCTACAGCAATTCTTTTTTTTTTTTAAAGAAAAGATTATATCTAAAGTGTGCATAAACCTGTAACTATAACTGATCTCATTACAATGGCTTTATTGGTTTAACCATCTCAGGGCTCTTCCTCTTAACATTTAACTGGAGTTTAACTTTTCATGCTGAGTACAGAGAAAATAAGGCTGTTTAAACTACTTATTTGATAAGGGTAAAATCATTCATCTACTTGCTCCACCTGTAAAGTAAGAGTTTATCATTTCAAAATCTAAACAATAAATACATTGACTACCATTAGAACTTCTGAGTAAATCTGCAGTATAAATATCTTCAAACAAGTATCATTTGAAGAATAATGTCTGAAATAAAAGTTCATTCTACAGTAGAAACAAGCCCTTTTTGTTGCTATTAAGTCACATGCATAAAATTCAAACTGTTATCTTAGTTTTGCCCAGTTCTGCCCTGCAATCCACATGCTACTCAGCACACCACCTTTCCCGAGATTATCATAAAGTTGCTTACAGTTTCTGTGGATAACAATGGGCTTTTCTCTTTTGCAGACTCGTTGTGCTTAAATACTTATCTGCATAAAGAAGTTGTGTGTATGGGACCAAAAGCATAAATTGGTCACAGTCAGTTGAGAGTGTCAGCAGAATAATTTAGCACTTACATAGGGCTCTTTATCCATAAATATCAAAGTATTTAATTTCCCTTCAAAATGCTAGCTCCATTCTACAAATGGGGAAAAGAGGTATAGAGGTTAATCCTGGGCCCCATCCATTAGACCCTAATGTCTCCCATACATGTTTGGCATACAAAAAGAATGGTATGTGATTTCTCTGCATCTTCAGAAGTATAGTTATGAAGCAGATCAAGTACTCAATTTAAAACCAAGTCATTTTACTTACTAACTCCAAATATCGCTTTTTTTAAAACCCAAACTATATAATTCGATACCATTCTCTTCAACTGTCTGATTGACAGAACACTTGCTGGCCAGTTAATGTATTAATTGAAGCAGCATAATTTATTGTAGTTAAAATAATTTGTATTAAAAAGTAGATTTATAGCAGGCAACAACAACAACAACAAAAATCTAGATTTCAGATGAAACATAGGGAAGAGTTACCTCACTCAAAATAAATGAGTTTTTCTAGTCACCGGAACAAACATTTTCCAAAAAAAAGTCCTGAAGTAGATACCAAAATAGTAGAAAAATCTCTGGAAGAGCTGAAAGATCTACCACAAACCATACCACAAAGCAGCGTTGTAAAAGTTTGAAGAGGGTACAAAAAAAATCTTCATTTCAGTTAGGCCAACATCAAGATTTATTTTCCAAAGTCTATTCTTTATGCTTGCATCAACTCAATGAATCTTAGCATATTTTTCTGTAAAAGTATATGTATGCAGGGTTGAAGTGTTTGGTTCATTCAGTTCCAGACTGCTATGAAAAAACTGTACAGTTGAATATTCAAGGCTAACCACTTTATTTCATTTGAACCCATCTACCTAATTTTTAAAAAAAGTGTTCTGTCACATTCATCTTAAAAGGTTAAAAAAAAATCACATTTCACTGAAGTTAGATACATTTCCTTTGTGTCAGGTGCAAAAAACAAAGCTCAAAAACCAGTTTTTTCCAAGATTTCCCCATCCCAGGAATGGGAAATGATTTCAGGTCTCTTCTCAATATTCTTGCATCAAGAGAAGAAAATTTTTCAACTTAAAATAATGCAGCATTCTGATGTACTGTCTATCTCTGCAGTGATTCCCTTTTCCGGGTGCAGGATTTAGTAGGATTTCAACAGACTGTATTAAATTTCTTCATTCTTCTAGCAAAACAGTGCGCAATGCATCTTCTGTATTGATCAATATTGAAGCTATTGCCCCATCATTAAACTCAAAAGAAGTTCCTCCATCTACCACCATACAGGCATCCCAACAACGTGACCGGACACAAACCCTGCAAAAAGCAAGACAAGTGATCAAGTGTCTTGAACAAGTGTTATACTCAGATTTCCAATAAAATAGTTAGAAAATACATTACTTCCCTACACTACAGTTTTGGACAAGGGGTTAGTTCTCATAGACTGAATAGCCCCTTTTCTTTTATGTGTTAGTAAATCAGAAAAAACATCCCAAGCCAGGGTCGATAAAAATAGATTTTTTAAAATTTAAATTAAATACATTTATTTTAAAATAATCAAAGTTTGTTTTTAAAAAAAATAAACCTATTTAAAATTACACTTGAAACTGACAGCCTACTTTAAGGCCTAAACTTACTATAATCTAGTAAAATAATTTAAATTAAATAAAAAATATTAAGCAGTATATGTTTGCTGGCAAGTTGTAAACAAAGTCAAAGCACTGAACTGGTGGAAGTCACTGGGTCAGGAGAAGGAATCAGAAATTGTTGAACTGCAGAACTAGCTTTTGACAGCAGCAGCTTCTTCTGTACTTACAGAAAGAATATTTTCTTTATTTCAGTTTATTCAACTAGTTCAATTAAATGACTACCTAATCCAATGTTGAGACACTAATTGGGAGTTAGAAAAGCAGGAAAGCGTGCTTTCCTCTTCCAATCTACAAATAAAAACTAGATGAGTGGATGAAATCTACCAGTTCTAAAATCTTGAAGGACATAGTGACCAGAAACAATCTGTTCAATTCACTTCATAGAATATCAGGGTTGGAAGGGACCTCAGGAGGTCATCTAGTCCAAACCCCTGCTCAAAGCAGGACCAACCCCCAACTAAATCATCCCACCCAGGGCTTTGTCAAGCCTGACCTTAAAAACCTCTAAGGAAGGAGATTCCACCACCTCCCGAGGTAACCCATTCCAGTGCTTCACCACCCTCCTAGTGAAAAAGTTTTTCTTAATAGCCAACCTAAACCTCCCCCACTGCAACTTGAGACCATTGCTCCTTGTTCTGTCATCTGATACCACTGAGAACAGTATAGATCCATCCTCTTTGGAACCCCCTTTCAGGTAGTTGAAAGCAGCTATCAAATCCCCCCTCATTCTTCTCTTCTGCAGACTAAACAATCCCAGTTCCCTCAGCCTCTCCTCATAAGTCATGTGCTCCAGCCCCCTAATCATTTCTGTTGCTCTCCGCTGGACTCTTTCCAATTTTTCCACATCCTTCTTGTAGTGGGGGGCCCAAAACTGGACACACTACTCCAGATGAGGCCTCACCAATGTCGAATAGAGGGGAACGATCACGTTCCTCGATCTGCTGGCAATGCCCCTACTTATACAGCCCAAAATGCCATTAGCCTTCTTGGCAACAAGGGCACACTGTCGACTCATATCCAGCGTCTCGTCCACTGTAGCCTCCAGGTCCTTTTCTGCAGAACTGCTGCCTAGCCATTCGGTCCCTAGTCTGTAGCAGTGCATGGGATTCTTCCGTCCTAAGTGCAAGACTCTGCACTTGTCCTTGTTGAACCTCATCAGGTTTCTTTTGGCCCAATCCTCTAATTTGTCTAGGTCCCTCTGTATCCTATCCCTACCCTCCAGCGCATCTACCACTCCTCCCAGTTTAGTGTCATCTGCAAACTTGCAGAGAGTGCAGTCCACACCATCCTCCAGATCATTGATGAAGATACTGAACAAAACCGGCCCCAGGACCGACCCTTGGGGCACTCCGCTTGATACCGGCTGCCAACTAGACACGGAGCCATTGATTACTACCCGCTACGCCCGACGATCTAGCCAGCTTTCTATCCACCTTATAGTCCATTCATCCAGCCCATACAGATGATACTTGCTTTAATAAATCAGTTTTAAATGCAAAACATGTTTTGATAAGAAAAAAGTTTATCATAAAATGTATGTATCTAGCACATTTAAAGTAGTTTTATTTAACTAATAAAATCATTTTACAATGTTTGTGTTTGTACATTAATTGAATTTGAATTTCCATCCAAATAGATGCCACAAATCACAAGTAAAATAATTAACCATCTAGTACAGTGTTTTTCAACCTTTTTCATTTGCAGACGCTTACATTGCCTTACTATGCCTCTTCAGACCCCTTTGGAAATCTTAGACATCCTTTGCAGACCCCCAGAGGTCTGCGAACCACAGGTTGAAAACCACTGATTTAGTAAATAAGAAACGTATCATTCATTTTGCAATGTAATTAAAAAATTGAAAATGAATAATCCTAATAAGTGTAAAATAAGTTTTATAAAAAGGTATATACATATAACGTTTGTTCCTAGTTAGCAAAAAGAAATACTAAATTTAGTGTAAAGGCTGTATTTAATTGCAAACCAATCACTAAGAATCAACCGCACTTGAGGAAAATAAGTACAAATGCAAAACAAGGTTAAAAATCAATTATTTAAAATCAATCCACCCTGTCCCCATCCATATAGAATCCCACTGAAAGAATGCACTATTCTTCAAGCATCTTTTCAAACGAACTTCAAACTGTACTAAACAGTAAAAAATATACAGTATTAGCACTTTGCTTAGGAGAGGGAAGGAATCTACATGAAGGATGAAAGTAGCCATCCAAATGCCATCCAGCCAGAATTACACTGTCTGCTAGAAAAGAAAGACAGCCCACATAGTGCAACTGTTCAAATAATGAGAATGCCGTAGCTCAGTTAAGTTTTGAAAGGAAGCTACAATTAAACCCATTTAATACTGACTTGCTTAATGGAAGATTTCTTACAAAACTCCATGGAACGTGAGCCAGTTCAGCACAATGCTACCTATTTGATGTCCAATTAAAGTCATGAACATCAATTTGTCATTGCATACAGCACAAGCAATTTCAGTATTTCTAATTAGCAGCACTAATGATTTTCAAACAAGGTGAAAGGTTTACACATTCTTCATTGTATGCGAAACAGATGTGGGCAGATGGGCATGATTTTGCCTTTTACCGCTAAGGAAGTGCAAGCTTGAAGGTGATATTGCTTATTAGAAAATCCCTTATGTAGAACTAGCTGATTACTGTCAATATTAAATGAGTTTGACTATACGTATTTTAAGCTAAAACTTTACCTATAAATTTTCTAGAAGCAGCCTCTTCTAATACTGAACAAAACACCAACAGACATTGCCACTATCATATTCTTCCAGTTAGCTTACCTTTAAAATGAAAAGGAATTCAACTGTTGGGGTTTATCCTTCAGAACGTGTAGAAAGTGAGAGTGGTATTAATAAAAAATAAGTTTTCAAAAATGTCACACTGACCAAAAATGGGACAGCAATTAAAGCAAGAAGAATCCTAAAGCCATTAATCTACACTTACACATGTGGGGACTTCTGTGAGCAGGGATGGATTAAGGCATAGATGGGCACTATAGTCCCAAACCCTGGTTCCAGATCCAACATAATCAAGTCAGAACGTAAATGTTCATTTAAAAAAAACAGGAAAGTTTCTATCCTTATGGTCACAAAGAAAAGCTTGAAAATGTGACAAGCCTGAGAATGCAGAAAGTCTGAAACAATAGCTCTGAGACGTGTAAACTGGCCTATGTATCACCCCAGAAATTGGTATGAGTGAGACAGAAGAATGCAGTAGGTCCAGCCCACACACTCATGTAGATTCACCCCCACTGTTAAGTAAGTACTGGCCCTTACCCATGCTACTCCCAGAGAGAGGGAGGCTCCTGCTGCCACTCCTGGGGGATGTTAATGGGGCCACTGCCACAGCCTCTCCATCACCATCACTTCAGATTGGGGGGGGGAGGGGACAGGACCACAATAAGAAAAGAGGGCTTCAGGGGGCCTTGTGTTGGGGTAGAACTAGCACCCCCGATTGTCTTAATCTTGTTTTGCCCCCCCATGAGCAATCCACATGTAGTAAAAACTATTTTGAAACATTGCTCTACTGTACATTATCTAGAACTCAGCACTTTCCATAACCTATCTGTAATAAGAAGTACAATGCAACCATTTAGAAGAATGAATGAATGTCATTAGAAAAATGATATTCAATCAATGAATGTCATTAAATTCTATTTATCATAGCTCATATCTTATAACAAATATACTCAAGTATTACAATAGCTCAGTATAACCTACAACTCCAGGCCAAAAGCCTTCAGAAACAGACACCTTCTTCCAACCATGCTTAAACTAGGAAAAAAGCTCCAGTGAGGCCAAAGACCAATCCTTAAAAAACAGATCCCTGAGCAACAACAGTTTTACCAAGGAATGGACAGCTCTCTACTGCCGATAAACAGCAGCGGCACAGCTGTGCTGCTGTAAGCTGTGCAGTGTAGACGTAGCCTTAGTCTGGACGGCTTGAGGAAGACCTGTCAAATTAAAAGCTTCAATATTTTCATAGGGATGAGGAGGACATTTTATAGACCCTTATGCTCCCGCTACCACCCATGCGTTTTCTGCAAACAAAGTCTCATTTTACTACAAACTTCCTATTAGGCAAGGGTTCTGTCAGACTTCCTAAGAAAAGGAGTTTCTAACCAGCCCACAGAAAGACAGGATCAGCAATTCCTTTGCACGGGACCATTGGTGTGCAGAGAGGAAAAGGAGGTGGCAGAATCTGTTTAACAGGCTGTATAAATGGTGTCCATTGCTGGGAGAAAGGAAACAGTGACTCACCTCCTTTATTGAGGGTGACTATCTTTCCAAAAGTCACATCACAATTTCATAGAAACAAAGCAATCTTACTTTGGGGGAAGTGGGGGGTGGAATTTCAAGGCTTAATCTATTAAATTGGAATGAGATTATTCGGCATTTTACCTCTCCACTGTCCCACCTTTAACTTTGTACCAAACAAACCTAGTGTAAATTTATACTCAAATAGAATGTCTCCAATACAGAATAAGCAAATGGTGGTGAGCATTAATTGCTAAGAACTCATCCCATATCAAAAGCTTCCTGCTTTAATAGTTTTCCTCTACTACTATTTCTGGGGGGCCTCGATCACATTTAGACCTCAGCATGTTGAGTAAACTCCCTAGTTTTGTTCAGTTTAATATTGTTTATATTTTTGCCCATCTCATGTGATCTATTCAGGTGAAGTGAAATTCTTTCCTTGGTCTGCTCAATTAGTCCTGAAAGCATCTAAGAGAAAGGAGGACACTTGCTTCCGACTCAGTATGGACACAGAAACCTGAGTATCAAGCACATTTAAGTCAAGCTCTCAGGCTACCTATTTTATTTTACATATTAGTTAAACATTAAGTGTTCAATTACATGTATAGGCAATACTTACTTTGAAAAGAAGCCACGCTGCAGACTACTTGAAAAAACCCGGTTTGCAATAGGCTCTCGAATACTGAAAAACATCTTTGGTTCTTCTGGACTATACAGCAGGGAGTCATTATATTCATTTGTTACTGTAAGTACAAAAATTGGATCATCACTTTCTCTAGAGGAGTTAGTAATTCTCAAGGCTGTACATTCCAAGCAGAGGAACAGTTCCACTATCAAACTGTTTAGACAGCATTTATGATTTTTAGAAGTGCCCAGTTAGAATGAAAAAGATGCATCTTTACAGGAGGAGTCATTACAGTTCCATTGAATGACTAACCACTGAGTGGCGCTCTCAATTCAGAACCATTATTCAAAGTATCAGTTCTCAATTGTAAAGAGCTGAAATTCTCTAACAAAATATTTATGACACATTAAAGATTCTTGAATTGCAGATCATATGGTACATTATATTTAATTAAATGTGCTTCCTCTTAAGGAAAAACTACTGTTTAGTGTAACAAAGCACTTTTAAGTGCTGTAATTGTTAAGTAATAGAATACAATCAATATGAATTATTAAAAAAATGCTATAAAACTACTAAAAAAGTTGTCATTTTCACTAACCTTTCTGTATTAGTTCCCTGCTCAAAGGAAGATTCAAGCTCTCATGCTTTTTAGCTGTTGAACCAAAGGAAGAAAAGGACCCAATTAGACAGGATCATCTTCAGATAAAATTAACATGTAATGCTGTGTGTGCTGTCAACTCACCAATCTTAAGGATCTCTTCAACAGCCTGGGTTGCCACCTTGTTAATATTATAGGACCTAAACATGGAAGTAAAGATAGTGTTTGGTAAGTAACACGTGCTGACAAAATCTCTTCTATAAAGATTTCAAAATTATCCAGGAGAAAATAATGTTGTAATCAGGGTTGAGAAAAGATGATAACCATTTCAGAAAATGCCTTAACACAACTTTTAGATTAAAAATCATCTACATTTTGGAAAGCATAGTAATCCAAAATTGAAGTTTCACTTAAATAATTAAAAGATTTGAAACACACAAGTAAAGTTATACAAATAATCTTAATTCTGCCTCTGTCACTATCCTTAGATCCACCAAGCAATAGCTGGCAATTGTTTTCTTTATATCTAAAAGAAAATCAACTCAAAACCTGCAAATTGAACAGTCTATGTGCATATCCCTCTTGCCCTCATTCTTCCACCTACTTATTGGACCTAGGGTTGCCAACCCTCCAGAATTGTCCTGGAATCTCCAGGAACGAAAGATTAATCTTTAATTAAAGACTGTTGTGATGAAATCTCCAGGAATATGTCCAGCCAAAACTGGCAACACTAATTGAACCTGATTCTCATTTACAAAGACTCCTTTCCATTACTTTGGCAGTGTAAAAGGGACTTAAAATGGAGCATATTTATGCTTGAGTACCGTAAAGGTGCCTGAGCGTAAATTAGAATCAGGCCCATTAGGTCTTCTAATTTAATAGAAGACCTAATGGGTCTGATTCTCATTAAGGCAGGCTTTACACCACTCAAACACATATATTTATGCTTTAAGGCCCCTTTATACCACCAATGTAATGTAAAGAGTCTTGGTGTAAATGAAAATCAGGCCCATTATGTTTTGTATTAAATTAGATTAGAAAGCTCTTTGAGACGGGGACTGTCTTTTACTATGTTTTTATACAGTACAGTAGCACAAGGCCTTGATCCTGTATTAATTTCCTGCGCAAAGGAAGAATCAAGTTCTCTTGCTTTTTAGTTGTTGAACCAAAGGAAGAAAAAAGCCCAGTTAGACAGGATTTAGGGACTACTGGAACAAAAGCAACAGAATCTGCTATAAACTTCAACCTTTGCCATCTTGTGCTCCAGATTCATTTTAAAAGTTGCTGTTTCTAACACTTAAGATTGTGAAGATAATCATGAAAATAGGAATAGTGAAGTGTTGTCTTTTTGTGTGCAGGAAGCATCCATGTGATCTGCCCCATTCATCTCACTGGATTTTTAACTTTGAAACTGAGCTGTCTTTCAGTGACTTAACTATTGTATTGTTATCCATCAGGCATCACCCATCCGGAATCATCTGCCTAATGTACATTCCCAGCTGCCAAACACTGCAGCAGCTCACCCTACTCAGCTGCTAAGCCCTCCATGCTCATCCTCAACAACTACCACCTGAAATTATGTATTTTCCAATATAAAATTCTGCAGTACAATGAAAACTGAAAAAAAATGTGTGGACAGTGTGAAACAACAATTTATTATAAAAAAACACAGGGGCTACATTGAATTGAGTGACACGAAATTTGGTGGACTCTGCAAATCCAACAGAGGCTGGCTCCTTCCCCCTCCCCAGCCACCTCTCATCTACAGGTGGCTTCTCCCTCACATTTCTCCTGACCAAACCCTGTGTCCCCAATGTAGTTTTCAGTTTCCCGATCCTCCAAGATTTTCCCTTTCCATCATGTGCTTGTCTGTCTGCCACTCCCAGCCACGAGAGCCATGATAGGCAGAAAAACTGAGCACATATTGGTCAATGATTTTTCTTTTAAATTATGCATTAGTTATTTATCAGATAGAAACTTGGTTTGTGGCAACTCATATATTGCCCAAAATAATTGGCCTGATGTGTTAGAAGCTAAAGAAAATGAGCATATCAGAGAACAGTTTTAGAAACTTCAAGTCATTCAAAATTTGTTTCAGATGAGAAACATTTAGTACTTTAATATTAAAATAGTGACACTAACTTACCAGGCTTTTGATCCTGTTCCAGTGCATACATTGAGCCCTGAACTCTTCTGCTTTTCCCATGGACCATCATCAACTGATACCTCATAGTAGGAGGCCCTATGAAGCGAGAATTTAAAACTGGGTTTGCAGGACTTATAGTTCACCCTGAATAAGACAGAACACATAGCCCTATATCAGGCATGTATAAATCCAGAAGGACCAGTTTCAAATATGGCTGACAATTTCACAACAGAGTTTTGTACAGTTAACTTTTGATATGGAGGTAAGTATTGCTTTACTTAAAAAAAAAAAAAACACTCATGAGACAGCAAACTACTTTGCTAGCATAAATATTAATTTGCATTGCTACACCTGCAAGAAATCAAAGTTAAACTATTTTAGTAGACTTTCAAAGTTGTCCAATCAACACAATGTTAAATTTGAAAATTGTGTTTCTACTACAAAATAGCTTATGACATGTTTTGAAGATTCTAGTATTTTCCACATTTCAACATGAACTTTGCTAAGCAGATTCTTCAACTGTTGATACCATTCATATTGCATTCCATGCAGGTGAGAAACTCTTTATAGTTTATATACTGGTCACAACTTTGTGTACAGCTGGGATTTCTGTGCTTTCTGAAATGGAATTACATATGCAACTATCTCCACTTGTACAGTTATTGAACTACTGCATAAACTATGCTAATGCCGTCATTTGGTCCCATGTTACCAGATTACATCAGAAAACTCAAACTGGTAGGAAATTCCAGTGAACTGAAAAATTCTAATGCCAGTAAGTAAGAGCAAAGCTTCAAACTTGAATTTGTGATCACTTCAATAGCAAGTTATAAATACAGCTGGATTCTTCAAATAGCTTTGACAATTAAAATCACCAAGATTTGTTTTTGCTCTATACAAATTCCTTTTAAACTATAAATGTAGTAAAGTAGTCATCTTGTTACATGACTGTCTTGGAAAGCAATTACTTTTCTGTGCAATGCATTATGGTACATCTGCTAAGCTACACTGAGAGTGGCATTTTTCTTTAAGTCTCAAAACTTCCCTGGGCTAGAGCTGCTGAAATATGAGAGTTAGTTCCGTTTATAAAATCCAGTCTAGATCATGAAATCTAGCTTCCTGAAAAACACAGTATGTCAGCAGCACACATTCATTAGTAACATTTGAGTCACACTTCAAAAGCTCTTCTTAGAAAGTGAGCTGTATGGATGATAAACTCTTATCTGGATAGGCTGGGAAGACTACACCTTGAAACCTGGTCCTAACTAGCTTCATTTTTGTACATGAACCCAGAGTTTTAGATGAGCACATTTTTAAAGAACTCAACATAGAAAGATGGAGGAAACTGAAACCAAGTTATTAAGAAATGGAGCACAGATAAAGTAGACTTACCTGTCAAAGATACGACAAGCACCCTCAAAGCAAGTTTAGAATAGACAGTAGTTATTCCAATATCATTACTCATTTTCTTTACTGACCTGCTCAGTAAGCTCTTGTAGGGAACTTTAAAGCCTTTCCTAGTAGGTTCTTTCCACTGTTACTGGGACAAAAGAGAGGGGGAAGGAGGGCAGGTCGTGGAATGGACATGTGCAACACACCTACAAGAACAGTTAGAGAAAGGTAGGTAACTGGTTTTTCTTCAAGTGCTTGAACATGTCCATTCCACTGTAAGTCACACATGAGCAGACAAATACGGTGGTGGGCTCAGAGTCTACTTGAATAGTGACTGAAGGACAACTCATCCAAAATGGCATTATCCTGCACTGACGGAAAATAGCATAATAAGAAGCGAAAGTGTGGATTGATGACCAGTCGCAGCTTTGCAAATGTCTAAGATTGGCATGAGAACCAAGAAAGCTGCCTTCGTTGCCTGTGTTCTAGAAGAACACGCTGTGACGCTGTCTGGTAGGTCGCCAGCTCAGACCACAGCAGCAGGCTAACAGCAATCAAAGGAGCGTCAAAAGACATGGTAATGTGTGTTGGCACAATTCAAAGGAAATGTGATGGTATTGTCTTCATTTATCTGTAATCTGCTGAATATTATTACATTACAATGTGCATTATACACACACACACACATATATATATATATATATACACACACACACACACACACACACACACACACACACCTGTACTTAATTAGCCCTAAATCAAAGGATGTATTAGTGTTTAGATGAGAATTTACTCAATGTGTAGAACCGCATGAAATCTAATGGACTGTCTGGATGTCTGTAATTAAATGTATTATGTATGTCTATGTAACTGAATTGCCCATTAACCAGGACTGAATCGTTAGAACTGCAAATGAGAAGCACGCTAACTTCAAAGCATGGGTCGTTGCGTTCAACAACGGGAAATCTACAGACTCATGGTGTGCTGGGAACACTGTGCCAGACAGCTTTTCAGGGGAGACAGCTATAAGAATGAACCCTGGAAGCGACCCTATATCTCTGGACTCGGAGTCTGACGGGGGAATTCTGAGCAATTGGACAGAGATCCCCAAAGGCATTTTGGGTAATCCTGAGAGACTTATGAAAAACCAGATTACTACATCTCTGCTACCATTTGGACTGAAATTCTGATTCACCTGTAATGTGTTTTACCTGCTTTAATCTCTCAAAAACATATTTCTTTTCTTAACTAATAAATCTTAGTTTACCAGAGAAATTGTCTACAGCATTGTCTTTGGTGTGAGATCAAGAGTATCCGTTGACCTGGGATAAGTGACTGGCCCTTTGGGGTTGGGAGTGACTTAATGTGTGGTGAATTTTGGTTTTAATAACTTTTCATCGCTTAGTCCAGTTTGCCTGGGTGGCAAGATGCACTGGAAAGCCTAATGGGGACTGTTTGTGACTCTATAGTAAGACTAATATAGCAATTCAGAAGTGCACAGTTGTTACCGGCTTGGTGAAATCTAAGTATAGAATATACCACCAGTTTGGGGCGTCTACCCTGTTCTCTGACAGTTTGACCTGAGATTGGCACTCTCAGATGTGAGCTATTCCAGACAGCGTGACACACACCAATAACTCTAGCTGGTGGAGATACCTTGGCTAGCTGGTAACAAATGAATGCACAATGAGATGCAGGATGAGATTCTGAGTGGAAGTGGAGACTTGTTGGTCCTTAACCCTGTCTGCAACTGCAACAAACAACCAACCATGTGGAGAATCTAAAGGATTTAGTTCTGTCCATGTAGAAAGCTAAAGCACTTCTTGCATCCAATGAATGAAGTCTCTCCTCATCTCTGTAGACATGAGGTCTGGGGAAGAATATCAGGAAATAGACTGCCTGGTTAATATGGAAATTAGAGACTACCTTGGAGAGAAATTTTGGGTGAGGGTGAAGACAAACTTTGTCCCTGTGGAAAACTGTATAGGAAACAGACACTAGGGCTCTTAATTTGTCCACCCTTCTGGCTGAGGTAGTGGCCACTGTATGCTACTTTCATACAGAGGTGAAGCAGAGAGCAACTTGCAGAGAGTTCAAATAGTGGTCCCATTAACTTAGCTAGGACCCAGTTCAGATCCCAAGGGGAGAGGGGAGGGAACAGGATCTTGGAGATGTGGGTACTACTTGGACAAGCCCTTTGGGAACTTGGTAATGACTGGGTTGGAGAAAAGGATCTACCATCCATTGAGGTCTGACAAACTGAGATGGAAGCCAGGTGTATCCTTATGGAGCTGGTCACTAAACTCTGATGTTTCAGGTTAAGAAGATAGTACAAAATGAGGCTCGGGGAGCATGCTTTGGGGGTACAACTTTCTGCTGGGTCCAAACAGAGAAGCACTTCCATTTCGCCAGATACATGCCTCTAGTTGTGTTAACCATGAAGCATCCACGCTTTTAAGTAAGGTCTTGTAGGTCGGGATGCTCAGGGTCTTGACTTTGCACAAGACCCTGAGCAGCAAGGGAACTGGAGAGAAGGTGTACAGAAGAGTCTTTCCAAGGAAGTAGAAACCCATCTGCCAAAGAGCCGAGGCTGAGACCTCCCCGGGAGCAAAACCAATGGCATTTTTTGTTGGTCTTTGTTGCAAATAGGTCCTTTGAAGAGCTCCCCTCTCCCCCATGCAAAAGAGTGACCCAGCAATGTCTGGACATAGAGACCACTCGTGGTGAGGGCTGGTAGCAGGGAAGTGACAGGGACCCACACACAGTGAATCAGAGGGTCTATCCACCAAACCAGGGATGACAAATCTGACATTGGCACCGAACCACCTTGTCCAGGTGATGTCAACTTGGAGTATACACAGATGCTAGCCATGCCTGAAGCCTTCTGAGGTGTAGCCTGGCGGGCTGAACCACATACATACACCCTGCCATGTAACCTAGGATGCAGATACAGCTGTACATTGTGGTGGAGAGGGTATGCTTTCAGTTGAAGCACAAGGCTCCATTGTCTCGAACCTGGATTGCGGCAGCAAGGCCTTGATAAAGTCTAAGACTGCTCCCAATATAATCTATCCTTTGTACAGGTTTGTGAATTGATTTTTCCCAATTCACTAGGAGTGTCAGTGGGTCGAATGTGGACAGGACGGTGGATATACTGGATAACCAACCTCTGATCAACCAGTCGTCCAGGAACATGTGAACTCCTGATTTTAGAAGATGTGCTGCCAGTACCATCATGCATTTCGTGAATACCTGAGGAGTAGCTGAGAGACTGAACAGGAGAACCATGAACTGATAATGGGACCCCTTTATGGGAAACTTACGATGGTCATGTCATATCACAACATGGAAATTAGCATCCTTCAAGTTGAAGGCAGCACACCATGTCTCCAGTGAGGAATAATCTAGGCTAGGTTAACCATGCGGAACTTAATCTTCAGGAATTTGTTTAATTCTTAGATACAAAATAGGCCTGAGACCCTCTTTTGCTTTGGGAATCAGAACATACTGGAAATAGATGCCTTTCCCCTGACTCCCAGTGGAACTTCCTCTATGGCCCCTGCTTGAAGTAGTGACGGGATCTCCTGCTGAAGGACGATCTCGAGCATTGGTCCTTGAAGAAGGATGGAGAAGGGTTGTGGGAGGAGGGGTAGAAATGAACTGGAGGGCACATCTCAGTTCTACCATGATTAACATCCACTGATCTGATGTTATGTGGGCCCAAGCACTTGGGAAGTGGGATAAGTGGTTGGAAAACAAAAGGAGGGAAATCAATAGAACTACAGTAACTATGCCCTCGAACAATGCATCAGAGTGTTTGTTTGGAATGAGGTGGGCGGACAGGATGAACCCACTGATGCTGAAGTGGAGGGCAGTGGAAGACACCTCCTCTAACTCCTGCCCTTTCTCCTCAGTGGATTTTGAGACTGGGGAAGATGATCATGATGTCTGTATGACTGCTGAAGATGGAACTGTTTCCCTCTCTTTAACAGTAGTAATTCCAAGAGATTTTAATGTTGCCCCAGAACCTTTTAGGCTATGAAGCCTATCGTCCGTCTTATTTGAAAACAAAGAGGGACCTTTGAAAAAGTGGTCTGCTGGACTTTCGGGGGGAGACCAGAGAACTGTAACCATTAACATCTTCCCGTGGTAATAGCTGATGTCATGATTCGAGCTGTCACATCTGCAACATATAAACTGTCCTGGAGAGCAGTTCTGGAAAACAGATTGCCCTCGTCCACCATTCCTGCAAATTCCTAATTACAGTCCTTTGGCAGTTTGTCTTTAAATTTTATAATGTTCTCCCAGAGGGTGAAGTCAGCAGCTCAGGAGTGCCTGTTGGTTTGCAATCCTAAGTTGTAAACTCCCTGTAGAATAAAGCTTGTGTCCAAACAAGTCCAGCCTATTCACTTCTTTCAGCATCGACACTTGGTGACCTTACCTCTCCCATTCATTAGCAGCTGCGAAGGAACCCAGGGGACGGTAGGACTACAAATATTCATATTCCTTAGAGGGGACATAGTACCTCCTTTCAGCTCGCTTTGCTACAGGAGGTAAGGAAGAAAGCATGTGCTATAGCACCTTGACTAGCTTCATAATGGTTTCCTTAGTTGGCAGAGTCACCCTGGCAGGGGTCACCACTATCAAGATGTCCACCCACTTGTGGGAGCTTTCACACACCTCCATCTGAATATCAAGAACAGAGGCCACACTTCTTGCTAGGTCTTGGTGAGCTCTGTGGTGGTGGTGGTGAATCACTTGCTGCCTGAAATGCTTCATCTGGTGATGAGGAAAAGGATGTCACAGGACTCTGATGTAGTAGCTGCTCCATGGCATATGGTGGGGAAGCAGCCCGAGTTGGTTCTGGGTGCTTGGTAGCAATTTCAGTACTGGAGAATGATGTTCTTAGGGTCGATGTCCCTGGAGAAGTCTCAGTGACCCAGACTGAAGGCTACAGGGAAGACCTAGAGGGAGGGGGAATGTCCCATGGTGTCCAGAATGGCCACTGATAAGGGCCTCGGGCCCCAGCCTTGACAGTGTCATTGCCTCTTGAAAGGAGGATCAGGACAGTGTTGAGACAGCTGCACTGCCCACGATGCCCACATCTGTGATGGAGTTTATGTCCTCTTCCTTGTATGGGACACAAACAAATGTACCTTCGAGTCCAAAGATGAAGAGTCTGAACTGTTTGGTGCGAGGGTGTGCAGAATCTGTTGGTATTTGGGACAGGCGCTGGAAAGAGGTACCAGGAAAATCATCACAGGCTTGGTAGGCCATGGTACCATGAGTTCCTGACAGTGAGGTGGGTGCTGCAGGTGCACATTGTGAACCTTTTGCATTGCCAGGGATACTGGTACTGAGAGGCTAAGTAGGTCTCTTGTGGCTGCGTACACCTCCAGAATGCTTGGGAGAAGAAGTGGCTGATGGCTCTGTCTCAGACACCTTTCAGGGGATGCCCTCGATGGATCTGGCACAGACTCTAGAAGTAGCAATCCCTTCTTTAAAGCTGAAGGTTTCTCCTGTAAAAGACTCTTCACAGAATGTTTCTTAGAGTCTCTGCCTTTACTAGGCTTAGGCACCAAAACGACAGAGCACAGTACTCAATCTGAGGAAGGTCTAATTCTTTTCTTCAGTACCAATGAGTGGGACTGAGGAGCCACAGACATCTCTGGTGCATGCCACACCAAGGCCGACAGGTTCGGGGCTCTCTCCCCATGCAATGAGTCTGATCTGGGCTGAAGCGCTGCCTCCGTGAGTAGACACTTGAGCCTCGCCACTCTGTCCTTGAGGAGAGCTTAAATACCTTAAAAGTGTGACATTTGTCACTGAGAGGAGATTCTCCCAAACACTCTAAACAGGCCAGGTGTAGGTAACTGACTGATGGGTTTTAGTGCAAGTATGGCAGGACAATCCCTCGTGAACAAAGCATTGTTCTGGCACCCAACCCAGTACCGAAAAATGAAAAAACCTAGTCCAAAAGACCGATCAGTAAAAACAGCTAAAACTAACTTAACTAATTCCTAACAATAAGAGGGTGTATCTATACAGAGGAGTGAGGAAAGCATTTATGATAACTAGCGTAAGATTGCTCTGGTAACTGTCACTGGTGGTAAGAAGGAACTGGGGGGAGTCAGGGCAGCTCCAACCTCTTATACCAGCATGCAGTGGTGTGAGGCAGGCGAGGGCGCTCGAGTCACCCCGACAGGTACAGCTGAGGGAAAAAAGTTCTCTGATATGGTGCACGAGGCAAGCATTCACACCTACAGTGGAATGGACATGTGCAAGCACTCAAAGAATAGAAATGGGAGATAAAGGCCTGAAACAAGAATTTTAAACCTAGGGACAAAAAAGTAATCAGATATCTTGGAGCAAGCAGCACTAAGCTTTGGATACTGATTGTCTGAATTTTCACTCCCTTCCCCTACAAAACCATTCTCCTAGGACACAAACGCTTGAATGACAGGGTGAATGGTAACGTTGCTAGTGGTGGAGATTGTGGAAATAAAGGTCGGAAGTTTGGTTTTGGCCATGTTAAGCTTAACGTTATGACAAGACATCTAGGAGAAGATGCTGGACAGATCTCTATCCAGTCTCATATCTCAGTAAGTTAGGGATAGACAGGTAGATCTCCAAGTCATCATAAAGATGGCAATTGAAGCCAGGTGAGAACACGAAACCACCAAAAGGAAGGGTATAAAGCAACAAGGGAACCCAGGACAAAGCCCTGTGGGACCCCACAGGCACAAGGAGAGGAAGAACAGATCTGAAGGAATGGCTAGAGAGGTAGGACGACAATCAGGAATAGAGGTATGTCACTCAACTGTTCTACCACATCTTAGTAAATATCTATTTTTGTAACCCATGAAAGTCTGATATTCATGGGCTGAAAAGAAATATGGCAGCAAACACAAAGACTACCTGTTGAATTTTCATAAAACTGATATTTAAACAAAAACAAATTTAGACTGTCACATCTCAATGTTTAACAGTGCAGAAGTTAACTGTACCTGGATGAGAGAGACTCTCCAATGAAGACTTCATTTAGTGCTCTCACTGGCAAAAGATGTGGTCCAGAAACTTCAGATCCTGCAGGTATTAGGCAAATGATCGTTACTAAAACATGAATTATTGTGGCGAGTTTTAAATTACATTTCTAAAAACTGAATTCTCAAAATTTTCTTAATCTATTAAAAATAGCAGTAACTGATTATAATTAAGAGTGCATAAGTTCACAATCTTAATATCTATTTTCAGTTTTTCATAGTTTTCCTGAAGAGTTCATTTTTCTGACAAACTTTTCAGGCTTGGTCTCTACCCAAACAAACTTCTTCCAGGAAAGTTGAGAAAAAACAGTTTGGATATATGAATCTGAGAAGAACGAAAAAAGTAAGTTTTGATTGTGTCTTGCCAAAAGACAAGTGGATGACCAGACAAGCTGAATTCTTCTCTTCATGGTGAGGGTAAGTAACCACTGGAATAACTTATCTAGGGTTGGGATGAATTCTCCATTACTGGCAATTTTTAAATCAAGATTGGATGTTTTCCTAAAAGATATGTTCTATTTCAAACTGGAATTATTTCAGGGAAATTCTATGAAGTGTCATGTAGGAGGTCAGACTAGATGATCACAATGGTCCCTTCCAGCCTTAGAATCTATGAATAGGTAGAGCTATACTGGATTATAGCAGTGGTCCATCTAGCCAAGTTTCCAGTGACCACTATCAGGCTACACTGGTCTACAATTTTTGAGAAGTCGTCTGCTTCAGAGATAAAATGTGCTATTTATTATGTATTTTGATGTGCTGAATTCAAATATGACAATTAAAACAACTGATTGGCTACTGTTTCTAAGATATTTAAGTTTGTACATTTTATGTCTATGTATATTGTGTAGATAGTAGAGTTTTAATCATAATTTGTAAACCTAGGTCTTTTCATGTGTTTATGGTTGCTTTACATGATAATATTTCACCTGTCCTGTTTATGTAACACTTTAAAAATCAGCAAAAGGGTTATATAAATAACATTTATTATGAAACAAAAGGCAAAAAACTATTATGTACATAGTTTAATCCTATTCAGTGTCTACTCGGCGCGTCTTGGCTTGTCTCTTGTATTCATTAAATGGAGCATCTCCTGTCACTGTCCAGCAATAGTCTGCAAGCATTGATGGGCTCCATTTGCCCTGATAGCATTTCTCCATTGTTGCAATGTCCTGGTGAAATCGCTTGCCATGCTCGTCGCTCACTGCTCCGCAGTTCGGTGGAAAAAAATCTAGATGAGAGTGCAAAAAATGTATCTTTAGTGACATGTTGCAACCAAGGCTTTTGTATGCCTTGAGGAGGTTTTCCACCAACAACCTGTAGTTGTCTGCCTTGTTGTTTC
>NW_020664420.1:18260195-18310016 GCF_002925995.2 Terrapene triunguis
GGTACTTGAAAGCTGCTTGTGTTTTGTCAATGGCCTTGACAAAGTTCTTCATCAGACCCAGCTTGATGTGTAAGGGTGGTAACAAAATCTTCCTTGATTCAACAAGTGGTGGATGCTGAACACTTTTCCTCCCAGGCTCCAATGACTGTCGGAGTGGCCAATCTTTCTTGATGTAGTGGGAATCTCTTGCACGACTATCCCATTCGCAGAGAAAACAGCAGTACTTTGTGTATCCAGTCTGCAGACCAAGCAAGAGAGCAACAACCTTCAAATCGCCACAAAGCTGCCACTGATGTTGGTCATAGTTTATGCACCTCAAAAATTGTTTCATGTTGTCATAGGTTTCCTTCATATGGACTGCATGACCAACTGGAATTGATGGCAAAACATTGCCATAATGCAGTAAAACAGCTTTAAGACTCGTCTTCAATGAATCAATGAACAGTCTCCACTCATCTGGATCGTGAACGATGTTGAGGGCTGCCATCACACCATCGATGTTGTTGCAGGCTACAAGATCACCTTCCATGAAGAAGAATGGGACAAGATCCTTTTGACGGTCACGGAACATGGAAACCCTAACATCACCTGCCAGGAGATTCCACTTCTGTAGTCTGGAGCCCAACAGCTCTGCCTTACTCTTGGGTAGTTCCAAAATCCCTGACAAGGTCATTCAGTTCACCTTGTGTTATGAGGTGTGGTTCAGAGGAGGAGGATGGGAGAAAATGTGGGTCCTGTGACACTGATGGTTCAGGACCAGAAGTTTCATCCTCTTCCTCGTCTGACTCAAGTGAGAATGATTCTGGTGCATCAGGAACCGGCAGTCCTTCTCCGTGGGGTACTGGGCATATAGCTGATGGAATGTTTGGATAATGCACAGTCCACTTTTTCTTCTTTGACACACCTTTCCCAACTGGAGGCACCATGCAGAAGTAACAATTGCTGGTATGATCTGTTGGCTCTCTCCAAATCATTGGCACTGCAAAAGGCATAGATTTCCTTTTCCTGTTCAACCACTGGCGAAGATTTGTTGCACAAGTGTTGCAGCATATGTGTGGGGCCCACCTCTTGTCCTGATCTCCAATTGTGCAGCCAAAATAAAGGTGATAGGCTTTCTTAACCATAGTGGTTATACTGCGCTTTTGTGATGCAAAAGTCACTTCACCACAAACATAGCAGAAGTTATCTGCACTGTTCACACAAGTACGAGGCATCTCTGCTCACTTTGGCTAAACAGAAAGGTGTCCCTTTGCAAAATCAAACACTGACAAATAAGAGAGCACGACACTGTATGATTTCTAGAGCTGATATAGGGCAATTTGTTCAGCAGAGTGATGTAAGCTTTGTTATGATTGCATCATCCATGACTTCTAGGAATAACATGATGCAATTCATATCATGTATGACGCAATACCAGCTTCAGATTGCATCATTCATTGTTTTGCCTAAAAAGCAAGTACTGTCCAAACCCAGTCATAGATTTATTCATAGATCCAGTCAAAGCTGTATTTTAGTCATTTCTGGTTTAAATTGAGATCCCTTCCCTTTATAACTCACTTATCCTCCACCATTCCCAAGTCAAGGGTCGTATATACTGACCCAATAGCATATCTTGAAAACTAGAGCCAATCAACAATTTTAAGCATCATTTTCGTTTTCAGTGACCCAGAATTAGTAAAGTTTGACTACATTTATTTCAGAAGCATTTTGGCTGTAGAGCAGTGCTATCAGAGGAAGATACAAAAAATTCTACAAGAAACAGTTATGACAATCTGCTCACAAGGGAAGTTTTCTCCTAAACACCATTGTTAGAAGCTGACTTATGCCCTGAAGCATGAGGGTTTAATCATTTCCAAAATTCTTTTTAATCTTTACTGTTATAAGTCTCAGAGTGGTAGCCGTGTTAGTCTGTATCAGCAAAAACAACGAGAAGTCCTTGTGGCATCTTAGAGACTAACAAATTTATTTGGGCATAAGGTTTCGTTGGCTCTAGCCCATGAAAGCTTATGCCCAAATAAATTTGTTAGTCTCTAAGGTGCCACAAGGACTCCTCGTTGTTTCTGTTATAACTCTGTATATTTGTTATCCATACAAATGTTCAATCGCTTCTGAATCCTGATAAACACTTAGCCTTAATACTTTATAACAATCACTTCCCACAGGCTAATTATGCATTGAGTAAATAAGTATTTATTAGTTTTAAGATTTGCCACTTTTCAACTTCATTGAACGTCCAATCCTTTGTTTTTGTATTATGAGAAAGGATGAACATTCCACCTTCTCTACACCGTTATTCTTTATACTGTACCTTTAACATGTCCTCTCTTATTTGTCTCCACCAGTCCTAATCTTTTCAGTCTCTCGATAGTTTTTCTATGCCTTTCATCATTCTTGTCACCTATTTCTGAACCCCTCTAATTGTATTCCAGGTGAGGGTTTACCATTGATCAATGTAATGACATTATGCTATTTTCAGTATTAATTTCTATCCCATCCTTATTTGATCTTTTAAAAAAAATTACTATTGCAAACTGCGCAGGAGCCGAATATGAATGTTTTACAGAAGAACGGACCACTGGGAAATTTGCTGAGAGGAAATTGTGAAACTAGAAGAAACTACTCTCTTAATCACTGGAATTAAGGATGCAGCTGAAAACCTCCAGGACCTCATAAATCACCATCTGAGGGAACATCAGATCCACCTGCAAGGATATTTTACCTATGTTTAACAGAGAAGAAAGAGGCGACCAGCAACTCTTTTCATCCTGCTGATCCACAAGCACTGACTGGGCTATTGTAACACAAATTATTATTATGAGGTCTGTCAAGACCCTGCAATTAATATTTTTCAGGCAAGAATTAATCAGATTTTTGTCTGACTCCAGAGGAGTCCCCAACTTTCCCAGGTGTCTGCAGCTAAAGTTCTCATTCCGATTTCATCCTTCTATTTCCAGTTACTCTCATGGTAGTGATAAAAAAGAAGAGCAATCACTTTCCTCAGTTCAACCTCGTGAGATCTTTTTCTGCCAGCACGGCTGGCGCATCCCTCATACTAAACTATGATTTAAGATTGATCATCTCCTTTTAATTAAAGTTTCCTCTTCAAAAAAGTTTATAATTATTTCTGGTATGATGATGATTACATTTGGCCTGCTCAAGATTAGGGTTATAGCTCAAAGAAGGGTTTACAAAAAGAAGTTATTTACCTTACTATAACTGTGATTCTTCATGAGGCTAGTATGTGGAAAACCCACTGTTAATATGTTTGAACACAATCCACGTGAGATCTGAATTTTTGAATATCAGTGTCCATTGAGGCCACACGTGCCCTGTGCCTCCACATGTTCCCGTACAAGAACATAAAAGGCAGGGGGTGATTGCGGTTTTCTCTGGGTTCCCTTGCAATTCTATGATCATGATGCTAAGGACTCCAAAATACAGGAATAGAGGGCAAGATGTTGTAATCAGTGTGGAACTCACATATCAAAGAACCCAAATAAATGTACGGTAAGTAACCATACTGTAGGCTAAGTAAGCATTCTATTTCCTCTGAGTATGCATCAGTGTGGAGCCCTCTGTATAGGGGGCTCTGATTGTGAACATTCAGTCCAGACAGATCAATATCATTTATGGCAGTGGTATGTCAGTAAATCAGGAGAGTTCAGAATGTTACAAAAAGAGCTTGAGAAGATTTATCCAAAGCTAAGATTCTGGCTCGCTGCCACAGGTGGTAAGAAGGAACTGAGGGAGGGTCATAGACACCCCGCCTCACCCTCTGTGCCCCTGTACGGAAGCACAGGGTGCACACGTGGCCCAAGACACTACCATTCAAGACTCCAATCTCACACTCCTAAAGCGGGGTTCACACTGACACATATTGGAAAAACACTGCTTCATCTAGAGGGGAGTCATCAGCTTTGAAAGTTTGGGAAACCATATACAGTAACTCCTAACTTAACATCGTCCCAGTTAACGTTGTTACATCGCTGATCTATTAGAGAACATGCTCGTATAAAGTTGCGCAATGCTCCCTTATAACGTTGTTTGGCAGCTGCCTGCTTTGTCCACTGCTTGCAAGAAGAGCAGCCCGTTGGAACTAGCTGGTGGGGGCTTGGAACCAGGGTGGGCCGGCAGCCCCCCATCACCTCCCCTAAGTTTCCTGTGCAGCTGCTGCCCAGCTTGCCAGGCGGTTCAGGTGTTCCTCCCCCCACTGCCGTGTGCTGCTCCTGCCATCTGCCTTGGAGCTGTTCCCGGGAGCCTCCTGGTTGCTGTGCCGGGGAAGATGGGGGCAGAGGGGTGCTGATGTCAGGGTGTCCCCCTTCCCCCACTCCTGTACCCCATCTCCTCAGACTGGGGGGGACACACCACAGGGCTCAGGATGGAGGGAGCTTGCTGATCTACTTAAAAAGGCGGTGTACTTAAAAGTGGGGTCAGCGTACTTAAAGGGGCAATGCAAGTCTCTCTCTCACACGTGCCCCCCCCCGTGTGTGTGTGTCTGTCTCACACACATATGCACCCTTCCCCCCCACACCTCAGCACTTTGGAAAGTGGAGGGAGTGGTGCACTCCATTGGGATAGCGTGGGTTCATCATCATGTTCAGTTTCTGCAGGGAAAGTTTGCAGCCACTGCCACGCATCTACAGTGTCTCCTCCCTTCATTTGTGCTGCTTTGTAGAGTGTGAGGCTACATTAATGTGTTAACCCTTGATGAACTAGCACTCGGCTGAGCTGTCAATTAGCAGCAAGGCATTCCCTGGGAAATATCCCACCCTCTTACTCCACCACCTCCACCAAGCTTCACAATCATTATTGCTGTGTACAGTATTAAACTGTTTGTTTAAAACTTATACTCTGTGTGTCTGTGTCTCTATATATACACACACACACACACACACACACCTACCTCTACCCTGATATAACACTGTCCTCGGGAGCCAAAAAATCTTACCGCATTATAGGTGAAACTGTTATATCGAACTTGCTTTGATCCGCCAGAGTGCGCAGCCCCACCCCCCCCGGAGCGCTGCTTAACCGCGTTATATCCGAATTCGTGTTAGATCGGGTCGCGTTATATCAGGGTAGAGGTGTATTTATATTTATTCTTCCCTGGAACCTAACCCCCCCATTTACATTAATTCTTATGGGGAAATTGGATTCGCTTAACATCGTTTTGCTTAAAGTAGCATTTTTCAGGAACATAACTACAACATTAAGCGAGAAGTTACTGTAGTAGATCCTATGGCCTGTTGATGCTCGTCTACCAGGATTGGTCAATCTCTCCCCCATTCTCCCTAAAACCCCAACATTCTTACAGTTAGTATTAACTATTTAGGATGAAGGCTTTCAGGTCTGTAATAAAAACTATTACCCTATCATAGAAAGCGCAAATACTGGGAACTGTAAAACAGGCTCTTTTTTCTATTTGAGTTTAAACTGTAGTGTGTAAAAAAAGTAGTGTGTTCTTTTTAGGAATAATTTCATCTTAAAAAGAGTTCCAATAGCAAAATACAAGGAACACCATTTAAGAAGCTTAAGTCTTGCTACAGGCTATGGCAGATGAAATTTTTAAAATAGACAGTCAACTAATATATATGAACAATTTTAGAAGTTAACATGTATATAGTGTCAGGAAGACATATTTCAACACTCAAGACAGAGTCCCTGCTCCACTCAAGACAGAGTCCCTGCTCCAAAAATGGGTCCTGCTCTAACGGATCAACCCCACTTTCCGTGAGCTTGCGCTACTACATTTATGACAATTTTACAAGCTTATAATAACTACATCCCCAATAAATTTTTTTATTAAAGCTAATGTTAAAATTATATAATATACAAGTTAAGAAAAGTGTGTTTGTACATCTGGGTATAGTGCTTAGATTATCCACAAATACAAGGTTTGTTTTTAAAGTTATAAGATACAGATAGGGCATAATCGGCAATAACCCAAATTTAGGTGAATGAATTTAAGAATACAGTTTAGATATTTAGCATTCAAGTATTCTATCCATGAAAAAAGTTATACAGAGTTGGTGGCGGAAAGCAAAATATATCAATGAATGAAGATTGTCCCCTCAGTAATTGAGAATTTAGGATAGGTTGTCCATTTAGAAAAAACAGTCCATTAGGAAAGTATTAGAGTTATTTTATTACACAACCAACTGACCATTCAAGTGAGCACTGCTAAGTTTTGTTGATTACATTCATAATACCAGCTTCAACCTACTTTGATCATGGAATCTTCCATTAACGTGGGCCCTGCTGTGCTGCTCCTGGCTTAACTGCTGCTCATGCAAATCTACAGGGGTAGGGTTAATACCAGTTCCTTCAAGATACATCCGGATTCGCTGCCGCCACTGCCACCTTAGAAAAGTAAAAAAGATTGGTACTAGTGTTGGAGCAGTCAAAACATTCATCAGATAAGGCCTTCATTTCACTCAGTCACTGGATACAATGATTTTATTTGATAGAATCATACTCAAAAAGTAACTAGATAGAACAATATTTTTTTAAAAAAATGCAGGAGAGGTCCAAATTCATAAGTCAGTTTAAAAAGCTTACCAACTTCGACCACCAAATCTATCAATTATAATTCAAATTAATTACAGAACTGATACAAACATGTATTTCACATCCATTTCTGTTTTGTTAAATGCTGATTGACAAATTCTCTGCGTCTGGGCATATCCACAGTGGAATACACACAGGGACCAACACTCAAAGAAGAATGGTACTTACATGTCCTTCCCTTTTCTCTCCAAATTGTTGCAACATTCTGTCTATTCCCCAGAGTAGAAAAAAAACAATTCCTCCTCACTTTTTTCCTATTTTACCTGGAAGAAACTACAGCAGTTTCTTCTCTAGTTTTGAGTAGCAAGCCTGAATATCTGAAGCAGTTACAAACAGATAATTGAAACACAGTGCCACTTGGTGGTGATGAGAATTAAGTATGGTAATTAGCAGCAAACGATTTGCTTATCAAATCACAACATCCCTCTCTCAGAAGGCTCTACGGATAGCCTAAAAAAAGAGACTAGATTGAAATAAAATCCTTTATTGTTTTATTTTGTTCCTCAAACAAGTTGAGCAGTCTCAACTTTATACAAACCCATACATGAAAAAATACATGACAACACATAAGTATGAGTGCTAATGGAACCTTTATATCATCCCCCCGCACTATGTATTATTGTAGGTGGGGCTGGTGGCACCACACTATTAAGGGTGCCCCACACTTCCCATTACAAGATCCTACTTATAATTTTACTAAACTAATCATTGGTCTGCCTCCGGTAGAATTTTTGGGGAAATTTCCAGCCAAAATTGTTCAGAGATTTCTGAGTGAGAGACTGGAGGAAAATATGTTTTGCCCATATTAAAAAATTCTGGTAACCTTTTCTTTGAGCCGTTCTAGTGCCCCCGGGTTTTGGAGAAGGAACTTTGAATTTGTCATGTGGTATCCTTTTCTGTCATGGATGTGCCTTCTCCTGTCCCCATGAAAATCCATGCAAATTTTGCCAACTTATAAGGTTCTGAAAAACTGCAAGTCACACGTGCTCAGTGGAGACTTGTTATACTTTAGAACCTAAAATCCCTAAAGATTCCATCCTCACTGAATGTGCTTGAACCTCTCACAGCTCCTAGCTCTGATCAGACTGAACATGCTCCCTCCAGCCCACAGCTACAAAGACAAAGCCAGACTTTCCCTGTCTTTAAAGGCAGCTGTGGGCCAGGGCCATACACTGGAAGGGACAGCAGGGAGCCTCTCTTCTGTGTCGTCCCCAAACCCCCCTCCCCCCCGCCCCCGTGATATCTAGGCAGCATGACACCTGATTCGAATGCAGACAGAACAGAAGCCAGACCGGGGGGAGGGAAAGGAATTGATTGAGTCATGAAGTCTGGTGAGACTGGCACTGGAGAAAAGAAACTAGGACTGGGAGCCAAGGGATGTGGTAAGGGGAGGCTGGGACTAGTTGGGCAAGGAGATTAAAGGAGTGGGTGGGGAATTGGTCTGGCTGGGTAAGGAGACAGACTAGATGTGGGGGGGAGGAGGAGGAGAGATTGGGAGTCTTACTGGCACTATTCCACTTGTAGAGACATGTGTCTAAGTTACCATGAGTCCAACAGGTACAGGACTCAGATAAAGAAAATTAAAAAAAATAAATGTAAGCCACCTCCTGAAGGGATCCAAAATAGCTTTTTCGATATTAAAAGCTAAACTGGACTCCAGCAATCACTTGTATTTTTAAATTGACAATTCAAGAATCCCTTGTACCATTTCCTTCAGAACTGATAGAAAAGTTCTCTCTTAGACAAGACCTAGTATAACAACTTGGAGGATTTTAGACTGGAGGAGGGGACAAAATTGGGTTTATAACAAAAGCCAAGCTGGAATCTTACCTGTGGAGAGGCTAAAGCCTCATCAAAATAGGTTTAGTTCCAGAGATATTAACAACAGAGCACTAGCATACAAGTCTACAAGCTGCAATAGCTTTTTAACACCATATCATCTAACATTGCTGTGACCAGATCTGATCAATTGTTGCAGCAGCATGAAGGCCAGCCACACCAGGACTCCAATATTAACACCAGTAGAAGAGCCACTTAAAATGGCGCAAAGTTTAGAAAGCTTCCTTACTATAGACCAGGTCAGAGTACTACTGGAATTACCAGTGTTGAAGTGATACTCCATTTACCCATGCAGATTGAATCATCTAGTTATTCATACGTAGTCTTGATAAACTGACCATATTGGTTTGTTTCAGTCATGATGGGGCATGGCAGAGTTGACATGCCATAAATCCCGTTTACGTTATAATCGGACTACAAACTGAATTTGCCTGTGACGGTAAAAAAAAAAAAAATGCACCAAATATTAACATGTAAGGTTCCTAGCACAAAAGGGTCTATGTCTGGCCCTCCTAGGCATTACAATAATACACTGCAATTATGAGATTTATTTTCATGACTAGTACAATTTCTTGAGCAAAAATGTTAACATACAAATTATGTTTTAGGGTATATTAAAATTCCACAAATATTTTTTCCCTTTCAATAAAGGTCTCAAATTTGGTATGTACAGGGGAACAATTCTTAGCCTGTTTCATAGCATTGTTTGTTCCACAGTTAGAGCTTGCCCTCTAATGCAAACTGCATTAAGATCATGCTTAGTTCTAGTTACCTGCTCATCAGTTCTTGTACAAATGTCTAGTAGCTATAGCTAACAAGCAAGCATTAGCACCAAAATGCTTCCCTTGTTTTACTTTGTGCCTAAGCCACTCTATTAACAATTGCAAGACCCTCACATTAGCAGTGATTAACTATGCAATTTGTATAATGTCGGAATTAGTTACCCTTCTATCTCTCTAGATACTAATATGGCCCTATCGCTGTACTGAGTGCCTCACAAGCATTCATGAATTTATTTTCACAACAATCCTGTGAGGGAAGTATTATTTTACAAATGGGGAACCAAGATAGGGAGTTTATGTCATTTACTCAAGGGCACATCATTAGTTTCTGGTAGAGTTAGAAACTGAACCTAGGTCTCCCAAACCCCAATTCAATGTCTTAACCACAAAGGCTCAAGGTCATCCTTCAAGGTGTTAAGCCTCAAAATTCAGTTCATGATTTAATGCACTTATTTTATTAATTTTCTTCTCTTGTTTGTACAACTGCCCATCATTACACATGCTCTCCTCAGGAAATATATTTTGTAAAAACAAAGATGATAGAATCCTACCTGAACTCACCACGATAAAACTTCTGTAATGCTTCTGGAAAGGAGTGTGTATATCGTACAGGCAAACACAAATGGCCCTCAGATCTAAAAGTGAAAAGACGACAGAACAATAGAGGTGGCAGTCAAATCAGTGAGAATAGGACCCTTTTGGGAGCGCTCTGCTAGCTACATCAAAGCAAAGTTCGATTTTCATTTCCTGTGGTTGTGATCTCTCTCACTAGGAAGTCAGGCATTATTCAGTGGCAGTGGGTTATAGAGCCCTTCACCTGTAGGTAGAGGAGTCAAATCCAGACAAGGATGCTACTGGCAGTTACTGCTACCAGGTGGCTATTTGGTAGCCTATGTGAAAACAGAATATGACTCATCTCAATGGACAAGTTGTATACATTCAAAATCACAACAAATATACCTAGGCAATCTTGCTGGCAATTCTTACAAAGAAGCAAACAATTACACAGCACAGACCTACGCTGTTATCCCTAAAGGACAGGACTAAGGCTCAATGAAGAAGTGTGGGCAAACTTGCACTGCCTGTTATGTACCTTTTCTGTGGCTACAAGACTTCAGTCTCCAGGGTTGTCAAACCACTTTTCACCAGTACTATATTCAAACATGTCTTTTAAAAACTGGCAGCTAAGCAGTATTTCTCTGCCCTCAATCTGAACTGGCATATGAAAGGTATTTGTTTGGTTTTTGTTTTTTGCCATGGCAGCTCTGACTAATAGGATGCAAAAGAGCAGAATGCCTTAGGCTACCAAATATTTCATGTGAAATGAGGAAATGGATTTACTTACACAAGCTTACTATGACCATAGGCAAGTCACTTGATCTGTGTTTCTGTAAATGGAGAGACTGTTTTCCTACTCATAGTGGTTGTTGAAATTAAAGTGTTTGTGAGGCATTCTGATACTATGCGGACAGGGGGCCACATGAGTACATATATAACAGGGGTGGCCAACCTGAGCCTGAGAAAGAGCCAGTATTTACCAATGTACATTGTCAAAGAGCCAAAGTAATATATAATGATTGTATGCGTATATCTGTGTGTGTGTGTGTATATATATCTAGATCTATATATGCACACACAATCATATACTTTAATAATGTATATTTATTATACATTAATAAATATACATTATGCATTTATAATGTATAGTTAACTATAACAATTTGTCTTAACCTTTTACTTAGCGGGACTTCTGGCAATCTTTGCTTTCAACAATTCCCTTGAAGTTTGGTTTGTATTCAGTTGTGCTCACACGCAGCAGTTCTCTTAAGTGGCTGTCTTTCAAAATGGATCAGTGCTTGGATTTCACATGTTTGAGTGTTGAGAAAACAGACGCACAAAGACAGGTCAAGGCAAACAGAGATTAATTTTAGGGCTGCACCTCTGATGTTGGGGTATTTATCCTTTGGTACAGATTTCCAGAAAGTAAGGGTCCCCTCTGTCTTCTGAACAGTTTTCAATCTGTCATCTTCCAGAAGTTCTATTATTTCCATCTGGGATGTTGCTTCATCAGTGACTAAAGGGGGATTCAGACGATTTGTTTCAGCACTAAAAGGGTCAATCAGAAATCTGATTTGAGCTCTTTTCCACTGCAAATCTTGGAATCTTTCCTCAAAATTGTCCTTAAGATCTTTAATCATGCTCGTATATCTAGTTGTGCTCCGTTTTAGGGGTTCTGCTGCATCTTCTTTTGATCTGGCTTGAAGTTGTGACATTGAAGGAAAGTGCGTCAGCTCTCTCTCAAGCATTTGTCCGTGAAACATCTGCAGTTTGTTCATGAACACAAATACGCTTTGCACTAGATCAGACAGCAACTGGAATTTTCCTTCTAAGTCCATGTTTAGTTTATCCAAATGCAGCAGCATGTCTGCAAGAAATACCAAATCTAGAACCCACGCAGGATCTGTAAAGCTCAGGGTGTTTTCTGTGCTTCTCCTCCATAAACAATTTTACTGGTTTCAGGAGCTCTAAAAAACAGGAAATAACTTTACCTCTCAAGAGCCATCGAACTGCGCAGTGAAATGGCAAATCGGCAGGGAAGTCGTCTTCATCCAGTTCTTCGATTAGATTTTGAAATTGTCTGTGATTGAGTGCATTTGAGCGAATGAAATTCACAATGTGCAAGACAGGTTTCATGACATGATCAAATTTGAAATTTTTAGATACCAGTTGCTCCCACTGAATAATACAGTGAAATGTCCAAAATTTGGGAAAACTCTTATCAGACTTACAAAACCCTACTAATACATTCACAGATCCCCAAATGGACAGAGCCCCACCCATTGCAATGGCAGTGAGCTTCTGTAAAGGGAAGTGGTGTTTCGCAACTATCAACATCAATGCCTCCTTTAGATCCCGTCCATGAGTTCCGTCCTTTAGTGACAAGATATCAAGGAGTTCTTCCCTTACAACACAGTCGTCAGACATAGTCCGGACAAATACCGATAATTGAGGTTTATCCTGTACATCACACGACTCATCCAAAGCGATGCTCAAATACTCACACTGCTGAAGTTGCAAGTGCAGTTGCGATTGGATGTCACTGTTCAGGTTGGAGAGTCTGCGTTCTATTGTGTGGCGGGAAAGCTGCAGGCCAGAAATTTCCTTTTGTAGATTCTCATTCTCTGGTGACAGGATTAAAATCATATCAGTGAGGCACGTTTTTATAAACTCGCCTTCAGAGTAGGGCTTTTTTGCACGGGCTATGTGCCAGCCACATAATAGGAGGCCAATGTTACAGTCTGCGATCAGCTGGTAAATCTGGTGAAGAACTGGGCTTCTACATGTGTTTGTTTTTTCAAAGTTTTCCGTTTTAAAGTGCGGAGTTCAGAACCTTGTGGGAATTCTTGATCCATATGTGCATGGCTAGAAGTGAAATGACGCTGCAAGTTTGAAGATTTGAACTGAGATACACATGTCTGGCAAAGACGACACATGGTCTTACCATTACGTTCAATGAAAAAGTACTTATTCTCCCACTCCTGTTGGAAGCCTCGATTTTCATCTGTGAATTTTCTTTTCCATTTGCACTTGCCTTCCATTGTTAGATGGTGTAAGAAAAATTTTGATTAAAAATTTCCACACCAGCTAGTCACTGTGTGCTTTATTTAAGGAGACACAGGCATGGGCCAAGGGTTGCTGGATGCCTGGCTCTGCTCCAGGCCCCGCCTCCCACTCTTCCCCTCCACCAAGTCCCTACCCCCACCCCACCTCTTCTTGCCCCATCTCCGCCCTGCCTCTTTCCGCCCCATTCCACCCCCTCCCCCAAGTGAGCCATGTCCTGTCTCCTCCCCTTCCCAGAGCCTCCTACTGGCCGCGAAACAGCTGATCGTGGTGGGCAGGAGGCAAGGGGAGGGAAGAGGAGGCGCTGGGGGAGGCAGAGGGGTTGGGCGCTGCGTCCTCACTCCTCCCCTCCCCAGAGCCTCCTGCTGGCTGCGAAACAACTGATTGCGGTAAGCAGGAGGCACAGGAAGGGAGCGGGAGGTGCTGGGCTGAGATGCAGAGCTGCCAGCTGGTGGGAGGCGCTTGGGGGGATGGAGGGAGAGGGGGGCTGATAGAGCTGCCAGTGGGTGCTGAGCACCCACCATATTTTCCCCCAGAGTCAGCTCCTGGCAGGAGCTGCATATTATCTTCTGAAGAGACGCAAGCAACTCTGGAGCCGTACGTTGGCTACCCCGATATATAACATACTAATAGCCCTACTAATTGGGCAGGTACTTTTTGGGAGCCTGTTGATAGCAGACCAAACAGAGCTTTTTAACCTCTTCTTTCTTTCTGGGACTTGAACAGATCTCCAGTGCTGTCTGTACACTACAGCAGGTATGAACCTCATCAGTTTCACTGTTTGGCATCACTTTTAAACAGACCATAGAAGAAGAGGTTAACTCACCTTGTGCAGTAACTGGAGTTCTTTGAGATGTGTCCCCCTCTAGGTGCTTCACTTCAGATGTGCATGTACCCATGCAATTTTGATTGGAGATTTTCGGTAGCAGTGCATGTGCTTGCTGTACACAGCCTCATGGCCGGCACTGAGGCGATATAGGGCTGCGCAGGCGAACCACCCTCAGTTCCTTCTCTATTGCAAAGTCCCTAGAGGGGATTCCAAAATAGAGGGGAAGGAGCACTGGCGGTGAAGCATCCATAGGGACACACATCTCGAAGAACTCCAATTAGCAAATGAGGTAAGTAATCTCCCCTTCTTTGAGTACTGCCCTTTGGGTGCTTAACTTCACGTGACTACCGATCAGTACCCTCATCCAGAGGTGGGAGCTTCGGAACTGATTCCAAGATCGAAGACAAGACTGCATTTCCAAGGGCAGTTTCTGATCTAGAAGAATGGACCACCATGTAATGATTGGCAAAGGTGTGTATCAAAGTCCAAGTTGCAGCCTTGCAAATCTCCACAATAGGAACATGTTTGAGTAATGCCAGAGAGAGAGAGATTTTGTGGAATGGGCTATACACTCTAGGAGGAGATTGTATATCAGGAGATTCATAACAAGAAATAATGCATCCAGAAATCCACCTGGAGCGTCTCTGAGTGGAAACCGTGATCCCTTTGGCTCTGTCAACAATTGATACAAATAGGATGGGAGATTTCCAAAACAGCTTGGTTCTGTCGAGACAGAAGGCTAACCCCCTTCCAATGTCCTCCCTGGTGTGATGTGGTTTCAGAAAAAAGACTAGGAGATGGATGACCAGGGCTGATATGAAATTCAGAGAATACCTTAAGAAAGAATTTAAAATGTGGATGTAACAAAACCTCATACTTGAAAAATACTGTAAATGGGGAGGGGTGCACACCATTACACCCCCTATTCCCTGACTCTTTGGGCAGAGGGGATGGCCTTTTTGGTGACTATATTTGTGGAAAGGTTAAGGAGGTAATAGGGAGCTATTGGTTCAAAGGAGGTCTCATAGGACACCTAAAGTACCAAGTTTAGATCCAATACAGGAATGGATTCTTTAATCTGAGAGAAATGGTTCCTCAATCTCTTGATAAACCTCAATGTCATGAGATGAGTGAATACAGAAAATCCCTCAACTGGGCTATAACAGCTTTTCATTCCCACCAAGTGGGCTCTGATAAAACTCAGATAATCCTGACTTTCAATTTCAGAAGGTAGTCAAGAAAAGCCAAGAGGGAAGAATGAATGGAGGAAAGGCAATGCTGGTCACACCAATGGTTCAATCTCTTCCACTTTTGGAGCTAAATATTTCACATGGATCCTTTCCTACTGTTTAACAACACCTGTTGTACCTCTGTGGAACAGGAAGTCTTTATTCCTACAAACCATGGAGTAGCCAAGCCCTGAAGAATTCCTAAGTTGGGGTGGAAGGTCTGACCAGCATCTTGAAAGAGGAGATGAGGAATGGTTGGAAGACACACTACTTGACAAACGGCCAGGTGAATGAGGTAAGGATACCAGAACGGTCTTGGGCACGTTGGAACTATTTGTATGACCTTGCCTTGCTTGATTTTGTTCACCACTTCTAATACTAGATGCATTGGGGGAAATGCATACAGAAGGCTCCTCATCCATGGAATGAGTAAAGGTTTTCCCAGTGAATGAAGGCCGAGACCCCCTCTTGAACAAATCTATCTCAACTTCATGTTGGTGGCAGTGGCAAAAAGGCTCAACTTTAGAAACACCAAGGCCAGAAAGATGTGATTGAGAGTTCAAGAATCTAACTCTCACTTGTAATCTTGGGAAAAAAGTGTCTGCTGAGAGCATCTACTGTGTTGTTTTGTATGCCTGGAAGATACATCACCATAATGAGGATGTAACTGACTATACACCAGTTCCATAGCTTTATTGCTTCGGCACAAAGAGACGAGGGTCTCACTCCCCATTGTTGATTGATGTAAAACATGCAAGCTATGTTATCTGTCATGATCTCGATAGATTTGTCTCTGATAAGTGGGAGAAAGTGAATAAGGCATTCCTAGGTGGTCTCAGCTCCAGAAGGTTGATGTACAAATGCACTTTTTGAGTAGACCATCTGCCCTGAGTGGTATGTGTCCTTAGATGCGCCCTCCTCCCAAAGATGCATCTGTCATTACGGTAATTGTTGAATAAAGGGGGCACACACACAGATGTTATGAGGATCCTTCCATCAAGTGAGGACGTCTCATACTTGATGGAGGATTGATATCACTCTGTCCAGACTCTCTTTGTTCCATGAATAAACTGTTCTGAGTCACCCCTGGAAGCAGCAATGGTGTAACCTTGCATGATGTGTTACAATGGTACAAGCTCCCATATGTCCCAAGAGTTGGGGACAATTTCTTGCCAAAGTCCGCTGGCTTATCTGAATCTTTGCAATGAGGTCTGATAGTCATGAGTCTTTCCGTGGCGATGTAAAATCTTGCTGGTACTGCATATAAGGATGCCCCTAAGGCATGTACAGGGGTCAGCGTGCACTTTTTGATGATGAGCTGGAGACCTAGCCTGAGGAAAAAGGCTAAGGCTATCTTTACGGCAAAAAGAACCTTGTAAGACTGATCCTTGATAGCCCACTGCCAGAACCATTGAGAATACTTTCAGAGCAGAGGAAAGTCTGAATAGGAGTACCCGATATTGGAAGTGGTCCTGGCTGACCAGAAAGCAAAGGAATCTCTTGTGAGGTGAGTGAATTGCAATGTGAAAATATGCGTCCTGAAGATCAAGGTCCGAAAACCAATCCCCTGGACCCAATGATTAAATTATTCCTACAAGAGGCATCCCGAACTTCTGTGCTTTCACAAAGTTGTTTAAAAGTCTTAGATCTAAAATAGGTCTCCATCCCCTCTTTTTTTGGGACCAGAAAGTACTTGGTCCTCCCTGTGCTGAGCAGGAACTGGTTCTATGGCTCCTAAACATAGCAGGGACTCGATCTCCTCTCTCAGCAAGTGCTTGTGAGAGGAGTCCCTGAAAAGGGATGGGAGAGATGTAAAAATGGATGGAGTAACTCAACCTTCTGACCTCCAATACCCATCTGTACTCTGTTCCCATGCTAGCTGAAAGCAAGGGAAATGGTCCACATTGGGAGGGAGGTGGATAAATTGATGCACCCAACATTCATTCATAAGACTGGGTTAACACTAGTGCGTTGGTGACAGAGAGATGCAAATTTATACTCCAGATTACTCTATATGATTTACTAGAGACAGAGACCAAGATTTTCAAATTTAGGATACAAATTAAGATCCCAAATAAAACTGTTACTTACCTGTAGAGTAACTGTTGTTCTTTGAAATGCATTGTGCGCAAATACATTCCACTACAGGTATAAGTGTGCCCAATGCACTTGAGTTGGAGACTTTTGCCAGCAGTACCACTGGACAACTAGTCCTATCAGGCGAGGGCATAAAAGGGGCATGGCTGCCGCCTCCCTCTCTGTTCCTTCACACCGCTGTATGTAATGTCCAAAGTAGGTGAGAGGATCATGGAATGCACAACAGCTCTTGAAGAATAGTTACTATACAGGCAAATAATGTTTTTTAATCCTTCAAGTGATTGTGCACATGTACCAGGAATAGAAGCCTTTTCCTCTGTGTTGGTGAGGAACTTCTATCACTCCCAATTCTAGAAGAGATCAGAGTTCTTGAAGTAATACAGTCTCGTGAGAAGTGTCCCTGAAAAGGGATGGGGGGGGGTGGAGAAAGGGAGGGAGGTAAATTGGATAATATATCCCTCTTTCGCTGTACTGAGCACCCACTTGTCTGACATGATCCTTTCCCAGGCACAGTGAAAAAAGGGCAGGCATGATCCAAAGGGAGCAAATATAGTTGGTGTGTTGTCCTTGACCAAGAAGTCAAAATGACTGCTTGGAAGATAACAAGGAGTCTGGTGGCACCTTAAAGACTAACAGATTTATTTGGGCATAAGCTTTCGTGGGTAAAAAAAAAACCTCACTTCTTCAGAGGTTTTTTACCCACGAAACCTTATGCCCAAATAAATTTGTTAGTCTTTAAGGTGCCACCGGACTCCTTGTGGTTTTTGTGGATACAGACTAACATGGCTACCCCCTGATGCTTGGAAGATGAAACTGTCTGGTCAGAAGGGCCTCCTTCCGATGAAGATGGATGGAGACATCAAAGAGACCTTGACTCTCTCTTAGAGGCATATTGTGACTTCTGTTGGAAATAGGGTCTGGAGTAAGACTGGGGCCTAAACGATTTCCTCTTTGTAACTGGATTATAAACTCTTAACGAACAAAGTATTATGCAAGAGTCCCTCAGTGTGCACACAGCGTCATCTGATTCAGCAGAAAACAATACAGAACCCTCCAAAGGTAAGTCCTCTATTGTGCCCTGTAGCTCCCCTGGAATGTCAGAAGGCCACAGCCAGGAAGAATGCTGCAAGATGACTGCAGTGGCTATAGAACACGAAGCTGTATCAGTGGCGTGGCTGCCTGAGGGATGTACAAGCCATAAGATGCTCCTCAGAAATCAGAGCTAGAAACTGTTCTTTATATTCCTCTGGCAACCTGTCAGCAAATTTGGAAATTGCAGAGTAATTAATAAAATATTTTGACAAAAGAGCCCAATAGTTAGTGAGGTTCATTTGAAGAGTGATGGTGGAATAAACCATTTGTATGTATAACTCCAGCTTCTTAATTTTCTTATCCTTGGGAGCAACCTTAGGATGAGATTGACTGGAATAGTCATTAGCAGCTGTGATTACCAAAGAATCATCAACTGGATGAATAAAGAAACAGTCAAAATCAGGAGGGACTTTGTATCATCTGTTCGCTTGCTTTGCCAAAGGAGGTATAAAGGCCAGAGTCTGCCAGAGAGTTTTCACTAGCTGAAGTAAGGCTTCAGTGATGGGACAACTCTTCCTGGTGCAGGAGACTAAAATATCTAGGACAGTATGTGGATTCTCTTGCACAGGTTCTGCCTGCATCCCTAAAGAAGAGGCAACCTTCTTCATGAGGTCCCAAAAGACTCTGAAGTCCTCCAGGAAGAGATGGGGGGGAGGGCAGGACTCTGAAGTGATTGCCTTATCTGGTGAAGATGGAGAAACATGGGGAGGAAGATCTAAGGGCTCCTCCGTTAATTCCTCCTCCTCCTCCACAGGTCCAGCTCAGTGGATTGAAGGATAGTAGCAGGATACTGAGCAGAAGTTTCCCTCAGTGAGGAAGTAGGAGACTTCCTCCTAGAGTGTGACTGTGATGGAGGTCTACAGTCTCTTGGAGAAGCCCAAGACCAGTAAGTCCTGAGGATACTGCACAAGCTAAGCCATCCACAGTGGGAGACCCCATGCTAGGATTTCCTTATAGGAAGATCAGTGTTGACCTTGGGGTCTTGTAGTGGTAAAAGACCTGTAAGATGATCTAAACAACCTTGAAGGTGTGACAGGCTCCTCTTTCAGAGTTGGAAGAAGAAACAGACATCCTCAGAGTATGGAGGAGCAGTTCCCCTCGATGTTCTACATGACCCAAGTATAGACACACATTAAGGTCCAAAGGAAGCAAGGGTTGGGGTGGAGGGAACACAGACAAAATGATCGGTGCCAGCCTAATTGGTTGGATAGCTGACTAACAGATGGAGCCAAGGGTGCCAGGTGCATTAGGGAGCTGACAGTGGTTGCACCGAAGGACAGTCTAGCAGGGAAAACAAAGGAGGACTCACACACACACCCCGAGAAGACAAGATGGCCTGCACCATGGAAGGCACCTTAGGTAAGCATGTCAGTGGAGCAGATGGTGCTGATGGGGAGCCAAGGAAGACTGAAATGGGTGAAAGGAGGACTAAGAATCCAGCACAGGTAAAAATATGGGGCCTCAACAGCCCTGAAGGTGCCAAGTCAGAAGTGATGCCTCAGACAGGACCAGTGTACCTCAAACTGGTACCAGAGGACTTACCAGAAATTTTCTGGGGAAGTCCAAGACTTCAAGCTCATCAGCATCAGAATGCCTGCATTGTTTTGAGAAAGCTGACAGGAAAGATGAAGCATGACGTTTGTCACTAGACTTGCATTTTGAATCAGAAGGAGTTGGAGGGGCACTTCTGTTTGATTCTGAGTCCCCTGCCTCACAATAAGAGCTCAATTCTAATGCCCGGACACATCACCTCTTTCATGAGGTGAACCCTCTATTTTTCGGTTGTGGTGGGGAAGGAGGTACAATAAAGTATCTGTCCCTCACACGGCCCTCCCCAAGACAAATCAAGCAGCAATTCCGCCTATCTCTGACAAGGATGACAGCCCTGCATGTGGCATACAGCTTAAAACCTGGGAATTTTTCCCCACACTAAAGTCCTCCACGCTAGCTACAAAAACTGCAACTTTCTAACTAACTATACCACTAACCACTGCTAACTATATACTATAAGTTTTAGAGACACTGGTTAACTGAAGCAAATGCTACAGGGGCTCCACCTCTCATCACAGGCACGGGAAGGAGCTGAGAGGTAGGTGGCGGACACACACTCTTTATGCCCTCACCTGAGAGCAGAAAGAGAACTGAGACACATAGTCGACGTAGTTGTACTGCTGGCAAAAGTCTCCAACTTGAGTGCACTGGATGCGCACACATCTGCAGTGGAATGCAGATGTCCACAGTCATTCTAAGGAAAACTATGTTTAAGCACCTGCCTGATTTTCAACAGGAACTATTGGGTGCTTGGCATTTTTGAAAAAAAAAAAAAAAAAAAAAAAAAAAAATCAGACAAGTGTCTAAACACAGGTTTAAATGCCTAACTTTAGACTCCTATTTTTGAAGATCTTGGTCTTCAACTTTAACTCCATATGGCCTTGTCTAGACTAGAGATTTTGGGCTGGTCCCGCTGTTAATTTACTCCTGGGGGAATTCTGCACCACTGCACATCTGCAGAATTCATGTCCCCCCCCCCACAGAAAATACATTCTGCTGGAGATGTGCTGCAATTACACCTTTCGCCCACCACGGGCTGCTGTGGTGCCAGAAGAGAGGGCAGCTGGCTCAGGGCTAGAGCAGCCAGCTGTGCAGAGGGAGAAGGAGAAGCTGCTTTCCTCACAGCACCCTGCCCGCGAGGCCAGGTGAGGAGGCACAGGATATGGGGGGGATAGACTGAGTGGGGCACATGGGGCTCCTGGAGGGGGTCACAGGAGCTAGTGGGGTGACAGCATTGAGCCAGCAGCTGAGTGGGAGAGGGGTGCAGGGCTACATGAGGATGGGGGTGGAGGGTGGCTGAGTGGGGGTGTAGGCCACATGGGAATAGGGGGAGGAACAGTAGCTGACTGGGAGTGCAGGCCACATGGGAATATGGAGAGGAAGGGTAGCTGACTGGGGGTGCAGGGACACACAGGAACAGGGACAAATGTGTCTTACTGCATGAGGGAGGCTCCCCAACTCCCTAACAATCCCTCCCTCTCCCCCACCCAAACCCCGCCCCCCCAAAAAAAACCCTGTTCCATACTTCTCCCACTTACACCCAACAGCCCTCCAGGTTCACTCCCAGGCTCCTTCCCAGCAATTACTTGCCTCTCCTTCAGCTCCTCCATTACCTCTGATCCCCAGAAGCCTTTGCACTGTTTCTGAGGGGTGCAGGAAATACATTTCTTTATTGTAGTTTAAATTAATTACTACTCAAAGTTCTTTATTAATATGCCTAGTAAGGAATCTGTCAAAAAACATTTCCTGAATCTTTTTTGTTGTCTTTATTGCTACAGACATATCTGCTGACAGGTATTTTGAAATAAATTACCAAAATAATTGAAAATGGCGTGACTATATGGTGTTATTTTGACAAATAAAATATGCAGAATTTTAAAATATTGTGCACAGAATTTTTAATTTTTTTTAAACACAGAATTCCCCCAGGAGTAGTTAATTGACACAATTAACTTGAGTTTACATGATTGCATGTGCAAATCTAGACACTGTAAACATTTGTTCATGGACAAATATTTGTTCCTGGTTCCATGGCTGGGAACAAACTTGTGTCCTCTGGAAAAGCATTTGTGGAGTGTTTAGATCATGTACAATTCTATTAGCTTGAGTCGCCTATCAATTAACTCGCATTACAAAAAGACCAACAACTCTAGCCTAGGAAAAGCCCAACAGCAGTCAAGAGACTTTCAGGAAGCAAGAAATATTCTCACCTTGAAACAACAGTAGTTAATCTCCATTCATCAAGTGTAGACTTGCTTTTTGCTTTGGAGCCAGCATGGGGTTCAAATGATATTAGGCTCACATGAACATGGATGGAAAGAGCTACTGACTATAGCTATAAGTAAAAACATATCTGCTTGATAATACTGTTCACCTTAATAATGGCAGCAGTTTAATCTGATAACTAAAACTGCACACTGAGTAATAATTGTACTCTATGTAGTATGTATAGTACTGTGGTTTACATTAAGTAGAGAGACTGCTTTCCCAAATGTGGTGTTCTTACCTTTCTGGATCAGTATTTACTCCAATAACTGGTTTAAATCTGTCAAAGACTTTACTAGCTGCCAGCAACATGGTGCCATCACCTAAAGAAAAACAGCATAAAGAACAGCTGATTACTTTTACTTAAGAACTTAAGTATTCCAAACTAAACTGAGTGTCATATACAAACATTAACGTTGCAATCGTATTTTTAATGTTTTTATACAGGCAGTAGGTTAAATAGGTTGCACAAAAATAAAACGAGTTGTTATTCTGCACTGAAAACATTTGTCTGGCCTTCAAACTGAATGTTGGGTACTGCCAAGATATTAAATGAATTCAGAATTGCAGTGAAAATCCAAGGTTTATAAGAAGCACAATGGAGCAGCACTGAAAGCACCACTTATCTGATGCTTGGACAATATATTTTGCACTGGAAAATCTTAGATTAGCATCTGTGGAGGTTTTTATATGTTAATGAAAACTGGAATTTAAGAAAAGCCAAACTTCTAGACTACCTTTTCTAAGAAAAAAGGGGCTGTTAATTATTTTTTTATCAGAACTACAACTAATACGAGAGGGGAATAAGGTACATCTGTAATACATCATGCACTTCAGAAATAGCATTTGGGTTTTAGTTCTGCTTCAATTGTACGTGATGTTCTCTTTTTAAATTATGGCTTCCAGTTGTTTATTATCCAACAGAGGTCTTAGATGTTTTCCTAATAACGGGGTGTCAAGGCTGTATCCCCACCTTGAACTTTAGGGTACAAGTGTGGGGGCCTGCATGAGGACTTCTAAGCTTAACTACCAGCTTAGTTCTGGTCCGCTGCCACCATTCCCTTCCCTGGGAAGCTTTTAGAAACTTTTCACCAATTCCCTGGTGAATACAGATCCAAACTCCTTGGATCTTAAACAAGGAGAAATTGACCCTTCCCCCTCCTTCCTTTCACCAACTCCTGGTGAATACAGATCCAAACCCCCTTGGATCTTAAAAACAAGGAGAAATCAATCAGGTTCTTAAAAAGAAGGCTTTTAATTAAAGAAAAAGGTAAAAATCATCTCTGTAAAATCAGTATGGAAAATAACTTTACAGGGTAATCAAACTTAAAGAGCTCAGAGGACCCCCCTCTGTCTTAGGTTCAAAGTATAGCAAACAAAGATAAACACTCTAGTAAAAGGTACATTTACAAGTTGAGAAAACAAAGTAAAACTAAGACGCCTTGCCTGGCTTTTTACTTACAAGTTTGAAATATGAGAGACTTGTTTAGAAAGATGGGGAGAACCTGGATTGATGTCTGGTCCCTCTCAGTCCCAAGAGTGAACAACAACCTTAAACAAAGAGCACACCAAAGCCTTTCCCCCCCCCCAAGATTTGAAAGTATCTTGTCCCCTTATCGGTCCTTTGGGTCAGGTGTCAGCCAGGTTACCCGAGCTTCTTAACCCTTTACAGGTAAAAGGATTTTGGAGTCTCTGGCCAAGAGGGATTTTATAGTACTGTACACAGGAGAGCTGTTACCCTTCCCTTTATAGTTATGACACGGGGCTTTAAAAATCCACCACTCAGGTCAAGTAGGAATCTTTCCCAAGTATGTATCATCTACTTCTTTAAAATTTTAAGCTCTCATTTGAAAATACATATTAAATTTCTAGCCCTCATGTTTGCAAAGAGGATCTTCCAAACGTGAGCAAGTGTGAACTAATATAGACCCAAGAATACACTGCAAACAGCTCCAGTATCTCTCCTGATAATTATAGTTTTTCTAACTAAGTAAAAAACAGAATTCCATCAGTTTTCACTGCTGCTATTCAGAACTGAGTATGCAGCTTTGAAACTGACAAGAATCAGGTCAATTTCTCTGTTGCTACTTTAGAAAGCAATAAGCAGCAGCAGGGGTAGGTAGTGGAGCTATCACTGGGGAGGACCACCAAAAGTCAGAGGCTAAGGGAAGGAGAAAAAGTAATAGACATTCCCTCAAAAGCAGCAACCAGGAAAGAGGTAGAGCAGCAGAGACCAGAGCCCCCTTGCAGCAGCAAAGAAATTTTGTATGAATGAAGAAGAGGAGAGACTGTTCTTCCCAACTTGCTGGAGAGGGGATTTGGAGGTCTTCGAATTTGTCAAACACCTACTATCCAAAGGCTAACACTAAAGATGAAACCCATAAGAAGCATCTAGGGACAACTACCTGGAAAGAATCCCAACAGCTGACAGGGTATATGTTTTGCACTGGGACACTGGGATCCCCGTCTTTATGAGCAGTCTTTGAATTAGTAGGTTTCGTCTTCTGGCTATTATTTTAGTTCAATGAACAAGCTAACTGGATGAATGTGAGTGTGAGCAAGAGATTTGGTTTAGGGGGAAAGCGAAAGTAGTGGGAGAAAAATAAATTGCTCATCTTTATTACCACAGACACCTAAGCATGACAGGGTCTCTAGCAGAACATACTGTTCGTTTTTTACACAAGTTGAGCATTTATTCAATTTTACAATTTACATATTTCATGCTGTATCATACAAACTTCCCCAAAGCCACTAAGCATTTGTGTTCACTTCCTAAAACTCTAAAATTAAAGCAAGAGGGAAGAGAGGGTAAGTGGGACAAGCCATTTAATTATGCCCCGATTTACTTTTGCCAAATTAATTATAGCAGATATACTTTCAATATAAATGGGTATACTTTCTAATGAGTGAAGCATTTTAATTCTTCATACTGCTTCAAACACATCTACTAAAATGTACTTAAATCCAAGACCCCTTTCCCCAGGAACAAGTTAATACCTCCTGCTGATATAACAGCATCTGCCCATCGAACTGTCTCTTCATCATATTCTCGGCGTTTAACAAGACGGACCTCGATCTGCTCATTCCTAAAAGATACAGAGATAGTTTGACAAGGAACCACATAGCATACTAATTCAAGCTTTCAGGGGAATATGTATGTTAGGGGGCTTATTCCTTCACCCTCTCACTTCCCTGGTCCTTCTCGCATGAACAGAGAGCAACAATACCCGAAGTCCGAAGGTGCAAACAATTCGATGTTTATTGGGATGAACTTCCAGCAAGCATGATTCCAGTTTCCTTCCTCAGTGTCCCCCTTCCCAGCTCTGACACCACAGAGCCTTGCCTGTGTCCCTGTTCCCATTCCCCCCCACCCAGCGAAACATGATTCCAATTCCTCCACCCCCATTCCCTGTTCCCATTTCCCCCTTACTTCCTGATTGACTGCAGACTATATAGTAAAACTTGAGTTCTGCTTAGCTATACCTTAACCAATCATTTTACTGAAATTTAACTAACCAATCCTAACACATTGTAACAATTATTTAACCAATTATATCCCACCACCTTAATTGGTTTACACCCAACAAAATTAATTATATAGCAGACAGAAACAATCACAGAACCAGACAGAGATTATACAGACAAACAAATAGGGAAGTGGATACTACAGTGATAGAACAATACAGAAATGAGGATTTCACATCCCAGCTATTGATAAGTGAGTTCTTGCCAGACTGGATGCTATTAAACTTAAGTTTTCTTTAAATCTTTTAGGCTCTACCCTTTGTCTGGAGGTGATAGATCGGATCACCTTTCTAACAGCCCCAGATTGAAATAAGGCAATGTGACTAGTTTAGAATGTGAGGATGTGACCGTTCACTTCCCAGCTTATGGCTACCTCTGCTGCTTAGCCAAAGGCATTACTTAGCCTAAGAACAGGGCCTCAGACTGTCACAGTAAGAGAAGGCCCTTACATCGGCAGACAGTGATTTTGATTCTTTCTTTTATACCTCTATAACTAGCTAAGTGATAAGCTAGTTATAGAGGTATAAAAGAAACTCTTAAAGTATAGGCCTTTGCAGACAGGCCTGAATATTTATATCCTAACAACGAAGTGCAGTACAATTATATTTAGTTTATGGATATTGTTGGTCAATGTACTCTGACATGCTCTACATAATATGAACTAGTACCACACATTTAATATAATGAGTTAGCTATTATCCTGGGGGGAGTAAATATAAAATAGTTAAAAGACTTAAAATGCCTTGTGTATGAAAGGCTAGGTATGCAACATTTTAATTAAATCAGTTTTGTGAAAGGTATTTCGCTAAGTTGTTCCACTGTGTACCCAATCACAAACATTTATGTCATTTGTTTGCTCTAGCCAGAAACTTCATGCACTAGATACACTTGGTCTAACCAGAAATCACCACCTTCTTTATTCAAACTCTTCCTTAAAAAACCCTCACTTCAGCCTTCAGTTTTAAAAGGGATTATCTGCATTTACTACAATTTGACTTCTGATCAACCAATGTACTGTACATTTAAAGTGTTATCTTATTTACTTTACAGCTCCTGGGGCCAGGCTGCACTATACACTGTACACCTGTGATCTATTTACATCATAATCTCAGTCCTGTTACTCCATATGGAGTAACAGATCAAGTTAATAAAGAATCTAAAGAAACAGATCTCATGGGTAGAGCAGGGAGGGGACAACATGCTACAGACCTAGTAGGAATGGTCTTTGAAACCAATGTGACAAGGCAGCCAGCCAGTCAACATCAAATAGCTTGAGTGAGCAAGGGTTTGTGATATAGAATGCGAGTTCTTGTAAAATAATCCAGTATAGACCTTGAAAACAGACATTCCCAGACTTCAGGGACATTTGGTCACCCCAGATATATTTAGTGAAAAATTATTTTAGTCTGTCACAGACCATCACTAATCTGTATGCTCTTACCGTAAACTGTCTACAACATGCTCCACATTTTTTGTATGAATATAATGTCGCTCCAGTAGTCCACCGTAGTTAGATCCCTTCAATGCAAGCTGTAGAAGACAAAGTAACTTTGAAGCAGCCAACCATTATAGAGAACGCTATTAGATGAAGTAAACAGAAAATGAACACATGCTGATTTAAAGTACTAGTTTAAGACTAACAAGTCAGAATGCATTTGAGAATTAGGATTATGATTATCAGTTAAACCTGAAAAGAGTTCAAATTAATATTGTGCTATAAAACCTGTCTGCAGAACAGGAGGAAAGGGCAAAAAAAAGAAAAACTCTGAAACAATCCTGTTCTATACAGCTGATAATTATATTATTTTTGGCATGGCTAGCCAAAAGGAGATAATATTCTTCAAGCTATGTTTGAGATAAGAACAAAGTTGCCTAACAGAGTTATAAACAACATTCTCTCCTGTATAAAAATGTAGTCTTAAAAAACAAACAGCTTTTGAAATTTGTCCCTGGGACCCATAACAGATTTTCTAAACAATCTGTACCAAACACAAGATAAAGTAAATAGTTAACAGTTCATTATAGCATCACTCTCTCCTTGAAAAGCAGCTAAGGGATTTATTAAGGAGCATCTCTTTTCAGTACCGTTTGAAGAACTGTTCAGATATTTAATACTACAGAGGAATGCACCCAGCTGCAAGGAAGGGTGGTCTTGTGATGAAGAACCAGGATTCAAGACATACAAGTTCAATTCCTAGCTTTGTCACAGACTTCCCATGTGATCTTGGTCTGACGCTCTGTACCACGGGGGAACACCCTGCACCCCCATGTTCATCCTTATGATTGTGTGGTAACCAACGCAAGGTTTGTCATGTCGGGTGTCTTCAAAAGATTCATGATGCACTGAGCATTGTTGTTATAGGTTGTAATTTCATGTATATATTTATGAGGCTGAAAATGTGTCCTCATGGCTTAAAATAAGCCCAGGTAAAACTCTCCAGGAGCAGAGGGGCAGTTCAGACCTCATCAGGGCATGTATGGGACAAACCCAGCCCAGCCTCAGAGGAACAAAGGACACTGGCCTAGGCAGCAACAAAGGATCTGTTGGACTCTCAAATGAGTCAGCCCCCTTCCCTTGGTCAGTTTGGGACTACAATGAGGTAATGCTCACCTGACTCTGAAGGGGGGGGGGGCAAAGCCAAGAGGGAAGAAAGAACATGATAAAAGGGAGAGACGTTTGCCATGCTCTCTCTCTTCCACCTCCATCTACAGATACCAGCACCAAGCGACTGAAGCGCTGAGCCAAGGGGAGAGCCTGGCTGAAGGGCAACCAGCCAGCCTGTGGTGAGAAGCATCTAAGTTTGTAAAGGCACAGGAGTGTTACGATCAGCTTAGAATGTGTTTTGCTTTTATTTCATTTGTCCAAATCTGACTTGCTGTGCTTTGACTTATAATCACTTAAATAAATAAATAAATGGAGATATCCCATCTCCTAGAACTGGAAAGGACCTTGAAAGGTCATAGAGTCCAGCCCCCTGCCTTCACTAGCAGGACCAAGTACTGATTTTGCCCCAGATCCCTAAGTGGCCCCCCCAAGGATTGAACTCACAACCCTGGGTTTAGCAGGCCAATGCTCAAACCACTGAGCTATCCCTCTATCTTTTGTAGTTAATAAATGTGTTTGTTTATTCTACCTGAAGCAGTGCGTTTGGTTTGAAGCATGTCAGAGACTCCCCTTGGGATAACATGCCTGGTACATATCAATTTCTTTCTTAAATTGACAAACTCATATAAGCTTGCAGGGTCCAGCGGGCATAACTGGACATTGCAAGATGGAGGTTCTTAAGGTTGTGTCTGGGACCAGAGATATTGGCTAGTATCATTCAGTTGCACAATCCAAGCAGCGGCTGGTCAAAAGTGCTCACTCACGTAGCTGGGAGCAGCTTACATGCTAGAGGCTGTGCATGAACAGTCCAAGAGTGGGGGTTCTCACAGCAGAGCAGGTTACGGCTGGCTCCCAGAGTCGAGGATTGAAGTGACCTAGCAGATCACCGGTCCAGATAACACCAGGAGAACGTCTCACTTGGGCAAATCAGTTCATCTGTGTCTCTGTTTTTCCAAATGTAAAATGAGTATACCACAATTTTTCCCTTCACCCTTTATCTTACTTCTTTAGACTGCCTGGTCTTTGTGGCAGGGCCTGTCACTGTGTGTTTGTGCAGTCTCTAGCACAATGGGACCCAAAAATCCAGACTGGTGCCTCTAGGCACTATCATAAAAATTAATAGTAATTTCTGTCAAGACCCAATATGGTGCCTGTCATTCACTGTCTCCCTACACATTTGATGGCTACTGAACTCAACATACACTTCACCATGTGGTATGCTATTCCTTACCTCCCCTGTGAAAGCACATCTGAAGACCCACTGCATAGTTAAAGCAGCCAATTACTACAGAATGTAATATTTTATAAATGCAAAAGTGTCAAACAGTAATTCGGTGGCATTACTCTAAATAATTACCTTTCTGTCTAAAAATTAATCAAGCGGAAACTAATATTGTGACATGTACACTTGTGATCTATTTACATCATAATCTCAGTCTAATTACTCCATGCAGTTTAACAGCTCGTTAATAAAGAATCTAAAGAAACAGGAAGCTAGGCCAAGTATCTAAAGATTTTTCAACACATCCTAAAGGGCACTGAATAGGTGTCTTCAGACATTATACAAAAACTATTCTCATGAAAAAACTCTCATGAAATAAAATAAACAGAAGGGGATCCAATACAGGAATAGGACTTTTCCTTTTAAAAAGAAAATTACGGGATCCCCTAGCTGTGATTTGGACTGCTGGCCTTCCTTCCCTAGGGACAAAGAATTCCCTTTGTATCTGTATTAATCTGCCACGCGGCCCTCTGAAGGTGAGCTGGGAAATCAAGACCTGATTTTATTTCTATCTCCTTGGGGAGTTTGTCCTCATGATCCTGGGAAGCAAAATAAGGCTCAGATATTGCTCCAAAACTATGTCAAGTGGCTAGTGATTTCCCTGCCCCAAAGGAAGCTGGTCTTATTGTCTTCTCTTCACACAAGAGGCCCCTTCTGTGCCTCTTTAGGGTACTGGGGTTCAAGAATGGACTCTCCTGAGGTTCTACCGCCATCCACTGTATGGGATTTACAGTAGGCCAGAAGGGTCTGTGTTTCTCCTGGGAGACCTGTTACAGAGGTGGTATGAGGGGGAGGGAGCAGAGCCTGAAAGCCCTTTACAACACCCTTGCATTTGCAGTGTTTGTGCTGTGTCCAGTATCCTCCATCCACGACCCAAGAGAAGGCAAAGACTGCTGGTGTGGTTTCCAGAGAATTACATGATTTTCCATCTGGAACACTGCCTTCCAGCATTGCTTCCCAAGGGGACAGGGAGCTTCTTGCCGTGAAACCAACTATTCCAATCCTCCATCCTTTCCTGCTCAAGGGAAAGCAGCTGATGTGACCTCACACAGACTGGGCTATGGGGGTTGAGGGGATTACATGTTGATCACAGAGCCATTGGAGGTCTCTAACCAGATGCTAGTGAGGATGAAGCAGGACACACAGACCTTTCCTTTTGTCTTTGGCTTTCTCAAACCAGCTCTCTCGATGAAGCCTGATGGTTTCCAGCTGTTGCAAATACCTCAGAGGGGAAGCAGAGCTGAGGGGACAATCTTCCCAAAAGGCAATCGCAGCCCTGGGACACGGTTGGAAGTCAGACAAACACATTGAGCCAAATGGTTAATCAGAAATTTGAAATAAGTTTGGAATTTCCCTTAGAAAAGCTCTTCAGGTGGGAAATCTGTCTGTTCCTGCAGAGGCAGATTAAACCGGAGAGAACTTTAGGGGCCAGGCCATTTCCCAGCTGCCAGATCTACTTCTGCCCCCAAGCTGCAAAAAGCAAGCTGAAGTACCCATTACAACTGATTTATGTATCTTAGTACAATGTAGAGCGGGTTAGGGACTGGGTGAAGGTATATGGAACAGTTCTCTCAAATGTATTTTGTTAGTATAAGCATTAGTGCTTTTTAAAAAAGTAGGAATTGGTGTCAGAGGAAATGAATTTCACACATATTACAGGAAAAAATATGACTGTGTGCCAGTCTATAACGTAACAGTAGTGCAACAGCACAGAAACTAGGATGAAGCTCAACAATACTACTAAAGTACTACTGCCTTGCATTAAGCTTTTCCGTATCTTCTTAGAGGTATAGCTTAAAGAATAGTGTTGCACTGAAAATTCTTTAATTTTTAAAAAGTATTTGGTCAAGACTATTACATAGGTTCAAGCCTGGAGCACGTAAAAATGTGCTCTTTACTAGGCAACTTCAGTGCACATCAGGCTATTTAAACATGAACCAAAATGCTCTGTAAATGTATTTTAATTATTTTACAAACCCAGAGAAAGTCGTGTCATTTAAAACCTGAGTTCAGCATTCTCTCTCTCTTCTACAGAGCTGGTAATTTCAAACACTTTGATGCAAAAGAAAACCTTGAATTTAGGTCATTAGGAAAAATGAAGGAATATTTTGCCCATCTGGTATTATTAGACAGCTTAACCGGAATAGCCAGTATTTATATTGCAATGAAGAGATGCAAATGAAGTTTAAGAGAAGGGTGGAGGGTCCCAGAGCTCAGGCTCCAGCCCTAGCCCAAATGTCTGCACAGTAATTTTTAGCCCTGGAGCCCAAGCCCCGCGAAGCCGAGTTAGCTGCCGCAGGACAATCATAGGCATGCTGAGTCTTTTATCCCTGTGTAGACATATCCTGAGTGACCTGTATTGTGGAACTTCATGTGATCAAGTATTGGGATCTACTTCATTGTTTCTGGTACCTCCAAATCTGTGGGAATATAGAGGTCTAGGGAAAAACCCCTCAAACTGATAAAAAAATGTATCTACAGAAGTCTGGTATAAATAAGACTGGGTGATTAATAAGGGGTACCTATGATTTAATTATGTTCCGTGATTGATAATTAATCGTGGGAAAGCAATTTTCCCTCCAAAAGGGAGGTTTTTTGTGTCTCACCATATAAAAGTAAATTCAGGGAGTGCAAACTGCTGGCTTCCCACCAGTTACGTAAGAGAGACACAGAGGCCAGTTCTTTACCTTACATCAAGGTTGGTAATATAGCTATAATATATCTATTCTTTTCTGTACTCTCTATAGTGCTATACTAACCTCAGATTGTCAAATAACAGGCGTGAATGGAAACTTCAAGCACAAATGTGCTTACTCAATTTAATATAATGAGGAAGAAATGTGCTTTTAGACAAAGCAAGACAGAGACTTGAGATCTCTATTCCAGTCACAGCTTTGCCATGAACCTCCCAAGAACTTGGGCAAATCACTTGCTCTCACTCTTTTGACAATGTGCAGAAAGCTACGGAGGTGGTGGAGGAATTAAAAGGCATATTGGAAATATGTACTCTTATTAGTAGGCTTATGTATCATCCAGGGTAACACAGTCTTCATGTTGACCTAAAGCTTGCCTTTGGGGAAGCATAGGGGGCTGATGCCTGAACACATTTTTTTCTGGTTGTTTTTGTATGAGTAATACATTCTTTTAAATAATTAGCAGAAAGCAAGACTCCTGACAGGAAGTACAAGGTGACAGGTCTGCATGTGAATAACCTCATAGGAAAAAAAATCCTGATGGAAAGCTAACAGCTAGAAAATAAAGAGGCTGACTACTAGTCAACTGCCCTATTTCCTAACAGAAAGAGGAATCAAGCAATTGGTGATGGAAGTAAGCTGTTCAAATACAGAAGCAGTTACTGTACATGGAGCCCATATATTGTGATTTAAATAGAAGTTTTTTAAACTGAAGAGAAACAAAAATGTTAATGTTCAAGATACTGACAAGCTAAAGTTACCTGTTATCAGTGTTACTGTAAAATAGAAACATTTAGAAAATAAAATAGTGCTGTATCATCTGAAAAGTTCTACTCACTGTTCTTGCTAGATCAAATATGTTTCCATTGTATTGCAATTATTAATATTGCTGGGTATAGGATCCTATTTCAAACACTAATTATTTTGATGGGCCAATAAAGCGCAAGAATTTTTATTCCTTTTCCAGAACAATCGAACAGTCTGGTGAATGAGGTTTTGACTAATGCTTCTCCGAATGCTTGTATTACTTGCTGATAAGAACTTTTAAAGTAATAATGGTCTTATTTTAGATAGACCTGTTAGAACAGGAATTCTAAATATCTTAACAATACTTAGATTATGCAGTGATGATAAGTATATTAGAAATCCTTAGGCAGAATATACAAGTTCTATTTAAAGCCTTTTAATTATTTTTGGTACACAATATTCAATTAAGTCTGTTGGGTCAGATCATTCCTTGCTGGTCAGAGAAACTAACGTATGAGGTTTCTGTTGATTCTTCTGATCACTATTTAGATCTCCAGGCCTTACCTTTAGTATTCCTATTTATGTCTACGTGGAATTTGCAATCCGTATCATTAGTTCTTTGTTTTTATTTCTCCAGTCAGAGTTCTGTTCATTTGTACGAACACCATTTTAAGCAGAGGGCTTCATTTCCAGTCCAAGGTAGGTATGGATCATCATGCATTCCATCAAGTATACGTGCCAATTCATAGATTCTAGGACTGGAAGGGACCTCGAGAGGTCATCGAGTCCAGTCCCCTGCCCTCATGGCAGGACTAAATACTGTCTAGACCATCCCGGATAGACATTTATCTAACCTACTCTCAAATATCTCCAGAGATGAAGATTCCACAACCTCCCTAGGCAATTTATTTCAGTGTTTAACCACCCTGACAGTTAGGAACTTTTTCCTAATGTCCAACCTAAACCTCCCTTGCTGCAGTTTAAGCCCACTGCTTCTTGTTCTATCCTTAGAGGCTAAGGTGAACAAGTTTTCTCCCTCCTCCTCATGACACCCTTTTAGATACCTGAAAATTGCTATCATGTCCCCTCTCAGTCTTCTCTTTTCCAAACTAAACAAACCTAATTCTTTCAGCCTTCCTTTATAGGTCATGTTCTCAAGACCTTTAATCATTCTTGTTGCTCTTCTCTGGACCCTCTCCAATTTCTCCACATCTTTCTTGAAATGCGGTGCCCAGAACTGGACACAATACTACAGTTGAGGCCTAACCAGCGCAGAGTAGAGCGGAAGAATGACTTCTCGTGTCTTGCTCACAACACACCTGTTAATGCATCCCAGAATCATGTTTGCTTTTTTAGCAACAGCATCACACTGTGGACTCATATTTAGCTTGTGGTCCACTATAACCCCTAGATCCCTTTCTGCCGTACTCCTTCCTAGACAGTCTCTTCCCATTCTGTATGTGTGAAACTGATTGTTCCTTCCTAAGTGAAGCACTTAGCATTTGTCTTTGTTAAACTTCATCCTGTTTACCTCAGACCATTTCTCCAATTTGTCCAGATCATTTTGAATTGTGACCCTATCCTATGTGGGAACTGGAAAGAAGTCCCTGAACTACAATAGCTGGTATAATCAAAGCTTTTTTATACTAAGATATAACTTGAAAAACTGTCATTTAGTACAAAAAAAATCAACACTACTTACATGACCTCAGTCCCCTACCTGATCAGTGCCTACTCCATAATTGTGGAGAAGCTGAACATAAGTCAATGGTACTAATTGCATCTGCAGCATATTGCATGTTGCACAGAAACTAGCGATCTGGGATGTGTAATGGGAACTGGAGGTCCTAAAACCAGGTATGCTTAAAATCAATTATGTGCCGAATACCCCCCTCAGCCTTGATTTCTGAGAGAGAGAGAGAGAGAGAGAGTGTAACATCTGAAAATAATACATTAAAAGCATGTTTAGATCACAAAGTCAAGCATTCAAAAATTAGGAAACGCCCAAATTATTAAATTGGCAACTTTATCATAATGCTTATGCACAGAGGGGCCAAGTTACGATCGTCAATGACACAATCAAAGTTTATTTTTTTCCACAGGACCCTGCCTTATTCAGTGCACAGAACAGATGGCACTATGGGAATGAATCAGGGTTGTGTAATGAAGAAGGCTGTTGTCTGCAGTGCCTCTGCATCATTTGTTGCAAAAGTTGGAAAGTGAAGGAGGAGAAGATGGCAGGAAGAGAAACTCTCTCCTTAATGGTTTAGGGAGTTTACTGCCCTCCTGGAGAATTGGTTTTTATTCCTCCCTCTGCCACAGAATTTTTATGTGAAGCTGGATATGACTTGTAAACAAACATTTTCACAGCAGGCCTCTGTGAATTCCTCATTTTCTGGGTACTGAACATGAGACACGTGGGGCCTGTTGCAGAAAGTGCTGAACTGCAACTAAGATCAATGCAAGCTCTGCTCTGAACATATGAAGTGCTATAAAATACTAAGCACTCCAAAAAAAATCAGTTCCTAGGCTTCTCAAATCAGGCAACCAAAATCAGTTTACACTTCTTTGTAAAACAGAGCATAGCAACACCACTTCCTAGGAGCGTTGTGAAGGTAAATTCCTCAATCTTTGTAAAGAACAAAAACTACAAAAGAACACGGTAGAAAAGAAAATAACAGAGTTTGAATAATGTGTAGTAGATACATGGGGACACACGTGGATAAAAAAATACTGAATAGTGATCCTGAGCACCATTCATCCTCTGCATAGAATGAGGCACAGGCTCTGTGCAAAAATACGTGATTATGTAATTAATGACTACATCATAACAGATGCACAAGGAAGATGGATTAAGGCTGCACCGACAACCTTAATTATGGCATTTCCTAACTTTTGAATGCCTGACTTTGCAACCTTAATGTTCTTTTAACATAGGAAATCGCATCCAAAAAAAACTAAAAAAAAAATTAAATAGTTTAAAAATTGAAAAAACAAAAATTTCATCCTGTGGAACCATAATGACCCTCATTTCTGTACGAGAATGTGGTCTACTGATTAGACTCTTCTGGTCCTGTTCCCTCAGTCTATCTCCTTCTTTCTACTGCACCTGCCCTGTCCCTTCCCTGCTGCTATCCCTCCCAGCTCCTGCCCAACATCCCCATCTCTTGTTCCTTTCCCCTCACACCTCTACATTAGAGTCAGGATGCTGCCTCCTCGCTGCCTGGGCATCAGCTCCAGGACCAATGAGAATACTGAAGAATCTGCCTGCTCTTGGTTCCAGTACTGGCACCACAATGGTCCCCAACTGTTGAGAGAAGTTACAGGGAAAGCCCCAGCAACCCTGGGCTGGAGCATGCTCAGTAACTCTGAGGTGATGGCACATGCAGTCTGTTTGTCACATGGGAGCTCTGAGGGAATGGTACCTTCACAATTTGGCAGCGGAAGCAACAAACCTTTGATCATGTGCAAACAGATTTTTCAGAGGCTTATAACTTAGCCAAATCTGAGCAATTCTTCTACAGGAATACCAAGAAACACATCCCTACCACAAACACCAGCACCCCCTTGCCAAATATCAAGTCCCTTCTCCAAAACATAGGCACTAAAGCTTTTCAGTGAAACAGATGTAAGATTTGTAAAATGGATAAGAAGGTATTTTTCCCTAATCTTATTCTCAGAAATGGATGAACCATTTTACCTGAAACTTTCCAAAAACATTCAGCCTGAGTCAGACGCCTGCCACTGAAAATGTCAGCCCAAACAGTTTAAATTTGGCAGTTACAAGTAACTGCAAACAGGGTCTTATAATGGTAAATGTCAGGCAAACTTAACTACATACGTTGCTACCTGCACCACCTAGAACTAAGGTTAAGATTTTGTCATGGGTATTTTTAGTAAAAGTCACAGGCAGGTCATGGGCAATAAACAATAAATCATGGAAGCCTGAGCCCCACCGCCGCCCATGGCTGACAGCCTGAGCCCAAGCCCTGCTGGGGCTGAAGTCGCAGAGGTCACTTAAAATCATGGAATCCGTGACCAACTTGTAGCCTTACCTATAATACGTACATGTACATGGTGGTGGGAGGGGAAGAGGTTGTTTTTGTTATCTTAGTATTTAGTGTTACCAGCACTTAGGCATCAAGAAATAAAAATAAGCTATTTACAGGATCCACAGTGCACTGCACCTTTAACTACACAAGCAGAAAGATATCTAAACAATTCTTCCTCCAGATTTTGATTGCCTTTAAAATCGTACCAGCTAAAATCCCAGGCCTTTTAAGTTCAGAACAAAAAAGAGAAACAGTTTCTTTATCTAGTATCTGTCTCAAAGATGGCTTCTATTAGAAAGCATACGTAGAAAGTATTTTAAGTCTGTAAAAGCTGGCCAATTCTGGGTAACAAGTTTCAAAAACATAAGGGCATATTGGATTCTATAACCTGGGTAATCTGTGGATTTCATTAAATCCAAAAAGATCATTCAATCCAGATCAGATACAATATTTTAAATCCATCTCTTTACAGGAAAATCAAAGTACTGCATAGATATATCTATTTTTAAAAAGTTAGTGATGGAGCATATTAACTACTGAATGTTTTGGGTCTATCAAGGTGAACAGTACAAAGACAAGAGTAAAGACCAGAATGTTCAAATGCTTTAAAATGCTTGGCTGTTCAAATGGGCTGAATACTACACATACAGAATATTTACGATATCATACTGAAATAATATTATAAATAAAAACTATGGTTCACAGAGCACCCGTAGGCACCCACAAAGAGCTGGCTGATCACTGTACTAGATTTCAGCCTTGTTCCAGAAGTGTACATTACAAGGAGCTTAAAGACCTATTGAGCAGCTGGAAGTAAGCCAGCCTAGGTGCTTCTAGTATGGGCCGATGCTATATAAGAGGAAGAGAAGAAAACAGCAAGAGGAGCATCTAAAGGACAAGGAAACATGACCAGTCAACATATCCAAGGGAGAGGGAGACATACAAAGAGTAAGGAAAATGAAATGGGGAAAGGGACCAGATAGAGAAGAAGAACACGTGAAAAGGGGAGATGGAGAAGAGTGAACAAACTGATTAATGCAATAAATATATCCTTTTTGAAAAAAAGTTCATAGTTTTCCACGTAAGTAATTGTAGTAACTGCCACGGGGATGTTATGATTGCAATTGTAACACTATGAAAAACACAAGAACTCTTGCTCTAATAGCCCAAAATATCTAATGGTTTATGCTCAAATATGAGAATGGCTAACTGCTTGCTGGGGTCAGTGGGTAATTTGAGCTTCTTCTGAATCAACTATGGGACACCAATGAAGACAGAATATCTGACTAGATGGACCAACAATCTGGTCCACTGATAGTTGGCATTTATTTAGCACTTTTCAGGGGACCTCAAAGCACTTTAACAATTAACTGATTCTCAGAGAACCCATGTAAGGCAGGCATCATTTATCCCCTATTTCACAAGCACAGAAGTAATTTACTCAAAATTACAGTACTGGTTGGAGTAAGGAAATTTAAGTCCTGTGCTTTAGCTACAAAACTATTCTTCTCTTTGACAGTTGCTAATGTAAATCATTCCTAATGTCTCATTGCCAGAAACGTCTGTAGTTAGTCAACAAAATTAAGCCAGGCAAAGCCTTTTACATAATGCTCTTACTGAGCAAATCATAACAGATTAACTTTTTAAGAAAAATGTTACAGGTCAAATACAAAAATTATGAAGGTCCTGTAAAGAGGTTTGGCACTTGTAAATAAATAAATAAATAAATAAATGCAGTAGTTGTATTAACTACAGCAAAACAATCCCAGGTAGACCGAGATTAGTCCTAATTTTCATGTTATGTCCCAAGAGTGTCATTAGACTGGCTGTTTTAATTCTTTCAAGTAACTCTCTAAACGCTGAATCAATGTATTTTTTCTAAAATTGACAAAAATCATTATTAAAATGTAATGGTATTTTAACATTTTGCTAATTCTTTACTTCCTTCCCAACTTACTGTCTTAAATTATTAAAGTACATGTTAATACTTGTTTCTTTAGTTTCCTAATTGTTATAATTTTAGATTTTACATAGTTTTTCACTATGAAATTTCACGTCAAGAATTGAATTTGATATTAAATTTCCACAAGTCAAGAAAGCTGAAATGTTCCGCCACGGTACACTCCTCCATCAGGATTTGCAGTTTGAAGTCATTAAAACTTGCGCTCCAAAGTTACTTGATAATTTTAGCAAGTGTATAAAAAAAATTCACAATAACTGTAAAGCATTAAAAAGCTAAATAAAATTACTAACACTGAAACAATTTTGTTTTTAATTTACAAAGATTTTATGCCATTAAGTTTAATTAAAATGTTATTTTAACCACTGGCGTTGCATACACTTATGCACATGCTTAAAACTAAGCACATGAGTAGTCCAAATGAAGACAGCAGGACTATTCATGCAACTAAAATTACACACCTGCTTAAGTGGTTGCAGAATCCGGACCTTAAATCTTCAATATTTTTGTCTATAGCACTTTTGTAAAATTCGAATAAGATACTCTACCAGTTGTGGCATTTAAAAAGAGGCCAGCATTTATAATTTAGTTCATTATAAAAGCTGATCTAGAATTGCAGTAGCACAAATTTTCAAATCAATTTTGCTAAGCTTCAAAGTGATTGGGATTGCTCCATTCTGATTTTTAAAATATGGCATTATGGTAAGTTTTCAGATTTTGGTAGTTAGTTTGAAGAGTTATTCCCATTTCGCACTATCTTAAAGTCTATAACCGCTACAGTTGCCTCTTTCCAGGAAGAATTCCAGTGTTGCCCTATTAACTTAAATTTCTAGCCAGAAGCCGTTTGTAAGAAAGGAAAGTTACTGAACAGGAATGTGTCTTAGGAATCCAAGCATATTGCCTTTATCTGGAGTGCCTGTTTTGGTGTCATGAGCCCCCAGGATCCCTCTAGAAGGCAATTGTTAGAGCCATCCACACACAGTAGAACCTCAGAGTTATAAACATCAGACTTATAAACTGACCGGTCAACAACATACCTCATTTGGAACCGGAAGTACACAATCAGGCAGCAGAGACACCCCTCCTCCCCCCCACCAAAAAAACCAGCAGCAAATACTATACACTACAGTACAGAACTGTGTTAAATGTAAACTACTAAAAAAAAGGGAAGTTTAAAAAAAGATTTGACAAGATAAGGAAACTGTTTCTGTGCTTGTTTCATTTAAATTAAAATGGTCAAAAGCAGCATTTTTCTTCTGCGTAGTAAAGTTTCAAAGCTGTATTAAGTCAATGTTCAGTAGTAAACTTTTGAAAGAACAACCATAACGTTTTGTTCAGTTACTAACTCTGTAATGTTTGTAACAACCTCTATTCCCAGTGTTCGTAATTCTGAGGTTCTACTGTACGCTCTTTAAGGTTGTGTACACACTACCACTTACGTCATTATAAATTATGTCACTCAGGGGTGTGAATACCCCACCCCCCCCAGTGAAGCAAATCACACCAACCTAAGCACCGGTGTGGACAGCGCTATACTTCCACTTGTGGGGGCTGGAGTAATTCAGTCGATAGGAGAACTCTCTCCCATCGTCTTAGAGCATCTGCACTATCAGCTCTACAGCACCCTACTCCTGTAAGCTTTGTGTGTAGCCATAGCTTTAGACCCAAATGTCTGGTGCAAGCATATGAGTGACTGCATTACCAATCACCTGCAGTTCCTTTCCAAAGAAAAATACCATTTGATGACTGAAGAAGCAGAGTGAGGATTTGCATAGGCTTGGGGAACTCAAGTGACAGGCAAGTAGCCTTTTCTCCTCCAATGTGAATTGTTCAAGTGGATCTCCACTCTTGGCAGTGACCACAGAAAGCACGTGAAGAGCATTTAAAGACTGAAGTACTGTACTTCCCAAGAGGATTAGACTTTACTTCTAAAATGGAGAAAGCAGTGTTAAGTGAAGGACAACTGTAGTTCCTCACGAAAACTTTAAGAACTTCATTCACAGTCTGGTGAAGAGGCGCACACATGCATAGAGCCCTGATAGCCAAAAGCTTCAGTTTATAACTGAACCACAAGGCTGCATTTGTACTTCTTAGGTGAGCTAACACGTCTGCCAGGCATTTGGTATAGTCTCAGAAAGCCATTAGCAAAGCCAAACAGAAATACCTTGTATTGGTAGTAATCATTCCCTATTCATAATCTGAGGTACTTCCTGTGTGAAGCTTTACTTAAAGAGGACTCTCAGGTAAACAACCCTAAACCAGTCCTTTGAACCCAATAAGAGATAGCAGTAGCAATTATGTGACATTTGAACCTCAGAATGAATTTGCTCAGCTTTCTTTAGTCTAATAGAGAGACAGACCTTTTATCTTTAAAATTAGAAGAACTGGGAGTAAGTATTTCCCCTGATACTGGTGCAGGATTTCAGTTTCTCCTACTTTGTTTAGAAAAGAAACTTTCACCTCAGTATTTTCATATCGGAGTAGGATAGGAAACTATACAAATGGAACAAAAATCAAGTACTTTTATTTCCATTTTCAACACCCAATTCAAATTAATTCAACTACATACAGAGAGGAAAAGCAAAAGATTGTCCCTGAAAAGGTAGATTTAGTCTGATCTACTTCAGGGTTCTGGGCTCACCATCAAAATTATTATCCAGCAGCAGATGCTGCAGGTAGGCACAGCCGAAGGACACAGTCTTTCTTGGAAGCTCCTGCAATGTTCTCCTGATTGTGATTGGAAGGACTACTGATGCCCTTGATATACTAAAGACTACCCCACTGACATTAAAGAGAACTGAATGATTAAATCCCATGGAATGCTTTGAGAAGCGTACATAGTTCTAAAAATCCTATAATGCCGAGAAAGAGTTAGTTACTACTTTGTATACAGATACCACAGTTTATACATCCCCTGCCACGGAGCCCCTAGCCACTATACACTGTTCTTGAATATTGGATAAAACTGATACCAATCCAAGTTTATAATTAGACACAATGAAGAGCTAGAACAGGAAGCTTAAAGTCTAGTGTCTTTATTTTTGCTCATTCGTGTCAAACCCTTATTTCAGTGAAGGCTTTTCTTCCTGAGAAGACAGGAAACTGGATTAAGGACAAGCTGACAACCATAATTTCCTCTGGTTGTGAAGTCACCTACCATAGAAGCAATGAAGTTTGCATACATATGTCCAACATGCAGTTAAATCCTGTCAAGCAAGTGCTTTCTGGAGATATTTACCCCATGTAAGACATATTCAATAAGGGGCAAAAAATAATCTTGAGTAAATTTTTAAGACCACCATCACTAAATAGTGAAAGTGATTAATTCCATTATTCAAGATGAAGGAAATGTTAGAAATAAGTAGAATGGTAAAAGTTAGAGGATTTCTCCTTTTTACAACCATTTGGGTTTTAAAGGGATAGTTACAGGAAGGTAAATGCTTGAGTAAACAGTTAAGTACATAACATATGGAGAGGTCATGCAAACAAAGGAATGGGAAGAAATTTGATACAATTAGTTTGTCAACAAATACAAAAGCGAACCCATCCATGTACAGAGCTTAGTGTGGCATCACAGCACCAAGGCACAGTAGGGGAGGCTGGAATGGGCATGTGCCTTTTCTCGGGGGTGCTTTTTTTTTTTTTTTTTTTTTTTTTAAAAAAATCTTAAAAAAAGCCTGAAAGGTTTTTCTTTATGAAATGTTTTCATATGTGTTTAATTTACATTAGTAATTCAGGTCCCATCTAGCCTGAAAGACTGATACCTGGAGATCTAGTGAAATGATGACAAAGGCCAAGAATGTAAAAGCCGAACAATGACAGGAAACAATTTTAGTCACATTGTTTAAAAATTTTGTTAAAAAGCATTTAACTTTAATGATTAAACAATGGACAAAAACATTAAATATTCAGAGTAAAATTTTCAAAAGTGACTTACACTCTTCAGTCCCACTGACTTTCAGTGGGACTCAGGCACTGTCAAAAACTCTTTGCCACAGAAGTTAAGGCAAGGGATCACAAAAAAATACCCTAAATGATCCCCAATATTACCTCCAGCAAAAGGGAAGGCCAGACTTTACTTTCCTGATATTTCTAATGTAATATTCAAGCAAGAGAACACACTATTCAGGCCACCTTTAAACAGTTTATTGTGGCTATGTCATTTCTCCCTATGAAGTCAGAATCACTCAGTACTGGCATAATATAGTTTTCATTTTCTAAGGTGTTATGATAAAGGAATATATTTAGTTTTTCTTGGCAGTTTTCTTTGACAAGGAGGAGAAAGCAAGGAATGGGAAACTAAAAGACAAGGTATGCTATATTTTTGCCCTGGATCCTGCAAGGACTTGTGCACTGATTTCAGTGGGAGCGCTCACAGTGTATGATGATTTAAAAATCAAGTGATTTAGATTGTTCCATTCTGATTTTTAAAAGATGGTACTATGGTAAGTTTTCAGCTCTAGATGCAAAGATTTTGGTAGTTAGTGGGAAATGTTAAGCATGTACCTAAGTCTTTGCAAGACTGGACTCTGTGCTTAAACCAATTCAATTCTCTAGTGCAAATGAAGCCTTGGCAACCAAAAAGGTAAAGACAACTAGCCCAAAACAGAGCCTAAAAAGAGGCTGTACTTCTATTTATGGAGCAAGGTGCTTTTGTATTCATCCCACTTGTTAGGGAAGTAGGAAAGCAATACTGTTGTAACAGTTAAATACTTTATATTTTCAAAATGCATTACAGAGGCTATGGCTACCCTAGAGAGTTTACAGTGGAGCAGCTTCACTGATGGAGCTGCGCTGCTCTAAACTCTCTAGTATAGCCGCTCTAAGCCAACCGGGGGGGGGAGGGTTAATTACTCCAGCCTGTCAGCGGTAGCTGTGTCAGCAGGAGAAGCTCTCCCGCTGACATAGCATACCCACACTGGTGCGTAAATTGACATAAATTAGGTTGCTCGGGGAGGTGGCTAATTCACACCCCTGAGCGACAATGTATGTCAACTTAAGCTGTAGCGTAGCCATAGCCAAAGTTCTTTCTTGAACATCAACAGTGACTTTTGAAATGCTAATATTAACAATTCTGCTCTCTGGACAAGAAAAATGGAAGAGACAGGTTATAAAGTTGTTGCAGTTAGGCATATAGGATTTCCATGCCAGACAACTAGGAAAGAGAACTTCTCCCGTATAAGTACTTCCCCCATCCAGAATTCTGCACTTCCATCTCACTCAGCTATACAGACAGGAAGTAGTAAACTGTCTCTTGAACTGATCAATGTAGATCATTTCTCAATTTAAAAAAAAATGTTCTATCCAAAAGGTGAACCTTGTATATTCAGTCAGAACATTAAACATGTATAAAAAACAACAGTAAGCTTTTCAAGGCAGAAAGGTGTGTAAACAAAAGTACTATGCCCGAGGAAGTGATGTCCTTGCATACTTCAAAGAGGTCATATCTGAAAAACGAAACGGTAATGATTAAGTCTTAAACTACATTACTCCATGTTCATACCCTACCCCCTACTCAGCACATTTACTGAGATTTCTGTTTACTTGCTCAGGTTTAAGAAAAAACATGCAGAGCCAATCATAAGTAGAACCTGACAACTTGAGCAAAGCAAACAGAAAATTCTACAAACAGAAGAAAATTCAAGGAATGGGAACATCCAAAATTAGAAGCCTGGGGGCACAAGGTAAGAGGAACTTTCAGTATCTTAGCGCACAAGCCCCTTTTAACACATACATGTACATAGCAAAGTCTTAAATCAACCTTGAAAATCATAACTAAGCCCTTACTTGCCCTGTCTACTGGGGGAATTTCTCAGCTGGAATTATACAGCTATACTAATGTGGATGCTCTTATCCTGGCACAAGAGTGCCTTTTTCCAGTTTAGTTTATGATGTAACAAGCTAAACCAGAAAAAGGCACTTATTCCAGAATAAGAACATCCACAAAGAATGCTATAGCAGTATTATATTGCTACAGTTACATCAGTGAATTTCCCATACAGACAAATCCTAAATTTAGTGTGTCACCTCCATGAGTGGGCACATACAGTCTGGAGTGTTACATGTTCATAACAATTGTGAAGGCTAATCTAAGTGGAGAGAGGTCTGCCTTAAATTATTATTAGTTTAAGATAGCACCTATAAACATAAGCACCTTCCAAACATTTGAGATGGTATGTATTCTACACCAAAGAGCTCACAGTCTATGGAGAAGTAGAAAAGTGATTAGGGAATGGCAAAAAAAAAAGTTTTTTTTTTTAAATATATACACAAGTCAATTAGATTCGCTGTAGGCAGCACAACAAGAATAGGGTCTTTAAAACGGACTTAAATGTTCAAAGAGTAGAGGTCTTATGGATGATCTCAGGAAGGTCAAAGTCAGGGACCAGTTGGAAGAAGGCATGGTGACAAATGACTGAGACAGTGACGACCGGGTGGATGAGGGTAGTAGCACTGGCAGAGAAGGGAATTTAAGTAGGGAAGAGCAGAGTTCTATAATGCACTGAATGTGCTAACAAAAAGCTATATTAGATGCTATATATAGCACATGGGGTTTCAAAGATGGATTCAAAGAAAGTGAGAATAGACAAGAAAAGTTACTTTTAACAACTAATTGCATTTTGTATGTACTCAACTGACAACAGTAGGCTTCTGTGAGGCCTAAGGGGAGGATTTTGTAGTAGTTGGGGTGGGATAGAAGAACCTAAATGAGAGATCTGGCTGAGGGAAAAAAGGAAATGACACATTTGGGAAATAGCTGTGATAGTGACAGGAGAGGGAGAAGTCAAAAACGGCCCCCATAAGCCTAAAAATAAGGTTAGAAACCCAGAGCTAAGGACAAAATGGAATCCCTTTCTCTGATTGAACTTAATCATACATACAGCCTTTATCACCACACAAGCAAGGCAAATATTAGGACAATTCTCTGTAGCTCATTAGTAGTTCTTGGAACTTCTCACACAAAATGTAACTAATTTACATTAGTAATTTACATGAGGCCTTCAAATTACCATATCATAGTATTATTGGACAGATTAACCTTGTCAATTCCATCTACCACAGGAGGTATAATTTAAAAACACACAAGAAACAAAAAGTGTTTAACAACAGACTTATGTTCTTCTAACGCACTCTTTATAAAGAGGAAAGACATAAAAGGTGTATGAGTTAAATCTGTTGCTGCTCTTAGTTTGTGAAAAAGATGCGGAATAGACCTAACAGACTAAGGGTATGTCTTCACTAGCAATGTTAAAGCGCTGCCACAACGTGGCTGTGTAGTCACGGCACTGAGCCCTCCCAGCGCTGTAAAAAAAAAAAAAAAAAAAAAAACCACCCTCACGAGGGGAGTAGGTACCAGCACTAGGAGCACGACTCAGCACTTGTGCACGGTCTACATTGCCACTTTACAGCGCTGAAATTTGCAGCGCTCAGGGGTGTTTTTCACATCCCTGAGCAATAAAGTTGCAGCGCTGTAAAGTGGCAGATTCAAACACACAATAAATGGGAACCGGGCACCTAGTTCAATGCATATGCTCATGAATGAAGTAGACAGGCCAACGCTTAGAATACTAGGGGTTAGGAACTGCTTGTATGATGAAGCTGGCCCCAATAATCTCAAACTTTAAGAACAAGTGCACAAAGATTGTACTGTGTGCATGGCTGTGACGCTGCTGCCAGCAAATCAGTTTCTACTTTGACACCGGGCGGATAAAAATCAATGATTTAAAAAAAAGTAATTTTTTTTATTTAAATCGGATTTTTTTTATAAAATGCTTTTTAGGAAAAAACCTACTGAAAGATAGTTTTAATTAAGATACATTATAGCTCAAAGATATCTCATCATGGAATAGGGATTATAAATTCTAATTCTATAGTATGAGACAATATATTCATGTAATGTTTAAGAAAAGATTTGTAAATTGAGTTCCAATAGTTCATAGATTAGGGACCCAATCTTATGGGGCTCCAGGGGCTTCTGTATAGATTATTTAGGTTAATCTTTCTATCTACCCAGTGGGACTCAGTGCTCAGTCTAGAAGATACCATCAGAGATGCTTAGTTTTGCAGTTCTCAAACTGTGGAATTGTGTCTCCAGAGATAACATGCTTGTTAACAGAAAAAATGGGTTTAAATAAATAATATATAGAGGTGAGAAATAAGAGACCTCAACCCTATTATTAGTCTGCAGATTTGTGTACACAGAGTCAATCCCTTATCTCTCTCTAAAAGTGCAAAGTTTCAAAAAGTTCAATGAATAAAAATTGTTGGGGGGCGGAATAGATCTAGACAAGGAGAAGAAGTCTGGAGATAAATGTGAGAAGGGAGGGACAGGCAGTAGAAACAGAAGTGACACTGTTTGAGCAGCATATTCCAGAAGTCTTGAGGTCTTTCTGAGTGTAGCCTTCATTGATTTGAGATCTACCATACCATCCTCTCACTAGAAGGGAAAACCTATAATGGCAGCAGGCCGTAAAAGAGACCCAGTTTGGGAATATTTTAATGAAGTTCCTCTACCTGTGAAGAATATGTATTAAGGTTATAACAACCAACAAGAATACACTTTTATGTCGAAATCCATGATTAAATCGAGTCTTCCTGACTAGTGATTTAAATCAAATCCACCCTGCTTTGACATATCTCCCTTTCTGTTACTTTGGTGAATAATCCATAAAGGATCTTTCTAGCTGGTATTGAGCAATTATGGTCAGTTCAGTTGTACAGGCGAGTCTTATTTTACGCGGGGGTTCCATTCCGCGGTTAGCGCGTAAAGCGAAAACCACGTATAGTCAAAATTACATTGAGTTGAATGGCGGGCGGAATCGCCCACACTACAGATATAGTATTAAAATTGTTATTTTTCGCTCTCTTTTTTTTTTTTTTGGCCAACCGCGTAAAGCTGAAATCGTGCATGTTAAATGCGCGTAAGATGCGACAGACCTGTATTCAACTTCCTACTATCAGGATATTTTCACACAGTCTAGATTTTGCTGAAATGTTACATAATTTGTTTTCATTAACCCAATTAGTAACGCTGGTGTTTAAATCTAAACTGGTCACCTGCCATATTTGTAACCCAAGCTTCACAAACGTGTGCTAATGTCTGAAAGCAGTGTGTGAATCTGCATGGTTGTTTGTAGTGTTGCTGTAGCACAGCTGGTGCCAAGAAATGAGAAAGATAAGATGGGTGTGGTAGCAACTTGTATTGGACCAAATTCTGCTGGTGAAACAGGCAAGCTTTTGAGCTTCACAGAGATAGAAACCTTGCCTCTTTCACAAACAGAATTTGGTCCAATAAAAGATATACTAATATATGGAGATATAGCTATCTCATAGAGCTGGAAGGGACCCTGAAAGGTCATTGAGTCCAGCCCCCTGCCTTTACTAGCAGGACCAAGTACTGATTTTGCCCCAGATCCCTAGGTGGCCCGCTCTAGGATTGAACTCACAACCCTGGGTTTAGCAAGCCAATGCTCAAACCACTGAGCTATCCTCTCCCCATTACCTCATGGTATTTTGTTTCTCTCAAACTGAAGGGTAACAGTGCACCTCCCTACCCTCTACCCTACCGGGTTGGAGCCAAGGCGATACTGAGTTTATCCAGTACAGTTATTTGACTCTAGGTGCCTATAGACCTGCCTATGCCCCCTGAAAAGTGAGCTTTATCAGGGGCTAATCTGGCCTGTTTCCCTGAACAGGTGAAGCTGGAGCAGGTGGCAGTGGCTGAGGTTACCCTAGGTGGGCATCGTGCCCGCTGAGAACCGTAGGGGCGAGGGTACCAGCCTGGCTGGGGGTAATGAGCTGTACCGCACTCACCAGCTGTTTGAGATCTTCCTCCGAGAGCTCCGCGTAGCGGTACCGCTGCTGCTCGAACTCGTATCTGGTGGTCTTGGCCACCACCACGACCCGGCTGGGGCGGAACCCACCGCCACAGGGGAGCCCCGCGCTACCCGCGCTCCTCCCCCGCCGCTGATCCAGCCGCGACAGGGCGAACCCAGAAGAGCTCTGCTGGCCCAGCGCGAAAGGTCCTGGTCCAGGCGAGCCTGAGCTCTCTTGCTGGAGGAGGCGCTGGGGTGGGAACCCGGCGGCGGCGAAGGAGGGGAGCAACGACTCGGCCGGGCTCAGCCGGCTGCGCGTGAGGAGGCGCCGCTGCAGCCCGCCGGACAGCGGCAGCCCGGCCAGGAGAGAGGAAGCCGCAGCCGCTGCTTGGTATTTCAGCAGGGAGTGCAGGGCGGCCGCCCGGCTGGCTGCGCAGCGGCAGCCGCATAGGAAGCCCGGGTAGCAGGTCATAGCCCGGGCTCCGCTACCCCCGGGGCCGTAATGGCCGGGAGCGTGTGGCAGGAACAGCCCACCCCTGGCCGCTCCAACCGCGCAGTTCTTCGACGGGGGCGGAGACAGAACCGGCAAACCAGAGCCCGCCGCCTCCCAAACGCTAAACACACATGGTACGCGCGCGCCAGCCTGCAGACCCAGCGCACGGAGCAGACTGCGCACGCGCTAAACACAAGGGCTAGGGAAGAGAGACACACCCACCCACCGGAACACAATATGGACTGCGCATGCGCCATACTCAATCAACCCAATAGGGGGAAACTCTCCCCGCCTGCTGACAGGACCAACAGCTCATTTCAACCAATGAGGCGGAGGAGGAGAACGCCAAAGCGAGGAAGGGCGGGAGGAAAAGGCCGTGGGGTGTTTATCTACCTCAGCCCATACAGAATGCCTTTCCGTGCTGGGATTACTGAGGGGTGCGCATGCGCTTCCCCCTCCGTGCACCAGCCTTTTCTGTATCCCCACGGGTTTGGGGAGGGGTCAAGAGATAGCGATTGGATTCGAATAGAGGAGTTGGGTGCGCGAGCTGCAGAGCAACTGCCATCACAGAGCCAGTTAGAACCGGCTCGGAGGGGGCGGGGCGCTCCCTCAGGAGAGTTGTTGACGGTAGGCAGGGGACGCTGGGCTGTCAAACTGCCACCTGTCACCTTTCCAGGGCAACCTCCCTGTCTGCGAGCCATCAGGCAGAGTTAGGGTGACCAGATGTCCTGATTTTATAGGGTCTTTTTCTTGTATAGGCTCCTATTACCCCCCAAT
>NW_020664420.1:18310026-18339880 GCF_002925995.2 Terrapene triunguis
TGTCTGGTCACCTTAGGCAGAGTACACAGAGAGCACCGTGTCACCCCCAGCCACAGTGTCTTGTTACGGGCGGGCTCTGACTAGCACTAGCTAAAAACCTATATATAGACCCCCTCCGATGAATCCCCGCGCACACCATGATACCCCCCCACGCCACGAACCCCCATGTTCACCCCACCTTGCCCTACGGTATCACAACACACACCCGTATCCCCGATGAAACCTTGCTCTGTGCTGTGACACACACACCCCCCCCGAGTATCCCAGGCTGCCCACTGTTATGCCACGACTCCCATTGTGTACCGTAAACTGCCCTGAGGGCCATGACCCCCGCTGTGCCCCAGGCTGCTCCTGGCCTGTGCCACGACCCCCCCCCATTGTGCTCTTGGCTGAACACCCCCCCTCCCCACACACACACACACACAAAACCCAGACTGACCCCCCCCCATCTTGCCACGACCCCATCCAAAAAGCCCAGACTGAGCCCCCCAGGTCTTGCCACACCCACAACCCTGTCCACAAAGCCCAGGCCGCCTCCCCTGGCCTGTGCCACAACCATAGGCAGCTCAGCACCCACCGGCAGCCCCACCGATCAGCTCCTCCCCATCCCTCCCAGTGCCTTCCATCCCCTGCAGATCACTGTTTTGCAGCATGTGGGAGGAGTGAGTGCAGGGTGCTCTCGGGAGAGGGCAGAATGGGGTGGAGCAGGGGTGGGAAGGGGTGGAGTGGGGGCAGGGCCTGGGGTGGAGCAGGGGCTCGAGCACACCCCAGCAACTCATAAAGACACTGCCTATGGCCACAGCCCCCCATTGTGCCTCAGTCAGTCCTCCCCCTCCCGGGACCATGTCACAACACCCCTCACACTGTGCCCCAGTTACACCCCCCGGGACTGTGCCACAATCCCACCCTGCTGTGCCCCAGTCTGTTCCTCCTCCCCCCCACTGTGCCCCAGGCTACCCCTGTTTCCCCCACAATTTAGGGCTCTCACCCACCTATCCTCTCTTTTGGGTACTCAGGAAGTAAGGGACCCAACTTTAACCTGCCGTGGGCTCCGGGATAACACCCATTTCCGGTGGGCTCAGGGCTTTACGGTCTGCAGGGCCTTTTCCCAGTGAAAGAGCCTTATACAATAATATCCTTTACTTATATTTATTAACAATTGATCAACAGAATACACATGCTAAACATACAGTGCTCGCCTCTCCCAATAAGGCAAACAAACTTTTCCTGGTGGCCAGTCAGGATCAGGTAGTCCAGGACTCCAGCTTCTGAACAGTATATAGTTGGCAGGGCATGATGATTTTGGCAGCTTTGATGTTGGGCTGTGTTCTGGAGTTAGGTTCTTCTTCCATTTCTTCTTGGACCCAAATTTTTATAGTGAAACTTGAGTCCTGACTATTTGTATGTTATCCAACTATTTTTATTAAACTATTACAAAATAATTCTTTAACCAGTCCTAACATATTGTGAAACACTTCTTTACCAATCATGCTCCACCACCTTAGTTGGTTCCAAGCTTGCAAAATTAGTTATGCAATAGACAGAATCAATTAAATAATCAGACAGAGACCATACAGATAAACAATAGAGAAATCAGGGCCATAAAGGCAAAACAATAGAGAAGTATAGATTTTACTGTCATAACTTGATAAGTGGTTTCTTGCCAGACAGAATGCTATCAAGCAACATATTCTTTAAACATCTCAAAATCTGTTTTTTTATCTGGTGATGGTGGGTACTATTAGGACAGGACTACCTTCTTAACAGCCTGATATTACATTGTTTTTGTGCAGTTTAGATGTAAACTGAGGATGTGACTTTCTGCAACTTAGCTCAGGGCTGCTGATTTTACTGCAGAAGAAGGTCTCAGATCTTACACCCCAGGCCTTGCCACAACCTTCCCCCTGCTGTACCATAGGCTACCCCCAAGCCATGCCATGACCCCCTCTATGTAGCCTGGGCTGCCTCCCCCCCTCGGGTCATGCCAGTAACACTGAATGGATAGGAGCAGGACAAGATTGCATTTGTCAAGCCAGAAAAAAACATCTTGCAGTAATCAAGACGTGAGCTTCCTTTACATCTTACAAAGAGAGCTAAGACGTTTCCCCATTCTAAGAGCACCCCCAGGGAATCTTTGCATACATTTTTATTAGAGAGACAAGGTGGGTGAGATAATATCTTTTATTGGACCAACTGGATAAAAGAGTGGTAATGAACAGGTGTGACGTTATTGACATGAACTGTGACCGTATAAATCATTGTTGCAACCAAGGTCCTATAGTTACACCAAATCTTGTAGAAAGGATGTCAAGTAAGGTGTCTATGAAAAGGTTGTAATTTGCTGGTTATGATTATGCTGTCTGTGTGTATCATTTTTGTATTTGAAGTTATGAATATTAGCTATGTACTTGTATCTCAATGTGTTTGATTCTAAGTAGCATTAGTGAAGCATTTGGTCAGCTTTTTGAAAAAGGAATTTTCAGATTAAGTTCCCAATCAAGAAACACTTAACTGACACTGGACCTTGGGAGACTCCAATTCACATCTGAGGAGCCTTCCTGGGAACGTTCAAGGTAGCATGTGAGCAATGACTGCTCTGCCTATAAAGAACTGAGTTATGCATGGACATGTGACTTGCCCATGTGACTCCAAACTCCACCTTGCTGCTGTGATTTTCCACAGTAAGAACATGGGGGTGTCCTTTCACATAGCAGAGGATATAAAAGGCCCTGGAAACCCCTCCATTTGGTCTTCAATCCTGCTCCTTACCTCTGGAAGAACTTTGCTACAAACTGAAGCTCGGAACAATGGACTGAATGACCCATTCAAATCTTTAGATGTACTCCAGAGACTTGATTTGAGCCTACAGTTTATGCCATTACTGCTACAAGCCTGAACCAAGAACTTTGCCATTACTGTATGTAATTGATTCCTTTAACCAATTTTAGCTCTCATCTATATTTCTTTTTATGAATAAACCTTTAGATTTTAGATTCTAAAGGATTGGCAACAGCGTGATTTGTGGGTGAGATCTAATTTGTATATTGACCTGGGTCTGGGGCTTGGTCCTTTGGGATCGGGAGAACCTTTTTTCTTTTGCTGGGATATTGGTTTTCATAACCATTCATCCCCATAAGGTGCGGGTGGTGACACAAGGGAACTGGAATATCTGAGGGAATTGCTTGTATGACTCCTGGTTAGCCAGTGGGGTAAAACTGAAGTCCTCTCTGGCTGGCTGGTTTGGTGTGCCTTAGTAATAAAGGACCCCCAGCCTTGGGCTGTGACTGCTCTGCTCTAAGCAATTAGTCCTGAATTGATACTCTCAGTAGTGTCCCGCCAGAGGCCGCTTCATTACAACAGGTAAGATATTTTATGGTTCTTTTCCGAATGGTACCTGCCTTATGATCCTTTGTGACATTTGATTTGTTATTCCTGTAGGACTTGATGCTTCACATAATGTTACATAGTCCTTTTGGACTATTTTCAACTTGTTTGGTCATGCTTTCCCTACTGCAAGGTGATCTAACTTAAGCCATTGTTGCGGATATATGCTTGTGTATAATGGGCCTTTTTTTTTTATTATTTTATTTTATTTTATTTATTTATTTTTGAGTCATGGGAAGTATTCTAGAGCTAGAAAATCAAGTATTGGGCCCTTTGAATTTATAGTAATAATAATATTACTTTGCACTTATAAAAACTTTAATAAATTTAAACATTCTCAAAACACATTTCTAAATTAAAACTCAGAACTGTGACATTATTCCCATTTTACATGGGAAACTGAGGTATAGAGTTAAATGGCTTGCCCAACATCACAGAGGAAGTCTACAGCAGAAGAAGGAATGAAACTCAGGATTGAGTCAGCAGTTCTATGTTTGGCTGAAAGGCCAAACTTTCTCTGATTCATAGGATTTAGCCACTCTGTCCCCAGCTCTGCTCCTGGCTGCAGCCCCACTCCCAACCATGGCTGCAGCCGTGGCTCCGCTCCTAGCCATGGCCCCCAGCTCCTGGCCCCAATCGTGGGCCCACTCCCAGCTGTGGCCTCCGACTTCCAGCCCTGACCTCAACCCCTGGCTCCCAGCCCCAACCACAGCCCCAGCTGCAGCCCTGGCCCTGACTGTGGCCCCACTCCCAGCCACAGTTCCGCTCCCGGCTCCACTCCGGGCCGCAGCCCCACTCCTGGCACCGGTTTCCCACCAAGGCTCCCAACCGTGGCTCTGGGGGGCATGAACCAGGTAAGGGAACCTGAGCAAAAAGGTTTGGGGATCACTAGCTTAGGTCCTTCAAAGTGGATGTCTTCAACAGTATTCTGTACCTCTAGGAAGTCCAGAAGACTGTAGCCAAGATGCTCACTGCATGACCACAGCAGTGGCTAGGGATCTAGAAGCTGTCAGTGGCATCAAGAGCTGCCTTCAGAGAAACTTTCACTATTAACTGACCCTCCAAAATTAGGGCTTGAAATTGTTCCTCTTGGTCTTGTGGGAGGTATTCAATAAAGTGCGTGAACTTTGAGTAATTGGTGAAATCATATTTGATCATCAAGGCCTGTTAATTTGCAACTTGAAATTAAAGAGCCACCAATGGGTAACTCTTCTTACCCAGGAGGTCTAAACGTTTGGACTCCTTGTCAGAAGGAGAGGGTCTGGAATAAACTTGGCGATTTCTTTCATTAATCACATCTACAACCAGGGAATTGGGGGCAGGATAGGAAAAGAAGTACTTGGTTGGAATATGATATTTTTTATCTGCCATTGCACGTGGACAGAATAGTGGCAGGTGTTTGCCATAAAGTACATGTAGGCGATAACAGAGTCTCATTAATTGGTAAAATTATTTTATCCTGAGAGCTGATATTGAAAATGTCCACCAGGGAGTGTTGAGATTCCTGAACTTCTAATGGGATTTGGAGGGATTCCACTATGAGTTTCATTAGGATCTGAAAGGTCCTGAAGTCATCAGCATAAGATGGTGGTGGTGGCATTACTGCCTCATCTGGGGAGAAGGGGGACTTGGCTGATAGGGGTGAGCTTTCCTTAGTTCATGGCTCTTGTTCATCTTGTCTCTCTTCTGGTACCAAGGTGGTATACAGTACCAGAGGATGGTCTGTTGGTGCTTGTGAATGATGCATTACCAGGAGCTGTTGGGTTTTCTTTCTGGCTGGTACCCTATAAAACTGCTTGCTGAGGTGTCACTTGGGGTTCCAGTAAGAACACTGAGGAGGTGTATAGGGGAAGGCTCGCTAAGAGTAATCATAGTAATAATGAGGACTAGGGCATCTCTAGGTGTTTCTCTTCAGTATGTAGGCTCAGATAAGTATGATGGTATGGTACCAAAGCAGAGCCTTGTACCGAGACCTCAGAGTCAGAAGAATAAGTATTCTCCTCTGGGCTAAAATGGAGGGGCTCAGGTATTGATGCTGGTACTGAGGGTGGAGTTTCTAATCTTGGTCCGATGCGGAGGGTTCAGGCTGCAGTTGTTACAGTGGTACTGTGGAAGGGGCTTTTGTGGAGCTCTTTAGGAGAGGGGACTCCAGTTCCTCTGATATAAGAAGGTCCTCCAGAAGAGAAATCTGTGGAGTGCTGGAGGACTATGATAGTCTGAAGCAGAATCCTGAGTTGATACTAGAGCCTGGCACAGGAATCGGCACACATCTGGAGATACTGCATGTAGGAATGGAGAGACCGACTGGATGACATCTCTGAGCTCAGAATGTGATGAAGATGATAGTACTGAAGAGGAAGTCCAGTGCCAGTTTGGATGATATTTATGGCTCTGAGATGGGGACAGTACGGAGGCAAGTGTAGAAGCACTGGATGGAACTTGGTGCCTCAACGTATTAGGTGGTACCATGGTAGGTGCTTCTTTGTGCTGTCTGGTAGACTTCTCTGATTGAGGCTTCTTAGGCGACACTGATGCCTTGGTACCGATTTTAGCCAGAGCCTCAGTAGTATTCCTTGCAGGATGCAAGGACTCTCCGACTCAGATTTATGGGGTGATCTACCCCTTTGCTTAGATTCCTTAGTAGGAGAAAGACGCTTTTTTCTTTTCATTATCTTCATTTGTGGAACTGCTGCTGCAGTTCCAACGGCCACCAGAGCAGCCTGAGATATTGAGGCCAAGATAGGGGGGAGAGCAGACCTTGCTGGAGCTAGAGAGGGTTCCATTAAGAGGAGTGTCATGGGGGCTCCTGCCTCTGCCTCTGTTGAGCAGCGCACCCCAGTTTGTCCAGTGCAGGGTTGATACTCCTTGCCACATGGTTATCCGAATTCCTTGTTGGGTCAAACAATCACAATCAGGGTATCTCAGGACCCCTAACAGGGCAGAGCATCCAAGCAGACCATAGCTCCTAGGGTGGGGCAAAGCAAGGCAAATACTCACTCTAGGGCCCCAGTTCAGGCATCGGCTCCTAACACATGCCCTGGGTCACTTTCTACCAAAAAGCCCATCTTGGGCATCTCCTCAGCTGGCAGCGGCTCGGCATCCCAGTCAGTCTCTGTGGTTGGCTGGTTGTCCACAGCGTAGTCTGGGTCCATGGTCTCTACAGCCTGGAGAGTTGATGGTTCCTTGGCAGAAGCCTGCAACTAATGTCCTTCCCCCTCCTCCGCCAGCCCCAACTGAGTGGGGCTGCCTCCTTTTATTAGTCTCCTTCACCTGGAGCATGCACAGCAGGAGCAAGGGGGCATGGTCAGCCCCCGTTTGCCCAGTGCAGGGTTGATACATTCTGTCACAAGGAGCTTCAACCTAGCCTCTCTGTCCCTTCAAGACCTGCCTTTGGACCCCTTGCAGACTTTGTATTTTCACGAGACATGGGTGTCTCTGAAACACTGGAAGCAGCTAGAATTGCTGTCACTATGGGGAAAGGACTCTGCAGGTCTGTTGGGGATTAAATACCAAGGTCTTCAGTGTAACCTGGGGTGCCTGAGAGCTAAACCAAAGGTCCAGCAGAAGAAACATTGGCAGGGAACCCCTCTTTTTGAAGCACAACTGTCTGAAAAATAGGAAAATAATAAACTAAATAACTAGAGAAAGAAAAGGAAAAATAATAACTACATTTATATAAGTGAAAGGAGGGAAGCTGTGAAACAGTGGACATCAAATTCTCTGTCCCTGTGTTAGTTAGTTAGTTAGTTAGTTAGTTTTTTTTTTGCCTTCACTATTCCGCTTGGAAGGCTGTTCCCAAACTTCACTCCTCTGATGGTTAGAAACTTCTGTCTAATTTCAAGCCTAAACTTATTGACATCCAGTTTATATCCATTTATTCTTGTGTCAACATTACTTTAAATAGCTCATCTCCTTCCCTGGTGTTTATTCCTCTGATGTATCTATAGAGAACAGTCATCTCTCTCCTCAGCCTTCATTTGTTTAAGCTAAACAAGCCAAGTTCCTTATGTCTCCTCTCATAAGGTTGGTTCTTCATTCCTCTGATCATCCTAGTAGCCCTTCTCTACACCTGTTCCAGTTTCAATTCATTTTCTTAAACAAGGGGGACCAGAACTGTACACAGTATTCCAAATGAAGTCGCACCAGTGCCTTGTATAATGGTAATAACACTTCCCCATCTCTACAGGAAATACCTCATCTGATCCATCCTAGGATTGCATTAGCCTTTTTCACAGCCACATAACATTGGCGGCTTGTAGTCATCTTGTGATTGACCAATACACCCAGGTCTTTCTCCCCCTCTGTCATTTCCAACTAAAACATCTCAAGCTTATAGCAAAAATTCTTGTTTAATCCCTACGTGCATGATATTGCACCCTGCACTATTAAATTTCATCCTATTTCTATTACTGCAGTATTCAAGGTCATTCAAACCACAGACATTTTTCAATTTACTACCATAATAATCTTGAAGGAGCTCCAGCCTCACATTAGAAACCCCTGTCTAGAAAGCAGCGTCCTATGCTCTGTCCCCACTAATTGCCATAGATAGGAATTGAATTCTTTCAGCCAAATTCTGCCCTGATTTACATTACATGCAATTCCAGTGAAGTCAGTGTGGCTACATGAGTTGAAAATCGGGGCAGAAATTGGCCCACAGAGTTTACTTCACAGATTCCAAAGAAGGTTGGTTAGTCATAAAACAAAGAGCATGCAGAAGGCCAAAACTTTAATATGAAGAAAAAAAAATATTGAGAGCGTGAAGCCCTCCGAGAGACGGCAAGTCCAGATTTCCTCTGGAGCAAGTCTTATTTTAGTTTAATTAACTTCTTCAGAGCCCAGGTCTGTTTTCTCTCCTTGGCAATCTATGCTTATACAAGGGAAACGTCTTCAGCATGAAGGTCGATTAACTTAACTGACTACAAATTTAAAAGTAACATAGATACATTGAAATAGTTAGTTAATTTTTCAAGTGACTGTAGTGTTTGTGAAAGATAACATAGCTCTGAAGTCTGCATTTTTAGCAAAAGAACTGGTACAGGAGAGGGAGTAGCAGTCCAAACTTTCCCAAACTTCCCTGCCAATATGCCTCAATTTTAAGTCACAGAAAAACTACCTCAAGGGGAAGTAGGATTCAGTCCCCATACGTTTTCAGTCCTTGGCCATTCTGCATAGATTGCCAGTAGCAGTGAAAAATTAGTGACTAATGCAATGGTGGTTTGGTGATGTGGACTCCTGTTCACTAGGAAGTGTGCTGAACTATAAACTCATTTTAAATAGGTCACTGAAAGATATAAAATGGTAACAAGATTGAGGTAAGGATTTAGCCTGCTGACTTGAAGGTGAAAGTCTCTAAATTCCATTACTAATCACTTGGGCCACACTGTCCATCAAACAATTTTTATCAGATTGCCTATCAATCTATCAGATAATCTTTAAAGTTGACTACTCAGATATTTGTTCTTTTTCCAGGAAATGTTAGTTACATTGTTAGTTTCAAAAGAAGCTGGAAGCTGAGTTCACGATTAAGGGTCTGATTCTGCATTCCTTGTATGTTCAAATCTTTCATTGGCTTCAATGGGAGTTTTGTCCGCACAAGCTATACACTGACTTTTTTCACAATTGAAATAAATTGGCCCCTATTGACCCTGAATAAAAAAATAAAAGGGACAGCTTTTCTTTTTTAAAAAAATTATTTATTTTTATTTAGAGCTATAGTTGGGACACAGAAGAAGACATCTAATTAGACTGAAAATGCAAGTTATCTGTAAATTGTTTGGCTATAATATTGTTTTATTATATGCTGCAATAAACTCAAATACTTTCTCAATACTGAGTTAAAGTATTTCATAGTAATATATGTTACTTTTAAAAGCTATGTATTGCAACAATACTAAAATAGCACAAATAATTTAATGTAAAAAGATGTCAATTAAAAACTTACACCATGAATATGTTTTTAATTCTACCTATGTATTTATATGGCCCCTATCACCATTATATCTGAACACCTCCAAAGTAGTTAAAAATAGAAACAACACCTCTGTCTTCCTTCCCAGTTCAAAGGAGATATAGCTCAATTAGTTATTAAGTGTGTGTGTGCATGTGGGTGTGTAGACTTTCAGGGGGCAGAAAGCAAACTCACAAGAGAGGTTATTCATTTAATTCTGAATGATCACAAACTTCACTGCATCTTCTGGGAACGTGTCTTGGGCCAGCTTCTATGAAAGTTCTGTATCTACTCCTGAGCTTTCCTTTGTTGACTGTTTTGTGATTGTAAAAGAACATAGTTGTTGTGGGAAGTCATGGCTGCAAATCTTTGAGATAGCTAGCTATTGTTCTGGGGGGAGTTTTGACTATCAGGATAGTCTTGAATCAAACTCTGCCTTCAACAGAAAACCAGTTCAGAGAGTGGAGTGCCTGGCCAACATTCTTCCATGACCTGTTGCTAAGTACATGGGCTGCTGCCTTTTATAACAGTTGAATTTTTTTCAGAATGTGTAGCTTTCTTCCTAGATATGAGTTGCAATAATAAAATTTGGAAGTCAGTAATGCAGGGATCTCCATTGACAGGTGTGAAACTGATCAGCAGGGTTACAGTCAGTCACAGATAAGAGAGCATTTTTTGTTTTTATGGCTATTTGACATCAATAAAATTGGATCCAAAAGGATCCCAAAGCAGTGGCCTATCTTAATTTGAGAGCAGATGCTCTTACAGTGGCATTTCCCTTTTCCTATTAGCATCAACTGAGTCTTGCCCAGATTCAGTTTTAGCCAACTGCTCTTCATGCAGGTGCTAATTTTGGTGAGGTATTGAGAATTCTGGGAGATGGTGCTGTTTAGGATTTTAAAATAAATGTTGTGGAGCTGAATGTTCATGGTGTGCTGGCACCTAAACCCATGTTTCACAAATTCTCCCAACAACTTCATATAGATGTTTAATGAAACAGGAGGACTGAGCCTTGGGTGGACTCTGCAGGTGACATCTTTTGAGATGGAGAAGCCATAATAAACCTCGGGGTTTAGTCTAAAAGAAGAGACTTAAGCCATTTCAGGGCATTTTCTTCATCTGCAGCCGTTGGTGGTAGGAAACAAATATGATATAATCAATGGTATTAAATGCTGTAGTGAGGTTCAGAAAGATGAATATGGGTATTTCCTTTCTCTGTTGGCAAGAAGAGCAGAGAGCACGTATGCATCAAATGCTGTCTTTTTAACATGCAGTGGCCTGAGAGGGATCCAGTATTCTTCTAGTTTTTCAATCAGCTTAGTTAGAAAAGAGGTTAGACAATGGGCAGTAGTTGGTAGGGTCGCTACCTTTAATACTGGTTGGATTATTGTATGTATTAGGATGGCTGGTAGACGTCCATCATCAAAGGAAACAGTGTTCAGGAATACCAATACTTAATATTAAAGTTATTATATTTAACTGTAGTTTAACTCACCGATTTAAGGCAAAAGTTGTAGCAGGTTCCAGAAATATTGTATGTGCATCAATTTGCACATGACAAACAGGCAATTATCTGTGCAATTACTTATTTTGTATAGGCAAATGGAGTTTTCATGTGTGCAAACAGATGTGCCCCAAAATATTACAGTTGAATTTTCAGATGCTTCCTAAAACTTGAGGCCTGATCCTGATCCAACTGTAGTTGGTGACAAAACTCTCACTTACTGTAGTGGGAGCAGAATCAGACCCCTGTCTCTTACCATTTAAAAAAAAAGATATCCTAACTCCAATCAACAATATGAGATATTTTCAAAACAAAGATCTTATTTAATTAAAGGTTAGTTTCCGTAGACTTCATTCATATGAAACTCCCATTCACAAGGAGTTCTGCATGAATACAGACTGCAGCATAGGACCTTGAATGTTACCAAACAATTACAATGGCTCTTTCCAATAAAATGATGTTTAAAGTTTTCATAATATGCATCTTTTTATGGACAGACATTACATAACTGAAACAAACAATAAATATATCGTCTTTTAGAAATATCACTATTTGATGGTTAAACAATTCTCTCCATCAATATGATGAATGAACCTTGATTAGATATAAAATCCATCACGTTATTAATGTCTCTATATATGATTAATTCCAAATCTGAAGGCTTTGTAATGTTTCTTGAATACTGGAGGCCACCCCGTCATTCCCATTCCAGCGCAAGGAATGAAGATTGGAATCCTTAAAGTGCTTCTGAAGTCCATTTCTGCTGTATTAAGCTTATGTTGTCCTGAAAGTTAATCTTTGCTTGAAAATCATAGAATGTGAATGCATAGGATTTCCTTACTCCAAGGATTGCTGAGCTGGTTTACAATTTTCAGCAAGATGAACTACCAACTGTATTGCTGTAATCATAGGTAGTTGTCATGAGCAAACAACAGGCTGTCTGCGGATCCATCTAGAATGATCTGAAATAGAATTAAATATACCTGGTTATTTCAATATATTCACACTTTAAATCAAATCAGTATTTCATAATAGAGTAATAGGTTAATGTCTGGATATGATATATTCATTGGTTATATACACCTCTACCCCGATATAACGCTGTCCTCGGGAGCCAAAAAATCTTACCGTGTTATAGGTGAAACCGTGTTATATCGAACTTGCTTTGATCCGCCGGAGTGCGCAGCCCTGCCCCCCCCGGAGCACTGCTTTACCGCGTTATATCCAAATTCGTGTTATATCGGGTCGCGTTATATCAGGGTAGAGGTGTACATATAATTTAACTAGCTAACCCTGGAACAGCCATACACACTTTTGCAGGTCAATCTGTTGGACTACTCACTCTGATCTCTATGCCTGCTACTTATAATCACTTAAAATCTATCCTTCTGTATTTAATAAATTGATTTTATATTTTACCTAAAACAGTGTGGTTTTGGATGAAGTGCTTGGGAAATCTCAGCTCAGACTACGAAGGCTAGTGTAAATCCATTCCCACTGAGGGAGTGGTGAATAAGGTAATGAGCTTATGCTGGTCAGGCTTCTGACTAGTGCAAGATAGTACAGTTTGGATGCAAGGCTGGGGAGCTGGGGGGAATTGACTGGGGCCTCTCTATTGCTGGTTCATGACTGGCTGGGAGATCATTCATGTAACTCAACTAGATGTGTCCCGGCCTGTGGATGGCTGTGTAAGTGCATTGCCTGACAGAGGCTTGTAGTTTAATATTAACATCACACTGAGAGAGACAACCCAGGCTGGTGGGTTTGTTGGGCTCAGCAGTCCCACAATCCAGGTTGCACAGTTAGAGCTGTTCAGACTGCAGGTAGCAGGAGAGAGAAAGTACATCAGCGAATCTTGGAGCTAAAGGAACTGGAAATAGGGGCTCAGAATCAAGCAGAGGAGTTAGCACATCAGCGGGCCTTAGAACTGCAAGCCAAAGCAGCTGAGGAAAAGGTAAAACAGCGGAGACACCAATTGGCCTTGCTAGAGAACCAGAAGCCTCCCTCACCACTGATTTCCACCTCTCCAAAAATCCACAAACGGGAACAATTGTGTCCTGGATACAAAGAGACAGACGATGTTACAGAATATTGTACTACCTTTGAGAGGCTGTGTGTGATTAATGAGATTCCCGAGGACAAGAAAATCCCTTCTTTGCTTGCAAAGTTAACTGGTAAAGCTCTGAATATATTCAATGAAGTGCAAGTTCAGGATGCTTTAGATTATTGTAAATTCAAAGAAACAGTTTTGAAATTATTTCAGATTACCCCTGGAACATATACGGTAAAATTTAGGAATCTTAAGATAAATGCTGGTATGAGTAATGGGGAATATGTAAACAGCATGAAAGATCTAATGGGAAAATGGGTGAGGGGAAAAGGGGTTGAAAGCTTTGAAGAAATATTTGACCTTGTTGCTCAGGAGCACTTCCTAAGCATATGTAAAGATGAAGTGAAACAGTGTCTATGGGACAAAAATGTGAAAACTGTGGATAAGATGGCATCTCTAGCTGATGTCTTTGAGAAGACCCAGGCATCTATTGAGAGAAAACCACAGAAAGAGGGGATAAAACTTGGTGGGAAGCAGTGTTCCTGTTTTACCCCTGGAAAAAAGGAGGGTGGCTGGGAGGTTGGGCACTCACCTCCCCAGAATCATTCCTCTAATCCCTATCTCAACTTTCCTGTGAAACCAGAAGAGCCCAAAAGGTGCTATCACTGTAATTCCACTGCTCACCTGAGAAATAAATGCCCTGTGCTGGGAGGAAGCAGACAACAAATAGTTAATGCTGCTGTCCTCACCACAGGAATCTCTCAGGCACCTGAGACTTATCATATTGGTTTTGTGAGACTAGCCTCTGCACAATCAGACATGGAGCACATTAACATTGTCAGAATTAATGACAGGGAATACTTAGGGTGGAAGCATACAGGGGCACAGATTTCTCTGGTTAATCAGAGTGTAGCACCAAATGCCAACATATTACCTGGTTAAATGGCAGAAATTGTAGATGTGGGTGGAACCAGATTCCCTGTGCCACTAGCTAGAATTAATTGGCGTGGGAAGATTTGGAAAGTGTTTTGACTGTGGGAGTAATGGAAGGTCTCTCGGTTGACATACTTAGTGGGAATGATTTTTTCCATATAGCTCAGGCTGCAGGGCCGGCTCCAGGCACCAGCCCACCAAGCTTGTGCTTGGGGTGGCACCTGGAGGGGGGCGGCGCGGTGCTCCGGCCGCCGGGGAGAGCGGAGCCCCGGCCGGGGCTCGCTGCCGGGGAGAGCAGAGCCCCGGCCGGGCACTCCGCCCTCCTCCCAGGGCTCCAGCCGCCCTCCCCCCCCCAGCGCCGCCCCCCTGGCCGCCGGGGAGAGCGGAGCCCCGGCTGGGGCTCACCGCCCTCCCCCCGGGGCTCCGGCCGCCCTCCCCCCTGCGCCCATCCCTGCCGCGCTGGGGGGGGGGCGGCCGGAGGCTTTTTTGCCTGGGGCAGCAAAAAAGCCAGAGCCGGCCCTGTCAGGCTGTTAAGGTGTTTGCCCGCAGCAAGAAGAAACATTATGCTGGGACCCCAGAGGGAAAGAGTAAAGTCCCAGGAACTGCTGAAGGAAAGGGAGAAAATCTCTTTGATTACTCTGCAGCAGGTGGAAGCAGCATGCTTCCAAATGTGGAGGAGATTGAGACCAGCTCTGCACTGCTGCTGAAGGCAACACCTCCTCAGGAAGGGAGGAAGGTGGAGTGTCTGTCATTGAGAAAACTGTCCAGGGTGTTAGCTGCCAGCACATTGCAGCTGAACAAGGGATAGATCCCACTCTAGAGAGCACAGAGAGAGTGTCCTAGAAGGGGGCCCAAAGAAGGAAACTGGGGAAAGAATAGTGGGAGAATGTCTCCTCACTGGTCACTTGGGAGAGGATGCCCAGGACAGAGTGGACACAGGCATGCATCCTGAGACTCAGGTTCAGAGAGGGAACTGAGTAACTGACCTTTTGGAGGGAAGCAGTCACACAGCCTACCTCTTGGGGATAGAGAAAAGGGTGACAGAGGGTACCCCAACCCAGGTCCCAGTTTTCCAGGACGTTGGTCCTGATATGCTTGTGTTAAATAACTGTGTCTCTTTAAATCAAGATGCAGCTACCATGCCTGTGTTAGCCAAGGAGTTGTATCCAGGAAACTTCCAGGCAGCAGTTGTCTGTGAGAATGCAAATGACTCAGCTGGCAGAGGAGAGAAGGGCTTTCTCCAGGCTGGTAAGACATAGAAAGCAGCTGAGGGAGAGCTGCTGGGAAAAGGTGCATCTGACCAAAGAGTAGACACTCTACTCTTGAGGGAATTCTACACCAAAAAAATAAAAATTCTGCACACAATATTATAAAATTCTGCAAATTTTATTTGTCAATAAATAAATGTCATTACTCCTGGGGGAATTTTGTGCCACTGCACAATGTAGAATTTTGCAGAAATTAATGTGTGTGCAGAACTTCCTTTTCCCCACAGAAATGGGCTACAGTGCTGCTAGCCGCAACTAGGGTCTGCTGGACTCGGCAGAGCCCATCTCACACACACAAGACACTGCTGGGGGGGGAGGGGAGGGCGCTAGAGGGTTCCTGGCAGCTGCAGTTCCCAGCATGCCCTGAGGGAAGGAGAGGGTGGCACACAGAAAACTCCATGCAAGCCTGTGGGACCGAGCATCAGGCTGTTTCTCCCTCTGGATCCCTGGGCTCTGGGGGGAGAGGGGTGGGTGTCTGAACCGGGAGGGGCCCATGGCTGGACTCTGGGAGGAAGGGGATGCAGGTATCTGGGCCGGGGGGACCCATGGCTGGGCTCTGGAGGGGAGGGAGTGCAGGTATCTAGACTGGGGGGCATGGCTGGGCTTGGGGGGGAATGGGTTGTAGGTGTCTTGCCTCCTGGCTGGACTCTGGATTGGGAAAGGGGGCAGAGAAACAGGAACAGGGTTGTCATAGGGAGTTCTTTAACTCTTTACTCCTGGGGGGGAAATTTTGTGTGTCTGTATTGTTACAGACATACTTCCTGACAAGTATTTTGAAATAAATTATCAAAATAATTGAAATTGGTGTGATTATGTAGTGTTATTTTGACAAATACAATGTGCAGAATTTTGCAAAATTTTTACTTTTTTGGTGCTGAATTTTAAATATTTTTTGGCACAGAATGCCCCCAGCAGTAAAATATGGAGGCTCCAACGTGGCAGTGGGGAGCACAGGCCACTGGCTGCATGGAGGTGGGAGATCACCCTGCGTCACCGCCCCTGCACGGAGGTGGGAGATCAGGGACTCGACGGTGAGGCTGCCCTGACCGAGACACACTGCAAGGGCTGAGCCTGCCTCAGAACACCCCGGGGCCCGCCTGTCTGCACCAGGTGTGGGCAGGCAGGCTCATCCCAGCAGGATCCAAATGTGGAGGGGCTGAGTGTAGGGGGCTCCAGGTATGGGGTAAGAGGGTTCTGTGTGGGGCAATCTGGGTGCGGGGAGCTCATTGGGGGAAAATGGATGCACAGGGGATCATTGGGGGATTCTGGGTGCAGGGGCAATGGGACTCTACAATGGGGTCTAGATGAAGGTGGTTGGGGCTCAGTGTGGGGTCCAGGTGCTGAGGGAGGTATGGGTCCTGGTGCAGCTGGTTGGGGCTCAGTGGGATGTGGGTCCACATGCGGGGGTCTCATTAGGGTGGTCCAGGTGCAGGAGGGGTGGGGATCATTGGGGTGGGGGTTGATGGGCCTGCTTAACAGGGGAGCCCCCGCTGCTGCCAAGGGGATGCCGGGCTCCTGCTCCCCTCCCCTGATTCACCTATCCCCTTCTCTTCCCCATCCCTCCCCCTTTCCTCTCCCCACTGTCCCCTGCCCTATCCCACATGCTTCCTTCCCCCACTGCCTCTTCCTCCCAGCCCAACCCCATTTCCCCTGACCCCCCTTACCCTACCCACCACGGGCACTCACTGTTGTACAGAAACAGGATGGCTACCAGCACACACACAACTGGCACTAGGACCCAGGAGGCGGCATCCAGCTTCAGAGTCAGCAAGCAGAGCAGCAGCCTCCTTCAGCTCAGTAGCTCTGCACTTGCAGAAATGGGGCGGGACATTGGCACATGACCCTGTGTGCCCCCCCCCCCACATCTTGCCTTTGTTTTTGGGGGGAAATGCCCCCCAAACTGTGCTCATTGGCATCCCCAGCCCCCCCTTCCCCTGCGCAGCTTCTTTTTGCTTCCCCATCATTTTCAGGGGAGGAGGGGAGGAAAGTAATTTGGGGGGGACATGAATTCTGCACAGTGGCGCAGAATTCCCTCAGAAGTAATTCTTAGCCCAGAAAGCACAGATTCCAACCCTCTAGGGCAGTGGTGGGCAACCTGCGGCCCGCAGTTCCCATTGGCCGGGAAAGGCGAACCATGGCCACTGGGAGCTGTGGGGGCCGTGCCTGCGGACGGTCAAAGTCAGCAAAATGTCTCACAGCCTGCAATCAGATTACCCTGATGAGCCGCAGGTTGCCCACCACTGCTCTAGGAAAAGGGGGCAGGGAAGGTCCAAGTACTGGGAGTGGGGATCACATGGTAATCCCAAGAAGGGAGATGGATTAGATGGATTTTTGGCATGTGTATAACCCTGGGATTGGGGGACAGCTCCACAGAGGGCCAGCCAATATGCAGAATCTCCCTACATCCTTATCTCACCAGACCCTGGAATATCAAAGCCCCAAAGATGATTGGACTAAGGATTCATACTGAAGGGGACACAGAAGGGAAAATAAAAACAGTAACTGAACACATGCTAAGGTTAAGGAAGGAGTTGAAAGACACAATGGGTATTGAACAAACCAGACTGTCTAAACAGAAAGCGTAGTATAATAAAAAATACTTGGAAATACCTCCTTGTGATGAAGGATTTGGTGTTACTGTTAAATCTCATGATAAAAAGTTTGATAAATGGTAAACCTTATGACAAATAATTTGGTAATGATGGTAAATCCTATGAAAAGGTACAAAGGCTAGTGTAAATCCATTCCACACAGAGAGTGGTGAATGAGGTAATGAGCTGACACTAGCCAGGCTTCTTCATTGCAAGACAGTAGAGTTCTGGGTTGCAAGGCTGGGGAGCTGAGGCCTCTCTATTGCTGGTTTATGAGGGGCCGGGAGATCATTCATGTAACTCAGTTGGATGTGTCCCTGCCTGTGGATTGGATGTGTCCCTTACACAGTGCATTGCCTGTCAGAGGCTTATAGTTTAACATTAACATCACAGTGTGAGAGACAACCCAAGCTGCTAGGTTTGGAAGGCTCAGTGGTCCCACAGTCCAGGTTGCACTCCAGGGACCCTGTCACATTGCAACAAGGCCAGTACACAAGTAACTTCTGTCATGTACTGGAAAAGTAGCAAGGTTACCTCATGCCTTGGTACTGTTCTCTTTAATGGAGCACAGCTGGCACTTCTATTAATGAGCATATTGTTTGGCACCCAAAACCAGAGCAATCCCTAAGATCCTGGCAAATCTTGGTGGACCAACAGAAGCTGCAGCTCAGAAGTCTTGTGCCTCTGCATTAACTCTCTGCACCTTACAGTTTTCTTCTGAATACAAAGCAACGTGGCATGCTGCCTGGGAGTTCCCTACCAGCCAGTGTCCTGGAACTCTCCTTAAGGAGGTTCCACAGCATGGAAGAAGGAACACCTATATCATTGCTGCTTCAGACAGCACTAGGAGGAGTATTACCACCTGGTTGATAGACTCATAGAATTGTAGGACTGGAAAGGACCTCCAGTGGTCTTCTAATCCAGTCCCCTGCACTCAAGGCAGGAGTAAGTATTATCTAGGCCATCCCTGACAAGTATTTGTCTAACCTGCTATTAAAAACCTCCAATGATGGAGATTCCACAACCTCGCGAGGCAATTTATTCCAGTGCTTAACTACCCTGACAGAAAGTTTTTCCTAATGTCCAACCTAAACCTCCCTTGCCGCAATTTAAACCCATTGGTTCTTGTCCTATCTCAGAGGTTAAGGAGAACAATTTTTCTCTCTCCTCCTTGTAGCAACCTTTTATGTAATTGAGAACGGTTTTCATGTCCCCCCTCAGTCTTCTCTTCTCCAGACTAAACAAACCCAATTTTTTCAATCTTTCTTCATAGGTCATGTTTTAAAGACCTTTAATCATTTTTGTTGCTCTTCTCTGGACTTTCTCCAGTTTGTCCACATCTTTCCTAAAATGTGGTACCCAGAACTGGACACAATACTCCAGTTGAGGCCTAATCAGCACAGAGTAGAGCAGAAAAATTACTTCTTGTGTCTTGCTTAAAAACTCCTGCTAATACATCCCAGAATGATGTTTGCTTTTTTTGCAACAGTATCGGGGGGTAGCCGTGTTAGTCTGTATCCACAAAAACAACAAGTCTGGTGGCACCTTAAAGACTAAGGCCAGGTCTACACTACCGCGGTAGTTCGACGGCTGGCAATCGAAATTCCGGGTTCGATTTATCGCGTCTGGTCTGGACGCGATAAATCGAACCAGGAAGTGCTCGCCGTCGACTGCGGTACTCCAGCTCAACGAGAGGAGTACCGCGGAGTCGACGGGGGAGCCTGCCTGCCGCGTGTGGACCGCGTCTGAACCACGGTAAGTTCGAACTAAGGTATGTCGACTTCAGCTACGTTATTCACGTAGCTGAAGTTGCGTACCTTAGTTCGAATTGGGGGGTAAGTGTAGACCAGGCCTAACAGATTTATTTGGGCATAAGCTTTCATGGGTAAAAAACCCACTTCTTCAGATTCAACAGTGTTACACTGTTGACTCATATTTAGCTTGTGATCCACTATGACCCCCAGATCCCTTTCTGCAGACACCTTCCTAGGCAGTCATTTCCCATTTCATATGTGTGCAACTGATTGTTCCCTCCTAAGTGGAGTACACTTTGCATTTGTCCTTATTGAATTTCATCCTATTTACTTCAGACCATTTCTCCAGCATGTCCAGATCATTTTGAATTTTAATCCTATTCTCCAAAGCATTTGCAACCCCTCCCAGCTTGGTATCATCGGCAATCTTTATAACTGTATTCTCTATGCCATTATCTAAATCACTGGTGGAGTTATTGAACAGAACCAGACCTAGAACTGATCTCTGCAGGAACCCACTTGATATGCCCTTCTGGCTTGACTGTGAACCACTGATAACTATTCTCTGGGAACGGTTTTCCAACCAGTTAGGCACCCACCTTAAATTAGCTCCATCTAGATTGTATTTCCCTAGTTTGTTTACGAGAAGGTCATGCGAGACAGTATCAAAAGCCTTACTAAAGTCAAGATATACCACATCTACTGCTTCCTCCCATCCACAAGGCTTGTTACCCTGTCCGAGAAAGCTATTAGGTTGGTTTGACACTATTTGTTCTTCACAAATCCATGCTGACTGTTACTTATCACCTTATTATCTTCTGGGTGTTTGCAAATTGATTTTTTAATTATTCGTTCCATTATCTTTCTTGGTTCTGAAGTTAAACTGACTGGTCTGTAATTCCCTGGTTTGTCCTTATTTCTCTTTTTATAGATTACCACTATATTTGCCCTTTTCCAGTCCTCTGGAATCTCTCCTGTCTTCCATGACTTTTTGAAGATAATCACTAATGGCTCATAGCTCTTCAGTCAGCTTCTTGAGTATTCTAGGATGTATTTCCTAAGGCCCCGGTGACTTGAAGGCATCTAACTTGTAATTTTTAACTTGTTCTTTCCCTATTTTAACCTCTGAGCCTACCTAATTTTCATTGGTATTCACTATGTTAGATGTCCAGTTGCTACTAAACTTTTTGGTGAAAACTGAAACTGAAACAAAAAAGTCATTTAGCACTTCTGCCATTTCCACATTTTTTGTTATTGTTTCCCCCCCCTCATTCAGTAATTGACCTACCTTGTCCTTGGTCTGCCTCTTGCTATTAATGTATTTGTAGAATGTTTTCTTGTTACCCTCTATGTCTCAAGCTAGTTTAATCTTGTTTTGTGTTTTGGCCTTTCTAAATTTGTCCCTACATATTTGCGTTATTTGTTTATATTCATCCTTTGTAAATTGACCTAGTTTCCACTTTTTGTAGGACTAATTTTTTAATTTCAGCTTATTGAATTCTGCTGGTTAAGCCAGGGTGGTCTCTTGCCATACTTTCTATCTTTCCTAGCAGTGGGACAGTTTGCTCTTGTGCCCTTAATAATGTCTCGTTGAAAAACTGCCAATATTCTCTTGAACTGTTCTTCCCCTTAGACTTGCTTCCCATGGGATCTTACCTACCAAACTCCCTGGAATTTGCTAAAGTCATCCTTCTTGACAACCACTGTCTTTATTCTGCTGTTTTCCCTCCCAACATTTCTTAGAATCATGAACTCTATCATTTCATGATCACTTTCACCCAAGCTGCCTTCCAATTTCAAATCCTCAACCAGTTCCTCCCTATTTGTCAAAATGAAATCAAGAACAGCCTCTCCCCTAGTTGCTTTCTTGAGCTTCTGAAATAAAAAATTGCCTCCAATGCCTTCTAAGAACTTGATGTATAATCTGTGCCATGCTCTATTATTTTCCCAACAGATGTCTGGGTAGCTGAAGTCCCCCATTACCACCAAGTGCTTTGGATGATTTTGTCAGTAGTTTAAAAAAAGCCTCATACATCTCTTCTTCCTGGTTAAGTGGTCTGTAGTTATCTCCTACCATGACATCACCCTTGTTTTTATCCCTTTTATCCTTACTCAGAGACTTTCAACAAGTCTGTCTCCTATTTTCATCGCAACCTCAGTCCAGGTGTATACATTTTTTATATATAAGGCAACACTTCCTGAGTAAGCTGTACCCTTCTATACCAAAATTCCAGTCATGTGTATTACCCCTCCAAGTCTCTGTGATGCCAACTATGGCACTGTTGGGTTTATTAACTAGCATTTCTGGTTCTTCCTGCTTATTTCCCATACTTCTCGCATTAGTATAAGATACATCTAAGATACTGATTTGATTTCCCCGCTATGTTGTCCTTGTCTCTTTCTTATCCCTGCTAGAACAGCCCATGCTCCCCAACAGATTCCGACCCTTCTCCCAGGTCTCCATGTTTTTTACTTACCTTTGAGTTTTTGTCTCCTGCCCTCATCTGATGGTAGCATCTGTCTCCCCAGCCCCATGGGTATATTCCCCATACCTATCTCTTCTCCCTTGTAGATCTGGATCCTCATAAATAGACTTCTGTAGGGGTCAAGGAAGAAAGGAATGATGGAAGTGAAGGGAAGCATCCCTTCTAAGGCCCCCCAGCAAGGAATCACTGGGATTTCATCCTCTCTTCTGAAAGCATCAGATGTGAGAGTCTATCTCACAGTGACTTATTTTGGCCTAACAGCTCCAACTATGACACTTCATCAAGAACCATTTTTTCCTAACATCCTCAGGATCACTGGCCCTGTGCTTCTCACAGAATAATGGTTGTTTCCACAAGCTGATGAGATCATTACACTCTAGGGGGCCTGCTACTATTCCCAGGCCCAAATTCACAAAGAGGGTTAGGCACTATGATGCTGAGCATTGCAATGTCTAACTTGTAGGTGCCTAGAAAATCCCTGGGATCCACAAAGCCTGAGTTAGGAGCCTAGGATCCTAAAGAGATATTCATCTAAGAATGCAATCCACAAAAGCCTGCCAGCTAGGCAAGGAGTCTCCTAAGCAAGCCAATAGGAGATGCCTCTGAGAGGGTATGTCCTAAGCCCTGCCCTTCTCAGGGAATTCCGCACCTAAGTCCAGGCTGCAGGTAGGTACCCATCTCTGCTTAAAATCCACAGCCAGGAACCCCTCTCCTAGAGCTGGGTGGCTTAGACACTTAAGCCATTTCTTGCAAGAATGGCTTAGATGCCTGCCTAATGCCACACAAAGCAGAGGAGAATGTGGATAACGACTCCTCTATAACTAGGGCCCTACCAAATTCACAGCCATGAAAAACGCGTCGCAGACCATGAAATCTGTTCTCTCCCTGTTAAATCTGGTCTTTTGTGTGCTTTTACCCTATACTATACAGATTTCATGGGGAAGACCAACATTTCTCAAATTGGGGGTCCTGACCCAAAAGGGCATTGCAGGGGAGTTGCAAGGTTATTTGGGGGGGGGGGTCGTGATATTGCCACCCTTACTTCTGTGCTGCCTTCAGAGCTCGGTGGCCAGAGAGCTACAGCTGTTGGCCAGGTGCCCAGCTCTGAAGGCAGCACCCCACCAGCAGCAGCATAGTAATAAGGGTGGCAACACCATACCATGCCAGCCTTACTTCTGTGTTGCTGCCTTCAGAGCTGGGCGGCCAGACAGTAGCGGCTGCTGACTGAGGGCACAGCTCTGCAGGCAGCAGCTCAGAAGTAAAGGTGGCAATACCATACCATGCTATTCTTACTTCTGCGCTGCTGCTGGCGGTGGCTCTGACCTCAGAGCTGGGCTCCCAGCCAGCAGCCACCACTCTCCAGCTGCCCAGCTCTGAAGACAGCGCTGCTACCAGCAGCAGCACAGAAGTAAGGGTAGCAGTACCACAACCCCCATTACAATATCCTTGCGACCACTGCACAACTCCTTTTTGGGTCAGGATCACTACAATTACAACACTGAATTTTTAGATTTAAATAGCTGAAATAATGAAATTTATGATTTTTTAAATCCTATGACCATGAAATTGACCCAAATGGACTGTGAATGTGGTAGGGCCTTACCTATAGCCATTAGCCCAGTGGTTAGGTTACTCATCCAGGATGTGGAAGACCCCAAGTCAATTCCTCCCTCTGCCTGATGAGAAGAGATATGAACAGGGAAGAACTATTGTAATAGCTTATCTAGGGACATGGTGGATTCTCCATCACTTACAGTCTTTACATCAAGACTGAATATCTTTTTAAAAGATATAGCTCAAACAGCAGTCGTGGGCTTGATGCAGAGATTACTAGGTGAGGTTCTTTGGCCTGAGTTATGCAGGAACTCAGACTAGATGACTACAATGGCTTTAAAATCTATGAATGAGGCCCCAAGTATGTAAACAAAACCAGGAGGTATCTGGGTGTAGCCAGTGATGGAGAACATTGTATTCTGCAGATCAGAAAAACCTTTAAGAGAAAGATAAAGGGAAATTTTGAGAACTCCCTGCACTTTGAGCATTCTAGCCTGCCAGTTTTTGAAAGTAATACTCCATGCGATTCTCACTTTTCGACACTCTGTTAAAAGAAACTGCTTACTGTGTATTTCAACCAGAAGAGCCACAAGTAAGCCAAATGCTAACTGCCTGTGAGACAGCAGGGCATCATGAATCATTTTAGAAATGGAGTTCCAGGAGTGAGTGTGCTGCAAGATTGGGTTGCATGACTAGATGCGACTGTATGAGTGTAAAGTGGGGACAGAATACTGGAAGGCAAAACCTACACAAGATGAAGATCTAATGGGTATAAGGATAACAAGTGAGATGAAGGTAAAGCAGTAAATGCTAGAGGCCACCCGAAGATTTGTTGAAAGGGACTGTGAGTACTACTGTCAATGATCACTTGGACATGAAAAACAGAGGTTTGGATTAAGCATCCAGGAGTAACCGGCAGAAGGGTATTCTCTTATTTTTGTGCTCCTAAAACACAGATCTCAGATTCTGTTTGTCACCTGCTATCTCAACTTCTGCATCAGAAGTCTTTGACTGTAAATCCACTCTCCTATACCTTTTTGACATTACCTTTCACCTCAGCCTTTGTGCAAGAACTAGAAGTCCTTATTGTCAATAATTCTGGAAAGGAATCCAACTTCATATGAAATTTTCAAATTAACAGAAACTCTTCTTAAAGCCAGTGGAGACTATTTTTGGAAGGACACAGAGCGAGTTTGACTATTTGGGGATAACAAGGGAGTTTTCATGTTAAGTAATTTGGAAAAGTGCTTAATGTTAATATTTTCAATTATTTTACCAACTCTAAAGTCCTGGCACTCATTTAAATTAATTCTGTATACCAAGTGTATTAATGTAAAGAAAAACAAAAAGACTAACATTTTCCCCATTTGTTTAATGGAATAATATTTGCAAATGGGTACTTGGGGAAAAAAAAGTTTTGTTTTATAATAATGGCATGTTTTGTTCTGTGAACTGAATATTATAGAGATAAAACAAATGATTATGGGAACAAGTATTGTAAACTGTCATATTTTTGCTAACAGGAAAAAAGGCATGTTTGTTTCCTAAAGTAAACAGTCACTCAAAACTGTTATTTGTATGTGATTTGATCCTTGCTGAAGAATTCTTTTTAAAAACTAAAAAGGGAACAGCCTGCAGCTCCACTGGAAGGAGAAGTGTCACGTGGCTGATGATAATTCAAACATCACTGCCGTATTCCTCCTGAGAGAAGACGTAGATGCAATTTACAACCCTTACATGCACAACGGCAGCTCTCCTGGGGTGAATCTCCCCACTTGGGCAGCGTAGTGCCTGCCTTCCACTAAGGAAAGGCAACTTTCAGCTCTAGCCACTGTATCTCTAGAGTCCCTTGACTTCTCCATGGTTGACCCCAGCCACTTTATGGGCTGTGCTAACTGCCACTGGAGTGAGATTTGTGAGCATCTTGCTCCAATACAGCCTGCTTTAGGTGGACTCTTCACCCGTGGGGGTTGTAGTCTTTGTTCCACTGGTGAAAGCAGATTAATCCTGGGCAGGGTGTCTAGCCCCACAAATCTCCTGGTAGACAGAATCTATCGCTTTATCAAAGTTCTTAACATCCTGTAACAGTATAAAATCTCCTGGTGCTTGCATTGTCAACCCGTTTTACCATCCATAAATGACTGTTACAATCTGTCAGCATAGGTTGATGTTTAAAAGAAATCAGACATTACATAAATTTGGTTCAAATGACCATTTTTATGGTTCAGGTAGACTAACTACCATAAACTATATGCAGCACTGGTATAAGTGGACTCAACTTCCAATGAAGTAAGTGGAAATTAAGCGCAGCACTACAGACTACTTCAACTGAGATATCCAAGTCTGGGTTTAGGAGCCTTAACTTTAAGCTTGAAAATTTTTAACCCAGATATCCTGACACTCATTCTTCTGTCAAAAGACTACTCTGATTATTTATTTTAAAAGAATTTGGCACTGTTGACACAAGCCTGTCAAAATATTAAAACCCTACTTCAGTGCTGGAGAGAGGGTCACCGTAATAGAGGCACTTGGATGGAAAGTAGAGGTTAATAAAAGGGGGTAGAAATGGGATTCTCAGGGCACCAAGTGAAGTTCAAAGGAGCACAAAAGTCTCAGGAAAAACTCTGCTTACCTGATTCATTGCTGCTCGCTTGAGTTATTGTTTCATCCTCCTCCTCCTCCTCATCATCACTATCACAGTTTAATGAATGAAAGGCTGTTTCTGGCTCTGTGTCAACCTGATTTGCATCCAATTCTTGCTCAGCAAAGCTTCGCAGTGCAACAAGACGGTGATGTATTGCTGCATACAGGTACCCAGTATCTTTTGAACTTGCCTGTAGAAAATAAAGTGCATACAACCATTGAAAATAACTGCAAAATAACTCTGACTGCATCCCAACCAACCACTGAAGTGCAGATGCAAAGGGGAGAGATTTCAAAAGGACTGAAAAGAGCTAAAATCCCTTAATCAGACACTTATTGTCCTTTGGAGTCAAAAGAATTTATATAAGATTCCAATTTAGTAACTTTGTGAGAAAATCGACTTAAATACAAATAATATTAAGTTTGTCTTAATGGTCTGTGTTTTAGAATTTGTTAAAAATTGTTGGTTGTTTTCTTTGAGATAATGGATGCAACCTTAAAACAAAAATTATGATTCCTCTCAGTGAATGACTCAATTTTTATTGAATACTTAATATTCTCGACTCTGTGCAACTCCTCAGTAACAAAATGTACTTCTGACAATAATAAAACATATATGGATTGTGAAAATTCCTAGTCATATTTCTCGTTAGAGGTAAGTAAAGACAGAATTAACACCAAAAATGAGTTCTCTGATTAACAAATGAAAAGATGCCATGAACTCTGCTGGTGAAGTTGGAAGGAAATCATTTACCATAGGGTAGTTGAAAGCACATGGTCTTCTGGGGCCTGATACTCCACTGCTTTGCACCATGTGGATTCATTTACACCTGTACAAATTCAGAGTAGAAAGATACTAGTCTGATTTGGTAGTTTTATACCCAATTTATATTCACTTTGCACAGGTGTAAGTGACTGCAAGAGTTGCAAAGCAGTAGAGTATCTGGCTCTTCTTCCATGCTGCTCACATTTGCAGCAGCCAAAAACTTTCCTTTCACCATAGCCATGCACAGAAGAAAGCAGTTGAGAGCAATTCAGAGTTGGTGTTTCAGCAGAAATTAGCTCAGTTGTCAACCGAGTAATTTGTCATCACGGGAATATGCAGCTTTTCAGGGACAAAGTCGGCCTAGGGTTGCAAATGTTATAGATCAGACTCAAGTAGCTGCCTTTTTCATTGGTTCTCAAACTTGTTCATATATCTTTGAACCTGAGCCATGGGTGAGCCATTCTTTTTAGGCATATCTGAGGAACTGTCCTAGATTGAGGTGTCAAGAGAGGAGGTTTGGGAACAAATTGATAAATTAAACATTGGTAAATCAGCAGGACGAATCAGATGGTATTCATCCAAGAGTGCTGAAGGAACTCAAATATGAAAGTGTAGAACTACTTACTGGGATACCTAACCTATCACTTAAATCAGCCTCTATACCAGATGACTGGAGGATAGCTAAGGTAATGGCAATTTTTTAAAAAAGGTTCCAGAGCTGATCCTGGCAATTACAGACTAACTTTAATAGCAGGCAATTGGTTGAAACTATAGTAAAGAACAGGATTATCAGACACGCAGATGAACATGATTTGTTGGAGAAGAGTCAATATGGCTTTTGTAAAGGGAAGTCGTGCCTCGTCAATCTATTAGAATTCTTTGAGGGTGTCAACAAGCAAGTGGACATGGATGATCCAGTTGATATAGTGTACTTGGACTTTCAGAAAGCTTTTGACAAGGTCCACACCAAAGGCTCTTAAGTAAAGTAAGAAGTCATGGGATAAGAGAAGGTCCTCCCATGGATCAGTAACTGGTTAAAATCTAGGAAACAATGGTCAGTTTTCACAATGTAAAGAGAAATAGCAGGATCTGTACTGGGACCTGCGCTGTTCAACATATTCATAAATGATCTGGAAAAGGAGGTAAACAGTGATGTGGCAAAGTTTGGAGAAGATACAAAATTACTCAAGAAGACAGTTAAGTCTAAAGATGACTGAAGAGTTACAAAGAGACCCCACAAAACTGGGTGACTGGGCAACAAAATGGCAGATGAAATTCAATGTTGATAAGTGCAAAAGTAATGCACATTGGGAAAAATTATCATATCTATACATACAAAATGATGGGATCTAAATTAGCTGTTACCACTGAAGAAAGAAAGCTTGGATAGTTCTCTGAAAAAAGCTGCTAAATGTGCAGCGGCAGACAAGAAAGCTAACAGAATGTTAGGAACTATTAGGAAACTGATAGATAGTAAGAGAAAATATCATAGCACCACTATATAAATCCATTGTATGCCCACACCTTGAATACTGCATGCAGTTCTGGTCACCACATCTCAAAAAAGATATATTAGTATTAGAAAAGGGCAACAAAAATGACTAGGGGTATGGAAAAGCTTTCGTATATGGAAGATTAAAAAACTGGGACTGTTCATCTTAGAAAAGAGATGACTAAAGGGGGGATATGATAGAGGCCTATAAAATCACAAATGATGTGGAGAAAGTGAATAAGGAAGTGTTATTTACCCATTCACATAAGACAAGGATCGGGGTTACCCAATGAAATTAAACCTGCTGCCTATTAAACAAACATAAGGAAGTACTTCTTCACACAATGCATAGTCAACCATTGCCAGGGGATATTGTGAAGGCCAAAACAATAACTGGGTTCAAAAAAGAATGAGGTAAGTTCATGGAGGATAGGTCCATCAATGGCTCTTAGTCAAGTTGGCCAGGGATGCAATCCCATGCTCTGGGTGTCACTAAGCCTCTGACTGACAGAAGCTGGGACTGAACAACTGAGGGTGGATCACTTGATAATTGCCCTGTTCTGAACATTCCCTCTAAAGCTTCTGGCACTGACCACTGTCAGAAGACAGGATACTGGGCTAGATGGACCAATGGTCTGACCCAGTATGGACATTCTTATGGTCTTATATATCATATTGGCGACTCTTGTGGACTACCTGCCCTTCTAGTCACGATTGCATGGACTATTCCCCCCACCATCAACCACACCCACCACTTTGAATAATATACCTGTGGCAACTATAGCAATTGTTTCTATGCAGAAGGAAAAATCAGGAAAGTGTGTTGATATATTTTAGGCATCTTTTAATGTTATTTAGCATCATGGAGTAGCCAGTTCCACAGATCACTGATGGTCCACAGACCACAGTTTGGGAACAATTTGTATACCATTGCTTTAGTGACCCCTGCTGGCTGTCTCATACAGTGATCTGGTTATCTCCTTGGGCCATATCAGACCTTCAACTTTTTCCACAAAACAGCAATTGACCTCAATGGTAATTGTGTACATGTTATAGCCTTACCCTTTTTACCATAAGGAGGCTTGCCAGAACAAGGAATCTGAGCTAAATTGCAAGTTCTAGATACTTGTTCTTTTTCAATTTTTTCTTACCTGTATTAGAAATACTTTAACAGAATGGTCTTCTAAGTCTGTCGCAGTGATGCACAGACTCTTGCGATTTGCTCTTTCTATTGCCATCTGAGTCCAGAGTTTGGTGTTGAGAATCAGTCTCAAACTGCCTTGATTTCGCATAACTAAAACAGGAATGCTTATATATTAGACATTACATGGAAATTGAAACCTCCCTGTTGTTCCAGCAGATTTATTCAGTACTGCTATAAAAATCATATTTCCATTAACTTTGCATTTCAGGGGATTATAACCTAACATTTTGAAAGAGGTGGGGGGTTAAATTTCTTTACTATACTTTGATATTTTT
>NW_020664420.1:18344880-18424577 GCF_002925995.2 Terrapene triunguis
TTTTACCAGAAAGGCACAGATTTTTGCTAGGGCCATTCCTGTTTCTTAAAAATAACAACATTACATTGCCATGCCTTTAAGTTTGCTGCTCTATAATCACTCAACAGTCTGTGGAGCTGCCTGGAAATAGTGAACTCTCTGTGTGTGTTTGGGGAAGTGTGTTCCACTTCCAAAACTAGCCCATTTCAGTGACAGGTAGTCCATAGGTGACAAAATCACTTGTCCCAAGTATGACCAAGGTTTGAATTTTTGTTCAGAAATGTGCTGAGGGCAGGGAGGGGGAAGGCTGTGATGCTCTGTAAGCCATGTGGAAGCTAACAAAGCATCCTGTTGATTCCCTCATGGATTCTGACCCACTCCCGGGTGCTGATAGCTGCAAACTTTTCCTGAAGCAGGAACTCCAGATAAGTAGTCAGATTGCAGAGAAGGAATATTTTCCAGGGCCACCTCGGTAGCTGATCAACCCACTCCACCATAGATGTGCTGTTCAGTCACTTTTCATTTGAATACTTCGGATGTATACACTGCAGGTTTTCCACCAGCAGCTTAGAATAACATCTCCCTTTGCCAATAGGGCACCACAAGAACAGTTATTGTCAGGCACTACCTCCCAGTAGTCAGGCCTAGTGGTCGGAGTGAGGTCAAAGCTGGACGTAGCATTGGGCCTGGGCCAAGGGTGGCACTGGTCTCAAGATCCAGGGACAGGCTGGGGCCGGAACCGAGATCAGAGGCTGTAGACCAGCCAGAATCAGTACCAGAGCCAAAGTCCAGGTGCAAGACAGGGGTTGAAGCCAGGTGGTCAGAGACCAGGGACAAGCCAAGTCAGTACCATAGCCAGGGTCGAGACACAGGCCAAAGGTCAAAGCAGGGTAGTCAGAGTCCAAGGGTCCAGGGAAAGTCAGAAGGTGGAGGCAAGGCTGGAGCGTGTTGGTAACAGGGCTGGAGCAAGGTCAGAGTAGGGCAAGGACCAGGAGCAGGGCTCAGGCAAGGCTGGGGCAGGAACAGGATCAAGAGCCGCCTGGGAGTCTCGAGAGTCTGATACACTGCAAGGAAGCAGGAGGGTTCCTGGCCAGGTAGTGCTATTTCACAGACTGATCTGCAGCTCTGGCAGGGTTGGAGAAGTACCTGAGCCTGGAGGTCATCTGACCCAGGCTCGGCTCAGGGAGAGGTTGCTGCTGCTTGCCTGACGGTTGACTCACTGCTGGAAAAGTAAATCAGTGAAGCTAGGTTATTGCTGCATGCCTGAGCAGTGACACAGTTCAGCTCCATTGGCGGGGCAGCTGAGTGAGCAGCCCTAGTTTGGGTTTGCCTCACAGTTATGTCTTCCAAAATGGGAAAGACTTGAAATGTTAGAAAAACCCTTTTGTTGTAAGGCCACTGACTGTCCTCCCACCTCCAACACAGGTAGTTAGGACATTTTTGTAAAACAAAAGCAACTTGGAATTTTTAACATATCATTGTCTGTGTACTGCTGTAATGGCGATTAACCAGGCTGTGCCCAGGGAGATTCTTTGGACTGAAGCATCCCTTTCACAATATACTGCAGTTCAGTTTTGAATGTCATATTTTATGTCCTTGAAATTCCACAAACATTAATTCTGTGCTCCTCCAGTGAGCTATTTGCGACAATAACCTTCTGTGTCTTGTCCTATTGCAGGCCCCTTGACCTCTACTGGCTGCTATCCCTCCACAGCTCGACCTCAGTGCAGTACAAGCCTGGCCCAACGTACCTCCACAGACTGTTCCAAGAGGAGTGTTTCCGTGGTGATCTTGGTCGAAGTTCTTGAGCGAGTGGGCCAACCAGCAGGTCCAGTACCAGAAGCAGAGGGACTTAACATTGGAGAAGAGGCATGCCAAGAGGCAGGAGGAAAGGCTGAGGCTCACCGCACAGCTTGAGGACAGGGTTTTAGCAAAGGAGCAGGCACTTGCTTCACAGTTCCTGGAACAGGAATGGCAGCTAAGGGAGGAGGAGGAGAGCTCAGCAGAGAGAACTGTTTGAGCAGCTCATCTCAATCAGGGCTGCAAGCTTATCGGCTCCTGCTGCCTCTCCCACACCATCTCCTGATTCCCCTGCGACGTATTCTCACTCCAGAAAACTTGGAAAATGCCACATCTGGGTGGCTCATGCAATCAGCCCCATAAGCAGCTGGGCAGGGCAACTAAACACCTGGCAGCTCTCCATCTTGCCCCCTCTCCTGTTGATATCTCCGCCTCAGCACCAAGTGCACAGAAAACAAGGAAAGAAGAGAAAGGAGAACGGAGGCCAGGGGACATGCAGTGGTAGAGTGATTCTGTTGTGTTTGCACTGGTTCATACACTTCGTTTGTTTGTTTTGGAAATGTTCTTTTGTAACTGTTTCGGTGTTTTAGTGGCAATGGGTGACCGTTGCAGTGTTTTAACACATTTATAAATAAAGCCTTTTATGTCATCAGGAAAGTTTATTGCTATACTGCATCTCATCATACAATCATGATTTGAAATAACAAAGCTAAACACATGATCAGGAACAATTAGGAATTACTACACACATGCTATTCCTCTATACAGTTAGGTACAACAAGTCACACATCAATAACTTCCTGATGTGAATCCATACTGTGAATCATCCCCCACTCTATCCCCAATTCATAATTCAGCATGTCATTCATAAGTACATTGCATGACAATCAAGTCCCCACCCTTCCCCAAGTACTGAACCCCCAAATCAATTAGCCCCTTAACTCCCACAAGCAGATTCATAGAGGTACTATTCCCCCTCTTCCATGGGGCTATGGAAGTCCATAACATAGGAGCACAGAGCATCCCTGACTGCTGTTGCCTGTGTGCATCTAGCTCCAGCTGTGGTAGGTGCACTTTCTGACTGAGTGTTCAGCAACCCCTTGCTGTCATAGGTCCATTCAGGGGGAAATGGGTCACCTCTTCCTCCTGGTCCATCTCGTGCTTTTGGTGGCTCAGAAAAAATTGCCGAAATGTCCACCAGTGCCTCATGGAAGCTCTGCCCGTTTCCCGTCTCAAGAGTGAAAGTGCAAGCCAGACAACTTCTTGAAAACGGGTCTCCTCCATGTTGCTCATCTGGCTGTGTCGGTGGGCTGTTCAACCTTCCTATAACATGCAGGGTGGGCAGTAAAGTTTTCCCACAGTGTACCATGGACAACGGGCTAGACTGGCCACATTTCAGGAGGGCACTAGGGAGTCTGGGATATGGATGGATTGAGTTGGGTCTATATGATGCATTGTGGATGCCAGAGCCCCAAGTTCAAGCCCAGGTTAGAAAATTCTTAAGGTAGGGTTAAAAATCAGTGTAGACACTCAAGCCCTGGGTTCTCCAACACAGGTCAGCTGACTTGAATCCCACTAAGCCTGGGCTTATACTACAGGGTAGACATACCCTTAAAGTCCAGGTAACTCATGCAGAGGTGTAAGGGGAAGTTCTTACTCCCCTGCATAGGCATATAGTTCAAGTTATAATCTGCCTATAAACCTTCTTTTCCTTTTTGGCTGATGTGTGCATTTTTTTCAGCTAACAGCTACACAGACACATGTAGAGCAACAAGCCAGAGGACAAAACCGAACACATGCTATTCTTTAGATACACAGAAAAAAAACCACAATGCTTTGACTAACTTACCCTATTGTTTTAGGGCTACAAAGATGCATGGAGATAGATGGCCTTACTGTTGTCTCAGAACTTGCTGAGTTTTCTGCTGGGCAATGAGGGTTCTCTTCAGACAACTGGAAACGATTAATATGATCAATTGGAAATGTTGGAAAAAATTAATTTTGGCTCATCTTGCACTATAAATAGTTTTACCAGAAATTAGGGCCTGCAAAGCCAAATGCATTTGAGAAAGTATTTCTGACAAGAGTAAGCCTATGCATGATGGGTCCACTTTCATGAGTTAAGATCATTCATGTGGTGGTTTGCAGAGACAGGCCCACGTTTATTGTGTGAAGCAAGCCAGTGCAATTCCTAACCAGATTTTTTAAAAAATTCTTAGAAAGTAATGTTTTCCCAACCCTCTACCCCAAATTCAGATTGAATTACAAGTTTACAGCAGCTGCACACTCATCAAGCAACCGTATGGGCAGTTTAGCAAGGGCTGGATTTTCCAAAGCGCTCAGCATTGGTACAATTGCTCCACTAAAGTCAAAAGCAAAACTCCTGTTGACTTCAATGGGAACAGAATTAAACTAATACTGAAGAGTTCTCTGTAAAATACTTAATTTCAGTGAAATATTATTAGAGCTCAGGCCGATGGAAAAACCCCCAGACATGTATATTTGACATTGAAGTTACATTTTTACCTGAATATTTGCTTTCTCTTTAGTTTTGGAAGATGCCAGTGTATTTTCAGTGCACATCTGCCTTCTTTCCTCACATATCTGAGACTGTGGTGGCTGTAAAATGGCAGGTCTTATGACAGTCCATTGCTGAATTTGTGACAAGGGTCCTTGCAAAATACAAAATAAAAGGTTAATATATGCAACCTTTCCTTCACATTTAAACACCACATTTGTGTCTTGCTTTTTCTGACTCATAATGTAGATAGGCTGTGGAATTTTAAATTAATTGTATGTAAGTGTTATTGTTAATACCTGCCACCCTTTCCTGTTTGAAGTCCCTTCTAAAAACCCTGCCAAATAAAGGAGTGATGTAATATTTAATAAAACAAATCTGCACTGATTGTGATAAATCCATCTTCTGATTATACGAAGCTTGATTCTGCACCCATGGAAGTCGACAGGAGTTTTGCCTTGACTTCACTGGGAGCAGAGTTCAGTCCTTGTTAACATTATGTATCGGAAATGTATACTTGGGATGATATTCATTCCTGAGCAGTGGCCTGAACATAGCCCATGAACCACTTAAGTTTTCAAAATAGGGCTTTAAGTGGAATTAAGTGGTTTACAGGCTTATGATACAGGCCTTCTGCACAGGAGGTGAATATCAGCTGTAGAGAGTAAGCTGGCTGGGCCAGGAACTGTCTACGTTTTACCTGCTCTGTACAGTGTTGAGCACACTGTGGATCAACAACTAATAAATATTACAATATTAACAATAGTTACCTTTTTCTGTTCTTGTGATGTCATGGTTTCTTTGGAGAAGAGCTGAGGTCATGAATATGTTATTCTTTACTGCAAAAGAAGTGTTTATCCACAGTGCTTAATTGTTTATCTGCATTTCTGTAGCCCTCATCACTGCAGCATCTGAGCATCTCACAAACATTAATGCGTTTATTTCACACCACCTCTTTGAGGAAGGAAAATATTATCCCCATTTTATGGAAGGGGAAACCTAGGCACAGTGAGAGTGACTTCCCCAGGAACTCTAAGACAGAGCCAGGAATTGAATCCAGATATCCTGGGTGTCAGCCACTACTTTAACCACACAACTGTCTTTCTTTAGCTTTACAGCTCACGGGCATGATAATGTCATCCAGTCAGAATATCCTTTCAGATCTGCAAAAGAGACCCAAGAGTACAATGGAAATTCTGGAGATCTAGCATGTGCTGGTAGTGATGACCATCATGATAACTGTAATGATGGTCAGTGTGTGGCACTGCTGCTGCTGCTGCTTTTATATGGTTTCCAAATGCTACCAAGAAATGTTCAGAAGAGCTGCCAGCCTTGTCCCATCAATAGCGTGCTATAAAATTACATGTCTCATAATCCATATATGAACTCCTCCATTCCATTCCAAGATGATTCTGGTTTGTTGCTATATCAATTTTGTACCCTTACCAGATTATTTAGAAACCCCTAATCAACAATTTTTTTAATCCAAAGGTTTTCAATGTGGGAGTCATAAACAGGTGTCATGGTTTGTGACCACCCTGCACTTCCCTTATGGATAAATGGGAGAGTGATCCCTGCTAAATCTTGGCAATGGAGAGTGTTCCCAGTATGGAAAATGGTGTCACTGAATATGCGAATCACTGTTTTAGTCCAAACATATCTCGCTCACACCATTTCTTCAACTCCATTCCGTGTTTACTGTCCATAATATTTGACATAATATTTTATAGGTTACTATAACCGTCCACCTACTTGCTACAAGCCTTTGTAAATCTCAAAAACATCTGAGTTGCAACAGTGAATAGACTCTGCACAACCCAGTGCGGCATATGGCATAGGCTGCTTGCATCCCATCCAAACAGCAGCTCTCTCATGCGCAGAGTATTCCCTAGCACAAGGAGATATTAGTGCGACATTGACTGAGAAATGAGTGCCATCTACTGAATCACCAACACGGCTTGCTGAACATCGCGAAGTTCCTTTCTCTCATTCACATACTGACTTGGCCCAGCCCAGTTAGCTCAGTCCCACAGAAATAGCAGTTTTATTTTGTTATTTTACTGATTTTTGGTTTAAGTGAATATTTACTGAATAATATTTTTAATTACCTGGCTGTGATGGAGGAAAGGTCGGAAGGATGGTACAGGAAGATGATCTCACTCTTTTCTGAGAGAGTGCGGTATCTGAAAACATAAGAGACTGAAATTATCCTTAGTTCAAAGCACAGTACCTGAATATGGATTTTTCATGTTAGCAAAATGTATTTGTCATGGATGAGCAGAATCTACCTGTATCGGGCAACTATTAAGGCTTTGTAGCGTAGACTTTGAATTTCCAACCATTGCTAGTACTAGTGCAGTTTCAGCATAGAGAAAGAGCTGCCAGCTGCCAACATTTTTGACCATACCATCATCTAGACTTTCTCAGATTAGGGCTAGATGTCATGGTGGTTCAAGTGCCAAGAGGTTAGTCTACACTGGTACTCCTATTGTTGCTACCACCAATGATACTGAACACAAAGGTAGGAAAAATATAGTACAGGTACAGCCTAATAACCCTTTTGTTATTATAGCAAAAGTCTGAGACTACCAGTCTTTTTTTTTTTTTTTTTTGTATGGAGCTGTTCAGGTCTAAGTAGATGTAGGAATGATCTAGGTATGATTTTAAGGGTAGATAAAGTTAGGTTAATTTGACCCTTTTAACTAAATGGGTTAAGTTTATCAACGGCTGGGTGAAACAAAATATTATTTACCTATATTAAGGCCCAAATTTTGAGGAAAGCATATGGCCCCATCATTATAATAACGACACACTTTAAAATAGAATTTCTACTGCACATGCTCAGTACATAGTGGTCTGCAGTGACTTGTGTGTGTGTTCCCTCAATATTGTGGAAATAACCCCACCACCTTGAAGGGGTTTCCAAGTCAGATGATAACTAGTTGGAGGGGAAAGCCCTTATCAGCATGGCTTCTCAATTCCATGGGTCCCCCTGGGCTTATGGGGTTGAACAATGAACATCTTCCACAGGGTAAGAAATCCTTCCCTTGACCTAGTCAAAAGATTCCAGGGAAACTCATAATTGAAACACATGGACCTTCCACTGCCTTATGTGGAAATAACTCACGTATGGACCGGGGTCCCTCTGTTAATTTAAAACCAATATTTTTTCAGACTTAGGAAGGAGCAAGTTCCTCACTGAGAATTACTTGCAGACTAACTTCAAAGTTTAAAAGTTTTGCTGACTTAGAATTATTCTAACCAAAATGTGTATCTGAATAATGAGGAAAATATTTTTTCTAGCTTATCAATTTATAAAATATAATTACAATTATAACCAAATTGAGCTAAATGACATACCCATGTAGAACTGCGAGTCGGACGTTTGGAAAGTAAAAGATGAAGACCTTGCCCGTTTCCTGGAACAACCAATGAAATCTAAGAGACACATAACATATCATGTACTGTAAAATCAAATTTTCCAACAGATTTCAGTAAATTATTGCAGTACAGAATTCTAATATTAAAGGTCTAAAATTAAAGCCTGGCCTGGACCTGACCTGAGTACAGACAACCCAAACTAACCCAAGAGTATTAAGTCATTTTTAGATGCAACTCAACCCAACACTTTCCCCGAATCTGAGTCAGTGTGACTGCCTCGTCCTTGGGGCTCGGCCTGCTGGGGGCTTCCCATTCCCCACATCCCTTGCCTGCAAATCGTCTCCAGCTGCCGCCTGCCCATGGGGTCAGTGCAGTGGGGGCTGCATGCCTGATCCTGCTGGCCACCGCTGCCTTGCTGTGCTGTGTGTGCTGCAGAGTGAGAGGCACTGCAACTCAGTGGCAGCAGCCACTGTGCTGACCTCATGGACAGGAGGAGGTGCTCAGAGATGACTAGACCCAACATGACCTGAGAGGTTTTGGGCTGTTTTTAGATGCAACCTGACCCAAATCCGATACTTGTAGTTGGATCCCATTGGGTTTGGTCAGGTTGCAGGGCTCTAGCAGAATCTACTCATGGAAGGGGCTCTTGATGCCTCATTAAAGGCCTGATCCAAAGCCCATTGAGATCAATTCCACTCCCACTGACTTCACTGGTCTTTGGATCAGGCTTTTTTTTCACTATGCAGCAGGCTGTATGGCACTCAGCTGATTTTAAAGAGACGGCTGAAACAGGACTCTGGATTCACAGTACACTTCCATGTATGGGGTCACGTTATAACAAGACCTGAAGGAAGTGAAGAGATCATTCAAAAGGTAACACTTGTGTGAGTGCTGCAGGGGAGCTGAAATTTGGATTGGGGTGTGTGCGTGACAAAGGAGGACAAAAGTGGCGACTCTGTACCCTATATATAGTCTTAATCCACCCACGACAAATTGACTTGTTACATACAAAGTGAAATTCGAATCACTACTAATGCATGCAATGGACTCAGGACTTAAAAATACTCCATTTAGTAATATACCCTTTATAGCAAGTTTATTATAAAGGGTTTTAATTATGCAATTATTACCATTTTCAGCCTTGCAAACCAGGTCTTCTGCAGGCCTCTGGGAAAAAACAAAACAAAATGTGTCAATGGGTATGTCTACACTGCAGTGTCACCCGACCCAGGCTCGTGGGACTCAGGCTGCGGGGCTATAAAATTGCAGTGTAGATGTTTGGGCTCAAGCTGGCACCCGGGCTGTGAAACGCTTCCCCCTCGTGAAGTCCAGGCTCCACGATCAGGCCCTTTATTTCCTGATTTTCTGGCTGCTTTATGACCAAAGCAAAAGGAAGAAGCTTAAGTGTTACCTTGAAAGGTCGTTCTTTCTTTTCAAAAACAAATATGGGCTGAGCAATAACTGACGTCTCTGGAAAAGGAAAGAGGTCACTTTTAGAACATGTGAATTAAACTATTTATCGTAATGCTGCATTCAAAATTAAACTGACATCCACTGAAAAGTTTAAATCAAAGTATTTATCATCTTCTAAAAATACAGGGCTTGGTCCTGCAGTCCTTACTCAAACAAAACTCCCATTAAGCCTACTGTGACTTGTGCCTAGCTTTGGCTGCAGGATTCGGCCCCATATTTTTAAACTTCTTTTAGACCAAAAATAATGCTTTTCATCCAGCAGGATCCCAAAATACTTTACAGACTATGGGCTTGAGTCTATTTCCAAGCACACCCAAAATTCCCTCAATTTCAATAAGAATGCTAGATAGATTAAACAGATATTATTTTGGGCCAAATTCTAATATCCTTACTCAGTTTTTGCTTAGTTCTTGGAAAAAAGTACCTTATTACACCCCACCTTCTCATATAAGGCTTGATATTACACCCACTGAAGTTAATGGGGGTGTTGCTTTGACTTTAGTGGGTGTAGGATCAGACCAATTAGCGCCATCCCTGTAGTAGCTGAGCCCGTCTAAAACATCTCTTAATTTCATCCAGCATTCAATAGCTAAAAAATGCTCCCCTGCAACCATTTTGGCCAGGTCACACCTCTCCCTCCTTGAGTCTCTCCACTGGCTCAGGATCTCGTCCCACATAAAATTCAAACTCCTTGTCATAACTTTCAAGACTACGTGCTGGTTTGCCCCAGCCTACAACATTTCTCATATTTCCTATCATTCATCATTATGGACCAGATCCAAAGCCCACTGAAGTCAATGAAATACTTCCACTGACTTCGGTGGCTTTGAATCTAGCCCTTTGTCCTTTCATCCTGCCTACTCCTCTCACCATCCTTTCCTTCCTCCCACTCTCACCTGGGTGTCTTTTTTTGGTACTCTTCTGTATCGTTGGAAAGTCAACTCTATTCCTCTCTGCCAAACATCCCTGCTCTCATTCAAGTCCCCCCATAAACCCCACTTCCTGTGCTATCTGTCTCTAATTTAAAAGATTCAAGTTTATACGATTTTCTATATTATTATTGATTAGTATTTGCAGTGACAGCTATGTGCTTCATAGAAAATACACAGAAAACACATCCCTGCCCCGAAGAGCTTACAATCGAAGGCCCTGACTTCAATGTGACTACTCATGTGAGTAAAGTTAAGCATGTGTGTAAGTGTTTGCCTTATTGGAACTAAAATGATGACCATGAGAGACATATGAGGATTTAAAATCACTAGGAAGGAGAAGGAGGAAAAAGTACATGAGTTACAGAAATGAGCATGCATAGTCACTGAGTTAAGATATATATAATTCTTGATGGGTCAAAAGCACGGGGGGGTTGTTGTTTGTTTTTAAGTGGAAATACTCAATTTTTGTTATCTTCAGAAGTCAGTTTTTAAGAATGATTTGAATGAGACACTCTACCTCATATAAATCACATTATTTTTATTTGCTTTAACCATTGTCCCCCCTTTTCCTAACAGTTTCTTTTGTTTGTTATCTTCATGTTCAGTGTTTGTCTAGTTTAGAGCCAAACTGTTCCTGGCTATAACCTAGGGGTGTAGTGGGGAGGGTTTACTCCACCCTTGAAACTTCCCACAAGTGTTTGGGACAATTGCAATCCTTGTACTAAGGGGTGCACAGGCACTGCTTCCTCTTTCCCCCCCCTCAGCATGCAAATCACCCCCAAGAGGGCACAGAGGAGGTGGGGGCATGTCACACATGGCACTAGGGTTGCCATGCATCCAGTTTTCAACAGGAATGCCCGGTCGAAAAGGGACCCTGGCGGCGCCAGTCAGCGGCAAAGCAGGGCTAAGGTAGGCCCTGCTTGCCCTGGCTCTGCGTAGCTCCCCGAAGCGGCCAGCATGTCCAGCCCCTAGGCGCAGAGGCGATCAGGGAAGCTCTGCGTGTTGCCCCTGCCTCCAGCGCCAGCTCCACAGCTCCCATTGGCCGTGAACCATGGCAAGTGGGAGCGGCACCTGTGGGGGTGGGCAGCGCTCACCATGCAAAGCCGCTTGGCCAAGCTTCCACCTAGGGGCTGGACATGCTGGCCGATTCCGGGAGCAGTGTGGAGCCAGGGCAGGCAGGGAGCCTGCCTTAGCCTCGCTGCGCCACCAACCGGGAGCTGCCTGAGGTAAGCACCACCCGGATGGAGCCCGCACCCCCACCCCAAACCCCTGCCCCAGCTTGGCGAAAGTGAGTGAGGTTGGGGGAGGGCCTCAGAGAAGGGGCAGGGCAAGGGTGTTTGGCTTTGTGTAATTAGAAAGTTGGCAACCCTACGTGGCCTCACTACCACATTTTTATTGTCCATTCTTATGCATTCTGTTATTATGGGGGCTGATCAGTGCTGGAGTACATCAAGCCCCAAAGGTGCCAGTAACATGTCAGTGACTTGGAGGCAAATACTGTATGTGCTTCAGCAGCTAGACTTCGTAGGCATTAGCCCTAGTGAAAGGTACTGTTCCAGGGCTGGCAGGAAAGGGAAAGGGTGCAAAACAGAGTACAGAGGCTTAAAAAGTTACAGTTCAAAGTGGGGCAGCCCAATGGAGAGTTGGGGCTCTTCAGGCCTAGTGCCTGGGATGCCCTCTCCAGTCCAGTCTCTATTCAAGCAAATAGGGGCTTACAGGTTTCCAGGCGAGGATCAGTTAGCAGTGTCTCTCTGATTGGGGGCCCCTCTGCACTGGCTCCCTGCCCAGTTGCTGCTGTTCCCCCCCATCAGTCCCACACACAGCTGCATCCAGTGTGATATCTGGCAGTCACAGTCTGTTCTGCATGTGGCTCTGTACACAGTTCCTGGGGCTGCTTCTCTGCAGTGCCAGGCTAGCCATGCAGCCACTGTTTTCAAATAGAACCTGGTCATTTCCTGGTTCAGGACCTTTCCTCTTCCCTTTCCAGTAAGAAGGGGATGTGCAGTGGGGACAAGCTGATTTGAGTTGTAGTCTGCTCTTAATAGATCCCCATTTTCAACCCGCATTTTCTAGCTATTTCAACCAGTGGACTAAAAACCCCAGTTCTGCAACCCCTTTCACACGTGACTTACCTGGGATCAATTACTCGAGTAAGGCTCAGGCCTTTATACAACTCCTGTGCAGCAAGCAGACTGAAAAAAACCCCTTTCAGTAATGAATGGACCAATGTAATTGCAAAGGAAGAAGCAAAATTTGGCCCACTCTGGTCATTTGGTGTCTTGCCACAGGGGTGACCAGATAGCAAATGTGGAAAATCGGGACAAGGAGTGGTGGTGGTGGGTGTAATAGGCACCTATATAAGACAAAGCCCCGCATATCAGGACTATCCCTATAAAATCGGGACATCTGATCACCCTACTTGCCACTCACCATTTTAAAAACATTGAGATAGCTGAATATACCTCATAAAGATGTGATTTTTATAACAGGGATTTCTCACAGGATCAACACATTAAAATATCTACCTTTCCCCCCCACACACACACAGTTCTGCAAACATAAGAGTGACATCTTTATCTTGGTTTGCATACCCACTGGTGGTCAAACTGTTCTAACTGCACAATCAGTTGCTAATGGTATAATAGAGTGGGGTGGCCAAACCACAGCTCGTGAGCTGCATGCAGCTCTTTTACAGTTCAAGCCCCCCACGTTCCCCCCCATTCTCTACCTACCAGACTGGAGGGGCAGGAAGCTCAGGGCTTCTGCCCCCCTACAGTGGGGGCTTCTGCCAGAGACAACTGGTGCCTGCTGAGAGCAGCGGCCCCTCCCTGCAGCTCCTATCTGTTTGCCACGGCCTCTCCACACAGAACGAACACCTGGGTCCTGCAGGGAGGGGCTACTGAGAGTAAGAGGGTGTGTGTGCCTGGGAGGGCATGACTTAAGCTGTTGGAGGTGAACCTTTAAATTGTGCCCCCCCTTTAGCTTCTTGGGGAGAGGCTGCAGGGATAGCTGCTGCCTCTCCCCATAGCTGCAGCTCCCAACATGCTGGCTCCAGCAGCTGCAGTGGGGGACCAAATTGCACTGTGTGACCAAGCGAGGCTAGAAAACCCTGGCAAAAATCAGGAGGGAACGTGACCCCACATGCCTCCCCCCACGCATCACTTCTGCCCAGTGGAAAAGGGACTCAGGGCTTCAGCCCCTCAAGGCATGCCTGCTGGGGCTCAGGACTTCAGCGGGAGTGGGGCTGAAGCCCCAAGCAGGCACCTTCCACAGGGCTAAAGACCTGAAATCCCCCTCCCTACAGGGCTAAAGCCCTGAGTCCCGGCAGGTGCCTCCTGTGGGACTGAAGCCCCGAGCCCCAGCAGCTGCTCCCTGACTCTTGAACTTCTGAAGATTGTCCTATGTGGCCTGGAGGGTCAGTAAGTTTGGCCACCCCTGCATTAGAGCTTAACATTTAGTAATAAAATATCTGAACAACTGTTAAATTACCCATGTAAGTAAGTGTTGCTCACAGAAACCAGGTGCAAAAACATGAAACTGATTATTTATCACTGGAGTGAACTGGTAGTAGTTTAGAAACAAGGTAATTCATAGATTCTAGGACTGGAAGGGACCTCAAGAGGTCATCGAGTCCAGTCCCCTGCCCGCATGGCAGGACCAAATACTGTCTAGACCATCCCTGATAGACATTTATCTAACCTACTCTTAAATATCTCCAGAGATGGAGATTCCACAACCTCCCTAGGCAATTTATTCCAGTGTTTAACCACCCTGACAGTTAGGAACTTTTTCCTAATGTCCAACCTAGACCTCCCTTGCTGCAGTTTAAGCCCATTGTTTTCTCCCTCCTCCTTATGACACCCTTTTAGATACCTGAAAACTGCTATCATGTCCCCTCTCAGTCTTCTCTTTTCCAAACTAAACAAACCCAATTCTTTCAGCCTTCCTTCATAGGTCATGTTCTCCAGACCTTTAATCATTCTTGTTGCTCTTCTCTGGACCCTTTCCAATTTCTCCACATCTTTCTTGAAATGCGGTGCCCAGAACTGGACACAATACTCCAGCTGAGGCCTAACCAGAGCAGAGTAGAGCGGAAGAATGACTTCACGTGTCTTGCTAACAACACACCTGTTAATACATCCCAGAATCATGTTTGCTTTTTTTTGCAACAGCATCACACTGTTGACTCATATTTAGCTTGTGGTCCACTATAACCCCTAGATCCCTTTCTGCCGTACTCCTTCCTAGACAGTCTCTTCCCATTCTGTATGTGTGAAACTGATTTTTTCTTCCTAAGTGGAGCACTTTGCATTTGTCTTTGTTAAACTTCATCCTGTTTAACTCAGACCATTTCTCCAATTTGTCCAGATCATTTTGAATTATGACCCTGTCCTCCAAAGCAGTTGCAATCCCTCCCAGTTTGGTATCATCCGCAAACTTAATAAGCGTACTTTCTATGGCAATATCTAAGTCGTTAATGAAGATATTGAACAGAGCCGGTCCCAAAACAGACCCCTGCGGAACCCCACTCGTTATGCCTTTCCAGCAGGATTGGGAACCATTAATAACAACTCTCTGAGTACGGTTATCCAGCCAGTTATGCACCCACCTTATAGTAGCCCCATCTAAATTGTATTTGCCTAGTTTGTCGATAAGAATATCGTGCGAGACCGTATCAAATGCCTTACTAAAGTCTAGGTATACCACATCCACAGCTTCTCCCTTATCCACAAGACTCGTTATCCTATTGAAGAAAGCTATCAGATTGGTTTGACATGATTTGTTCTTTACAAATCCATGCTGGCTGTTCCCTATCACCTTACCACCTTCCAAACGTTTGCAGATGATTTCCTTAATTACTTGCTCCATTATCTTCCCTGGCACAGAAGTTAAACTAACTGGTCTGTAGTTTCCTGGGTTGTTTTTATTTCCCTTTTTATAGATGGGCACTATATTTGCCCTTTTCCAGTCTTCTGGAATCTTTCCCGTCTCCCATGATTTTCCAGAGATAATAGCTAGAGGCTCAGATATCTCCTCTATTAGCTCCTTGAGTATTCTAGGATGCATTTCATCAGGCCCTGGTGACTTGCAGGCATCTAACTTTTCTAAGTGATTTTTAACTTGTTCTTTTTTTATTTTATCTGCTAAACCTACCCCCTTCCCATTAGCATTCACTATGTTAGGCATTCCTTCAGACTTCTCGGTGAAGACCGAAACAAAGAAGTCATTAAGCATCTCTGCCATTTCCAAGTTTCCTGTTACTGTTTCTCCCTCTTCACTAAGCAGTGGGCCTACCCTGTCTTTGGTCTTCCTCTTCCTTCTAATGTATTGATAATTATTGTAATTAATAATTATAATTATTAATATGGAGTGTTACTATAGTTATTTTTTAAATTTTCAAAGTAATTTACTAATATCGTGGCCCATCTTGCAGTCCTTACTCTTTTTACTCCTGCTTACACAAGGGCTGAATTTAGCCACATCAGTATTTCTGGCAATGAAATGTAACACATCTGTGATCACCAAGGACTTCATGGTTGTCACTGTATTGTCCACCACAGACTTTCACAGTGAGAGCAGGAAGAGAGCTTTGGCTCCACAAGCACAATCCCCCATGACTTCAGCTAAAGGAAAATCTCTGTTAGCTGATAGCAGCAAAGGACATGTGCTGCAGCACTTAGATGAGCAATTCCAATTCTATCCAGCAGAGGGGGGAATAGTACATATAAACCAGTGGCTCTCAACCTTTCCAGACTACTGTATCCCTTTCAGGCATCTGATTTGTCTTGCAAGTTTCACCTCACTTAAAAACTACTTACTTACAAAATCAGACAAAAATACAAAAGTGTCACAGTGATAACCACTGATATAAACAACAACAGTTCATTGCGATATTCATTTATTAAATACAACTATTTTTCTCTCTCCCCTCCCCCATTTATTAAGGTTCAAGCTTAAATACTAAAGAACACCTTCAAGTTACCTCTTAAAATGTAAAATCCAGCACAATATTTTAAAGATACATTTACCATTTTAAAGCCTGGAGCATATTACATTAGCAAAGAAAGAACTGGAGTGAGAAAGGAACCCGTTGATTCCACATCAGCTATCACTGAGTCAGCCTGGCTGGAACTAGAAGACTGCAGGAGTTAGGAAACCCTTTGCCAGAACACTATTAATTTTTTTTTCAATAACAGTTCTAAACTGTAAAAAGCAACAGAGAGTCCTGTGCAGGGCCGGCTCCAGGCACCAGCTTAACAAGCAGGTGCTTGGGGCGGCCAAGGGAGAGGGGCGGCACCTGCGGCAATTCGGGGCGGCAGGTCCCTCACTCCCTCTAGGAGCGAAGGACCTGTCGCCGAACTGCCGCCGGCGATCGCAGCTTTTTTTTTTTTTGCTTGGGGCGGCAGAAATGCTGGAGCCGGCCCTGGTCCTGTGGCACCTTTAAGACTAACAAATGTATTGGAGCATAAGCATGTACATGCATCCGACGAAGTGAGCATTCACCCACGAAAGCTTATGCTCCAATACATTTGTTAGTCTTAAAGGTGCCACAGGACTCTCTGTTGCTTTTTACAGACCCAGACTAACACGGCTACCCCTCTGATACAGTTCTAAACCGGGAATTACTGAGGAAAGATTTACAATTGGTTGGTTTATTGCAGAAAATGGTGGAGCTAGGATATAATGGTGCTCGTTAGACATTCATAGGTGTATTCTGTTTTAGAAAATAGAATCACCATTAACTCCACTTGTGCCTGAGGAAAGAGCTCTTCTCAGAGCATTTAATCAGAGGTTACTGATACCACCTGGATCAAGTCATGTCATTTTCAGGGATCTATGCTGCTGCTACCAAAATCAGGGGAAAACCCTGTGTATCCCCAGTAGTGTGGGTATTGTGAGTGTTCAGGCCACTCAGCATTTTCCTGGAATGAACCCATTAGTAATCTTTGTTAAAAAAAAAATCCTATGTATTAAATTATAATAAACTTTTTAAATTTCTAGCATGTTTAAATAAAAATCTTGTACAGACGTCTACTAGGAATGAGTGATGCAGACCTAACTAATCAGTGCTGTAAGGCCAGTAACACTGGGGAATTCGCACACAAAAATGACTATGTTAATTCTAACTGTCTTGGCTTAATTTGTGGTTTTTGCATTGCTGAACAGGGTTGACACTGTCAGTGCTGCTGCATGCTGGGAAAGGGCGAGGGAGGAGAGGGACAGCTTGTTTCTTTAGCATCAGCAGGGGGCATACAAACAGGCCCAGTGACTGGCACAGTGTCCCAAGGAAGAGGTGGCCCTTTGTCATTAGCAGGAGCAGCAGCCACGGACATACACACAGACAATGAGTCAGGGCCAAGAAAGGGGAGGGGTAGGATTGGGCAGCCCCGCCTCCTCATTACAGGGAGGAGGGCACACAGACAGACACAGTCTGGTGAGAGACTGGATAAGACCAGGTTGCTCCAGTCCTGAGCAGTTCAACTACTTTTGGGTGAAGGAAGCTGCTGGAAAAAAGTGACCACAGAAGCTTGCCAAAGGAGTTGCCTCTGAATGCTAAGACAGGAATAATCCACCACTCTCAGCCAAGAGAAGGAGTGCCTGCCCATAAATAATCCCCACAGATTGGACTCCTTTTCCCTTTCTACAAATCCCTTGAAGCTGCTGAATTAGAAAGGACCTGGCCTAATGTCTCCTGCCTTGAGAATTGTAGAATGATCCCATTATTAGAATTGCCAGGTTAACTCACTTGTGAATCATCTGCATGGCCAATCTTGGTTCCAATATCCTGCTTAACATGTGAGGAATTGAAACCTGGATCTGATATTCTGCTCTCCCTTACCTGTGAGGGATTCAGATTTCTGGTCTAAAACTTGCTCTTCCCTATGTGTGTGGAGCATGGATCCTAGCCACAATATTCTGTTCTCTTCCATCTGCTCAGATCATGGCTCCCAGCACTATCCCTCTGCTCTTCCCTATGTGAGCTCTGAGTTATGCACATATAGGGGAAAGCAGAATATTTGAGCTGCCATTTGAGTTCCGTGCACATACATGAGGGTGGAATATTAGAGCTGGGACTGGCTGTGTGGGTCTCCAAGGAGTATTTTTCCCTATGGCAGTTTTTAAAGAATCTCACTTTTGACTGTGCAATATAAATTCTTATTCATGATTCTTTTTTAAATCAGTCATTTAATTCACCACATCTAGAAAGCCCTGAAATGTTAAAAAGGAAATGTAGGACACATTACAAAAAAATCTCTGTGGCTTTTACTTCCTTAAACAAAACATCCAAAATAGGATGATGAAAAGAAGATGCTGGGAAATGTTGGATAATAATATTGTAATTACAGTATATACAGACTAGCGGTTTGAGGGGACCACTTAGGGATCTGGGGCAAAATCAGTACTTGGTCCTGCTAGTGAAGGCAGGGGGCTGGACTTGATGACCTTTCAAGGTCCCTTCCAGTTCTAGGAGATGGGATATCTCCATTAATTTATTTAATTTATTACAGACTATAATTAATTACAGACTATATTTTCAGACTTCAATCTGGTCTTGCACTTGTTGTACATGTTTTTAAGCACTGTCACCTCTGCATGCAGGTAATAGGTTCTATCAACTGCACATGCGCAAATGAAGATCATGTTTTTAAAATTTGGCTCGGGGGAGAAAAGGAGATCAAACTTGGAAAAACGTGATTGCTGGATGCTGAGTGAGCACAGGAAGCATTAAGCAGAAAGACAAGCAAGGATATAGCTGAATCCAGGGTGTAAAATTGCCTACATTAAGTCTACCTGTAATGTGAAAAAGTCTGTTTACCCAGCTAGGTGTGTGGTAATTTCAGCCCGCAGTGCAAAACTGTAAGGTTTACTTTTATTTTTATTGATTTTCTGTGTTCCCAAAGTTGACGTTTTTTGTTTTTTGTTTTGTTTTTTTGGCCTTGTTTTTAATTTAAGGAAGTTTTTGGCTGGTTTGGGATTACTGTTGCATATTGTCCTGAGGACAGGTAAATGATCCGTGGCCTTGGAGGACAGATTGGAGGGAGCCCTGAACTTAAGTCCAGCTCAGGATCTTGGTCAGAAGCAAAGACCAAGGTTGCTGTCAGTGCCCTGGCTTCAGACATCCCAAAGCATGAGAAAATCCTAAAAAACAAAGGATGAGAGATGGGTTCATGAAGAAAAGATAACAGTTACAAATTGTTTTCTCTTTGCAGTCTGCAAAATTAATTCGTTTTCTTTTGCATCTAAAAATATTTAAAAATTGTTTTACCTTCAGTGTTCTGTGGCTCACATTTTTGCAGGTGTTTGAAAACATTTTTTAAAACAACAGTTTCAAACGTGGATACCTAAAGTTAGGTATCTAAATATATATTTATACATCTAAACAGAAGTGCCTGTATCTCCTGCATGTTGTACTCTAGTAGCCTCCACTGACTTCAGTAGCATCTGTGAGTGCACAGCAACTCTGAAAATGAGGCCAATTTTAACATGGATTAAGATTCCTAAATGTAGGCATCTGCATTTAAAAATGTCAACTCTGTTTTTTGTAGTTCAAAATCTATATTTTCTTTGCCAACTTTGACTGTAATTATAAATCAGTGCTGGCTGCCTTATGTTAAGGAGTGCTGTCATAGCCATGTTGGAACCAGGTTTTTAGACAGACAAGGTGAGTGAGGTAATATCTTTTACTGGACTGACTTCTGTTGGTCAAAAAGACAAACTTTCAAACTAAAGAAGAACTCTGTGAAGCTTAAAAGTTTGTCTCTTTCACCAACAGAAGTTGGTCCAGTAAAAGATATTACCTCACCTATCTTGTCTCTCTTATATTAAGGAAATAAATAATTTATTTTCTCATACAGAGTTCTGCGTTCCATTCCAGTCCATCCCACTTGCTAATGTTCCATTCTGGGTGAATTAGAAAACCAAGAAACCAGTGAATTCTGACATAGAATCTTAGGTCTGGAAGATTGGGTTGCCAATGGCAACCCTCCAGGATTGGCCTGGAGTCTCCAGGAATTAAATATTAATCTTTAATTAAAGATTATGTCATGCGAAGAAACCTCCAGGAATACATCCAACCAAAATTGGCATCCCTACTGAAAAGGTCCTCAAGAGGTCTTCTAATCCAGTCCCCTGCACTCAAGGCAGGACTAAGTATTATCTAGACCAGCCCTGATAAGTGTTTGTCTAGCCTGCTCTTAAAAATATCCAATGTCAGAGATCCCACAACTCACTAGGCAATTTATTCCAGTGCTTAACTACCCTGACAGTTAGGAAGTTTTTCCTAATGTCCAACCTAAACATCCCTTGCTGCAATTTAAACCCATTGCTTCTTGTCCTATCCTCACAGGTTAAAAGAATTTTTTTTCTCTCTCCTCCTTGTAGCAACCTTTTATGTAATTGAGAACTGTTTTCATGTCCTCTCTTCTCCAGAGTAAACAAACCCAATTTCTTCAATCTTCCCTCATAAGTCATATTTTTGTACACCTTTAATAATTTTTGTTGCTCTTCTCTGGACTTTCTCCAGTTTGTCCACATCTTTCCTGAAATATGGCATTCAGAACTGGACACATTACTCCTGTTGAGGCCTAATCAGTACGGAGTAGAGTGGAAAAATTACTTAGAATAATTAGGCTCTCTCTACTTTACTAGGGATGTACCAACACCTAGCTTTTGTAATATAGTTTGTATGACAAATATTATTCAGGAGCCAGCCAATGAAATTTGAAGAAAGTAAAATGTTAATAGTAATTATTAATCTTCCAGGAAAGTAAATATTAATGCTAGATTGTGGCTATACCTTACAGAGTGAATTCAATATTCAAAATTAGGCTAAAACTGGAAAAAGCTGTATTTTAAAAGTTTCCCCACACAGCTGGCCAGTCTTTTTCATGCTGTTTTGCTGATGTTGTGATACTGACCTGTTGTAAGGTAAGTATCTCAAATTTTCACTGCTGTCTTTCATCCAGTTCACAAATCGAGAGGCCTTAAAATGGCCAAAGGATCCATCAAGATTTGCCACAGCTCTTGATACTGTTAGAAGTCTTTCCCCTATGTTGTATCTATTTTGTGATGTGGCTCTTTACAAGTAAGTGGAATCCTGCTGCCTGACATCTTCTTTGGATTTTTTTATTCTTTCTCATTCAGAATTTTGGTCTTGATAAGAGCTCAGTGAAATGTAAAAAGCACCATTTTTTAAAACACAAAAACTATTAAATGAGAAGATCAATGTCTTTGAATATAATTTCTACCCTTATATTTCTTGGTACAGTGTTGTATAGTATTAGCAGGCTTCTGCACTCCACTTATATTGTATCATGTTTTCACTAACATTTGATTATTATTTGCAGAAATTAATACAGCAACACTTACATGAGCTAATGTAAAAACTATTTAACCGTATGATGAATCCTTAGAGGAAAAAAATCAGAACTAGTTTAAATGTTCTCTAGCGCAAAAAGCTAATAGCAGTGGGACATTTTTGTTTGCCACTTTTAGCATCAAACCACAGACACTATAACCAGAAAATTGTCTGAACCACGTTAGGCCTATCAGCGCTGCAGTACAATCTGCATAGTATACTGCTAAGTACAGTATAATATGACCTTGTCCACATACTTTTTTCTGAGAATAAATAGAATCCCCACAATTGCCCTCACCATTCAGCTCTACCTTATGATTGTGAAGATAACTTTATCCTCAATGTCAATATATTTCTGTTTTGCTGAGTTTGCAGACAGAAACAGTGTCAATATTCAGGAGACGTGACTATATTCACCTTAATGGGTTACTAAACTTCAAAACCTATTGATAATAATTTGATTGCTAACCCTCATAAACAAGCAGCCAAAACACAAACACTTAGATGAAATACCGTAAACCGGAATGAAAAGTACAGCTACTGTAAATCAGGTTTGGGATTTTAAGATTTCTAGCTCCTAGGAAACAACATTCAAGAAATAAAATTAGAGTATATGTGGCATGTTTTGCAAAGTTTTAATGCTAATATTCTGCAGACATATTATTTCAAGTGATATACTATTTAGCTATCTTGTGAATGTCTTGGGAGAAGTAGAGAGGAAAATTAGATTCCTCACTTATTGTGATTTTGGTTATTACCTCTTCAAAGGTACTTGGATATTACAATGATGGACACTCACAGGAGACATAACTAGACAGACAGATAGGTTTGCCCTACCATTCATTAAAATTTGTAAGGTTTAGAGTAATTGATCACATTTAAAAAGCATTACAGTATTATTGTCATGCAGGATATTCAAAAATATTAACGCTAAGAACAGAATAAAACAAATATGATCTAAAATATAGGACAGATTCTGATCTATTATAAATCAGAATAGTTTCAGTGAAGTCAAAGGAACTACATTAAGTGTACACTAGCTGAGGATTTGGCTCTAAATTTGTCTCAGAAGAGCACACATCAGAGTTAAGTTGTGTACTGATATTTCCTTCCTTCTGTAAATTCCACATAAAAACATAGTTCACTATTGTCTCTGATCAGAAAAAACGTAACTCCCTTCAGAAGCATAAATTGCAGAAGCAGACCAAAAACCACACGTTAGTGCAAAACCAATGTGATGCTTTTCTATATAAATTTATTTCGTTTCATTTCTAAAACTGCTTCTTAGCACATTACTTTTGGATACAAAGAAACAACTGTCTACATTCCTATAGATAGATGGCAGCCAAAAATCAGTGAAGCCTTATAGCTAAAAACAGGACTTGCCAAAACATGCCGGTGAAGTGTGGTTTACATTTTATAGATCTGATTAAACATCACAATATAAAATCATAGTTAGCTCTCAGGCAAGTGGGTGTGCAGCAAGGATTTCAGCCAAGCTCTCAGGTCCCTTCCTGATCTCTTTGAAGCGCATAATCCTAGTTTTCATTGCCAAAACTCAAGTGAGGAACATTACACGGGACGAAATTAGAGATACAGGAAAAACAGTAGTTTAAATCTGTGAAATGCAGAGAACCTCCTGCAAGACTTTTAGACAAAGACTTTCAAAAAATAGTAGCCTACAGTTAGGCTCCTAAATTTCTATGTATGTTCCTGAATAACAAGCATGATTTTTAAGTTCTGAGCATCCAGGAACTCCCAATGAAGTCACTGGAAACTGTTCGTTGCTCAGAACTTATGAAAATCAGACCAGTTATTTAGAGACCTAAGTATGGACCTGGGACCCTAAATTTAGACTCCGAGGTTTAAAAATCTTGGCCTTAATGTCCTTGACTCTATTGACTTCAATTTAAAAGGAGTTGAGAGTCCTCAGAAGTGAACCCTAGAAGGATCACATCCCAGGAAAATTAAAATAGTCCCCCTACAACTTTATACACAGCCAGATTTAAATCCATATGATAGCAGCTCTCTCCCAGCTAATTTAAATATATTTTTCTATTAAGATTTTGTGACACAAAGAAATGCTTTATTAAAATTCAAATACTCGACATCTACTGTATTCCTTTTATCAGCCACAAAAAAGCAAAACCATGGAATATAAAACAGGTTAGAGGAGTAGCATGGAGGTAAATTCAACTCTGCAGTCCTAGAAGTGACCATCTTCCATCCATACCACATCATCAAACTGTGGTCCTGTCAGACTTCACAAGCTAAGCAGAAGTGGGTCTGACAAGTGCTTGGATAGCAGATATCCAAGGACATTGAAAGGCACAACAGGAAGTGTTTTTGGTAGTTTTGTTGGTGGTGCACAATTTTCAAATGATGTCTTAATGAGATGTCCACAGTAGATCTGGTCAAAAATTTTCCAACAGAACAGTTTTCCATTAAAAATGCTGATTTGACAAAATCTAAACATTTGGCAGGAATGTATTTTCCGTGCAAACAAATGTTTTGTTTCAACAAAGTCAAAGCACTTCGTTTTCATAAGGTCAAAGTGCTTTGTTTCAATTGTATCATTTGACTTTTAAGTAAAAATGATAGTCAAAACGAAGCACTTCAACCTTATTAAAACTTTTTTTCAGAATTTCTGTTTTGTGAAAAATTTTGTCTTTTTGTTTCAGATTGGGATGATAGAAAATTTTGAAGTGTTGGAATTTCCAGCAGAACACAAATTTCAGGCTTCAACCAGCTCTAGTCCAATCTACACTAGTCTACACTGCAATTAAACACCCACAGCTGGCCCGTGTCAGCTGACTCAGGCTCGCTCGGGCTACAGGGCTGTAAAATTCCTGTAAAATTCCGGTGCAGATGTTCAGGCTCAGGCTGGTGCCTGACCTCTGGGACTCTGTGAGGGGGGAGAGTCCCAGAGCCCAGGCTCCAGCTTGAGCCTGAACGTCTACACTGCAATTTAACTGCAATTTATAGCTCCGCAGCCCAAGCCCACAAGCCAGAATCAGTTGACAGAGGCCAACCGTGGGTGTTTTATTGCAGTGTAGACGTACCCTACATTTCACGGAAGAGATTCCTGTATACCATACAATGTGCTGATGAAAGACACTATATAAAAGGCAAATAAATATACGTTGTCAACCTCCGTTTCAAATAGCATGATATAGATACAACTTGTGGGGAAAGTTGTGATGGGAATGAGATAGGGAGTTACACAGCCCCACTCAGATCAACAATGATTCAAGCTTGCTCAGGAAACTTAGATTCCATTTCTGTTGTATTTAGGAAAAAGAAAAGGACAGAGCACATCCAGCTAACTAGGGCCAAATAATGCTTCTTAGAATCGCTCTTTTATAATATCTTTCCTATGTTTTTAGGGCCCGAACCTGCAAATCCTTCATCACACAAATAGCTCATACTCACATGAATAATCCCACTACTGCCAATCATGTGACCAAGACTTTGCAGGATTGGGCTATTACTTGTTAGGCCATGTTCACCCCCTTGCATTAATACTGTACTAGCCACAACTTCTGTTGCTATAGGGCTCAAGCACCATCTGTGGGGAGTGGGAGTTACCCAAACGGTGCTATTTATTATCCCACGCCAATAGTGTGCTTTTATAGCATGGAGCTATGAAGGATTTTTTCTAAAAATATCCTTGTTCACACTGGTCATAATAACTTGGCTATAAGCCTGCTCCCTGTGATGTTTACAAACACAGCATATAGATACATTATGTACACAGCAGTGGCCAGTACAGTTCCAAGCACAATGTGGGCATTGGATAGGGCTTAACAAAGGCTTTTTAAAACCTCAAAGACTACAGTTTGTGAAAAAACGTTAGGCCTCCTTTCAAACAAGTGCGTGTTGTAAGTATTTTTGGAAGTCACATCACAATAATGTAATTTAAGCAGAGCTGCTATACCAGCAGTAACTGTGCCACTAAACCAGTGAGACTGTGCCAAGAACAAAGAATTGCTTAATAAACACTCAAGACTCTCTGACATCCCCATACTCACTATTTTTATATATAACCTAACACTCCAGTCCATTCAGTAGTCATCTTAGGAAGGGTCATAATAATTAGCATACATTTAATATTCGTAAAGCATAATACAAATATTCAACATTACAGCATCCTAGTTAAGTATTAGTTTCCTCATTTTACTTGTGGAGAAACAGACATAGAGAAGTTAATGTTTTGATCCAGGAAAGCAAGTAAGTACATACTTAATTTTAAGCATGTGAATAAATGGGACTACTTGTAGTTAACATTAAGCATCTGCTTAAATGTTTTGCTGGATTGGGGCCTAAGTAAGTTGCCCAGAACTATAAACGAAATCAGTGGCAGAACCAGGATTAGACCTCAGAAGTGCCTTACTCCTAGCACTGTTCTCAGTGCACTAGACCAGCTCTTGGTTTACCAATAGTTTGTACTATCACACACAGTTTTTTTTTATCGGTCAATAATCCAGAAACGTTTTCTTGATAGTGTCCTTCCTCCTTTTGAGCTGCTGTTAATAATTTCAGATAAATCACTTTCAAATACTTCCTCTTCCTGCTCCTCCAAAAAGCCGTGATTTTTTTTTCTTTTCGGTCCACGTGTGTAATTATGGGGCTCTTTGGTGAGCCTAAATGAGTCAGCCCCGCTCTCGTTGCCAAAGTGCTCAGCATAGGACATAGCATTTAGTACAGCCATGGCAGCGAGTGCTACTTCCACGAGCTGTGCTAGGCCAGGCCTTTCTGAAAGCTGCAAAGGTTTCAATGACACAGAACTCAACATCCTTAGGAACAAAGAGGGACTGGAATTTAAATTTATAGCAAAATCTAGACCTGGGACCCCTCTGGGATTTCAAAATGCAACACTTAAACATGCAGTCTTTTTTAACTCAGCGGGGAGCACAAACCACAGATCCTTGCAGGGTTACATTGGTAGAATCATAATTTTAAGAGTTTAGGATGAAAAGCATTTCAGACCAAATTCGGTCTTCATTTACACCTTTGCAACCCTATTAATATTACTGGGACAGCATGCATATAACAGGGAATAGAGTTTGGTCTTTATGCCTACAACTATCCCATTCACCAAAAATATATTTGCTGTGGGAGCACAAGTATACAAAACATTAGGTCATACAAAACGTACCTGTGTAGCATTCATCGCTGCGGTTTAATTCGTTGTTACCCAAGCTGTGGAACTGATCGCTGATGGTTTGTTTTTGCACATGAGTACTGGTAGCTTGGTTCTCGGTCCAAGTATCACTGGGACATCCTCTTCTTTTGGTGAGGCAAGGTTTGTCCTTCATGTGATGCACAGAGCTGACTGGAATATTGTTACCTGTACATGAAGGTCCTATCCTTGTATATAATACATTTGCTTCACTAGCAGGAACTTCTTGGTGTCTCATACTTATGGTTCTTACAGTTAAAAAAAATACAGTTTCAGCTTCAGTTTATCTGGCCCAGGACTTGTGGTTTAGTCTTACTAGCTCTTCTTTTGAAGATAAAAAACCCCCAAACCCAAGCCTAATTTCAGTAGTTTAAAATCCTGCATAGAAACTATGTTTTCCAAATAGCTGCCCAAATGCTAACAATTCCTGCTTTGCATTCTTCTGTTGAGATGAGCTTCTAATGCAGAAACTCAAAGTAACACCTTGTTAAAGCAGTTACACTAGATTCAAAGAACATTGCTCCATGGCACAAAATGTTGTAGATGAAGTAAAGCAAGCATTTACTGAGTACGCTCTTGTGTTACTGTCTCTGACAGCTAAGTGTAGAGTTCTTAGCAGAGGCTGGACTTTGGGAGGAGATATGTAAAGCCAGAAAGATTAACATAATGGGGTGGGCAGTGAATGACGCCAGAGTCACTTTGCATAGCACTTACCAAAAAGGAGATAGGGAATGGTTTCAGAAGATTCTGTGTTTTTCTAGTCATTGGATCCTCACAGGCAGAACAGCTTCATACATAAACCCCAATTACCTCGTTTTACTGACAACAGTAGAGCAAATTAACAATTAACACTAGGTGTAGGAGGGTAAGTGTGTGTGTATGAGAGAGATTTGATGAAAGTTTATATATCTGCCATTCATCAAAAGAAATGCAGTTCCAAGCAGAACATAGAGAAAACTGCATGATTTGGTGTTGTATGATTGCAAAGCTTTCTAGTGGGTGTTCTTTAATAAAAGGAAACAAAAAATGTGTTCTTCATTCGATTAGGGCAATATATCAACATTCTTCTCAACTTTGCTCAGCTGAGTAAGAAAAGTGTATAGTCCCAATCTAAATCAGAAATACAGTACATCTCAAATTATATTTTTTCTTTTCAGTCATTTTTAGAACATTTTAACGAATAGCATGCATGTTATAAAAACTTGAAGATATTCAGAATCACTATGGGCATAATCCTGCAACTCTCACTCATGCAAGTATTTTTACTCATGCAGGTAGTCCTATTAAAATCAATGGCCAACTACAAAGGCGAGTCTAAAGAAGTCTATTAAGAGCCTCACTTGTGTAATTCATACCTCCTTCCAGCCCCTACAACATGTATGTTTCACCAAGCCCGCCTCGTGCTTACACTTATTTAGTTTCACACCCACTTACAAAGGTGTAATTTACACCTCCCTCACATCACCTCAGAACTTGTCCCACTGAGTCTAACTTTGATCCTCTGAATGTAAGGGAATCTAAACTGATGTAATATGCCTGCTAAGGGGCCAGAAGAAAGGAATGCAGCAGGCAAGTAACTAACAGGAGGGTGTAAGAATGTGAAAGTTAAAATAGCCACACACGGCTTGAACCTACACTCCAAGCAGCCACCAAAAGATGTAAGTTACACTAACTTGGACTCCCTTACATATTGATAAGTGGTTGTAAGTATGTCTCAGGGAATCTAACCAAGTATAAGAGAGTCTGACTTGCACCATGCTACATATCACCACTGAATACCCCAAAGAAACTACTTCTGTGACTAATAACTACTGTGGTCAGCAAAGGCTGCAAGATTTGGCCCTATTGCTTACAAAATATTCGTTTGTGTGCTCCCACAAGCCCAGGGACTGCTTTTCTGGGTGGCTCTTACACAAGTTGTGTATTATTCCCTTTCCTCACAGTGCAGCCACATTAGAGAGGATCATGACCTATCTTATAATGATAAAACAATGAATCCTAGAGGTATTTCACCTCCTCACTAAGATTAAAGTAAGACAGAAGGTTAGCTTTTATGGCACAAAGGCGCTATCTGTCCTATTCACTAGAACAAAGAACTGGCAGCTAAAGACAAAGAGAATTGCTTTTTATGGCATATATCTGAGTGGTCTGTGATAGTATATAATATTATGGTCAAAGCAGGAATTTATGGCAGTCAGAAGAACCAATTTACACTGTCATCAGAGAGAGAGACAGTTAAACATTTGGCTAAACATGGGATCTCAGTTAATTCTTTCTGATGTCATCTCGGAACCCTCCCTTATGTATAAGCACACGTAGAAGTGTCTTAGCAATTAGGTGTTTCTACAATACTGAGTTTGAGTTCTGCAGGGACAGTGCAGACTAACAATGGACTCCTGAAGCAGGAATAAACCGCAGTAAACAAGCTGCGAAAACTGCAGAGTAAAAGTAGCAAACATTAAAAAGCACAACTGCCTATACAGCCTTTAATTTCATAGGCGCCCCCTTGCCGCACAGAGCTGAATAGTCTCAGCAATCTGTCTCTGAAGAATAAGCACCACCACCAAGCAGGATATGTGGTAAGCTCACTTGCAACTGATGTGGAGTGCAGAAGAGGACATTTTAAAGGGGCAGTGTCAAGCAGAGAGCAGTCTAAGGGTATGTCTACGCTACCTGCCGGATCGGCGGGCAGCAATCGATCCAGCAGGGATCAATTTATCGCGTCTAGTCTAGACACGATAAATCGACCCCCGAGCGCTCTCCCATCGACTCCTGTACTCCAGCGCTGTGAGAGGCACACGCAGAGTCGACGGAGGAGCGGCAGCAGTCGACTCATGCGGTGAAGACACCATGGTAAGTTGATCTAAGTACGTCGACTTCAGCTATGTTATTCACGTAGCTGAAGTTGCGTAACTTAGATCGATCCCCCCAGTGTAGACCAGGGCTAAGAAATTAGTTTAGGAAAGTTCTTCCTCCCTGGAATATGCATCAGTTTGGAATCTTCTATGCCTCACATGGAGTCAAGCTCAAGAAGTCACTGTGGTACCTGGGACCTGAGGCAGAACAGAATTTGATGTGTAATGGGCTCTGAAAAATATTATAAATCATAAAAATAGTATTTATGATTTAATGCTGAACTCCTTTAAATCCATACGTATGCACTTCTTAACTGATATTTTAATCACTAGGAGGCCATATTTTCCCTTTTATGTGCCTGCAGAACTTGTGCATTTTGGTTCGCAACCATCTCTTTGGATCAACATAGCTCTTGGCATCAAATTCCTTATTTGTTTTTTCAATATATACATATAAAGGGAAAGTAAAGGAAATGTATGAAACAAACAAGAGTTGTGATTATTCCCATGCTTGAATAATGTGTGCAGGGTATTCAAATGATCAGAGGGGATAGCTCAGTGGTTTGAAGTTTGAGCATTGCATGCTAAACCTGGGGTTGTGAGCTCAATCCTTGAGGGGGCCATTCAGGAATCTGGGGCAAAAATCTGTCTGGGGATTGGTTCTGCTTTAAGCAGGGGATTGGACTAGATGACCTCCTGAGGTCCCTTCCAACCCTCATATTCTATGACTACAATTTGAGCATAAAAATGCACCAATGGCCTGCTCCTTCAAAATGCACTATGTAACATGTTTGTAAAGTCTGGGTTGTGTCCCCAGCTAGTGGCTAGATTACATAACGGATAACAACTGCTAACTAAAAGAGTTACTCTTTTAGTGGTAGAGGTCTGTGCTTTAGTATGGAAGGTCCTGCTGATGACCTGTATTGGGTCATTACCCTGTGTACTTCCCGTGTGGCATGGAGTAACCTCACTGCACACTAACTTATTTCCCATTTCTTTTTTTTAACCCTGCCCATTTGTAAGAGAGCACAGAAACACGGAAATTGACAGACTGGCTCAGATCCATGGTCCAGTTAGTCCAGTGCCCTGTCTCCAGGAGTGGCGCCAGGGTTTTTGGCGCCCTAGGCAGGGGTCCTTCCTTGCTCCTGGTCGTCGTCGGCTATTCTGCGGCGGGGGGGGCCTTCCGCACTCCCAGTCTTCGGGGCACTTCGGCAGCGGGCCCCGGGGCGGGGGAGGGCCCACCGGCAAATGGCCGCCGACGCCCCGGGGTGCGGAAGGCCCCCCCGCCGCTGAATTGCCACCCCCCCAAATCCTGGTGCCCTAGGCAACCGCCTAGGTCGCCTAAATGGAAGCGCCGGTCCTGCCTGTCTCTGACAGTGGCCAGCACCAGATGCTTCAAAGGAAGATGCAAGAAAACCAACAGCAGGTAAATGTGGGGTAATCTGCTCCTCCCTCCCCCACCCCATCACACACACACAGAGGTTTTATCTAAATCCCTAATAGCTAGAGATTGGTTTAAAATCTGAAACATGAGATTTCCAGTACTTTTTTTGTTAACATTAACCATTATTACTGGATATTCTTGTTATACATGTAAATGTTCAATCCTTCTTTGACCCTTGCTAAATTCTTGGCCTCACTGACATCCTGTGGCAACAAGGTCCACAATCTAATTATGTGTTATATAATAAAGTGTTTCTTTTTAGCAGTTTGGATCTGCATTTTCTCTGTTTCCTCGAATGTCCCCTTGTTTCTGTTATGAGACGGGGGAAACAGAAGCTCCTAATCTACCTTACCTATTATACCATTCATTATTTTGTATACTTTTGCCATGTCCTCTCTATGGTAAACGTTTCCGATCTTTTCAATCTCTCTTCTTAGGAGAGTTTTTCTAATTTAGCTCAATTGAAAACCTCACTTAATAGCAATGCAGTCATAGTGCAACAGTGAAGGCAGTGTGGCCTAGTGGACAGAGCACTGAATGGGACTTACATTCTATTCCTAGCTCTGCCACTGGTCTGCTGTGTGACCTTGGACAAGTCACTTCACCTCTCTGTGCCTCATTTTCCCCATCTGTAAAATGAGAATAATGATACTGACCTTTGTAAAATGCTTGTAGATCTACTGATGAAAAACACTATGTGAGAGTGAGGGATTATTATTTACCTTTAGCTCAATTTTAGCAGTTCAAATTATAAGATTGATTGAACTAATTAGTTGTGTGTGCCTCAGTTGTCAGGGTGTTCAATCTGAGACATTCTGGCCCTGATTTCAAAGATGCTGAGTACCTGCAGCTCCTACTGACTTCAGATGGAGATGTGGGTGCTCAGTACTTCTGAAAATTAGGCCTAAAGACGGTGTTTCAAACTGGACACCCAACATTAGTAACTTCTTTTGAAAAAAATGGGCATAGGAAACTACTATAGTCCCTAAGAGGAAAGGCTAATATCATTCTGGATTCTGAAATCAATTAAGGTTGTGCAGGGCAGCTGAGGTCATGCAGAGCTTCTCAACTTTTATGAGGTCATCCCTTATGATTCTGAACATTCTGTTCTTCCATCAGTGTCAGTTCAGCTCTTGCTCTGCACATTTCAGTTGCTGTATAAACAGTCTTCCCCAATGTATTGTAAACCCCAGTTCAAATCATTATAGAAATAATGTACTAATATACAAATACTAAGCTTGGCCAAGTAAAATAAAAGTGTCCATTCTTAGAGTTGGGTGAAGTGTGAGGGATTTTCTTTACAAGTGTTAGTACTAGAGATGGGCTTGAACTGAAATCTTGAATCCACGCATCCCAAAGCATCGGAAAAGTTTGGGGCTCCAGATACAAATCCAGCTATGAACTTTGTGGATTGGGCCCATTACTAGTTTGGGAAAACACTTTCTTCAGTTCCAAATCACATCATAAGAACATAAAAATGGCCCTACTGGGTCAGACGAAAGGTCCATCTAGCCCAATATCCTGTCTTCCAACAGTGGCCAGTGCCAGGTGCCCCAGAGGGAATGAACAGAAAAGGTAATCATCAAATGATCCATCCCCTGTCGCTCATTCCCAGCTTCTGGCAAACAGAGGCTAGGAACACCATTCCTGCCCATCCTGGCTAATAGCCATTGCCAGACCTATCCTCCATGAATCTAGTTCTTTTTTTAACCCTGTTATGGTCTTGGCCTTCACAACATTATCTGGCAAGGAGTGCCACAGGTTGACTGTGCGTTGTGTGAAGAAATACTTCCTTTTATTTGTTTTAAACCTGCTTCCTATTAATTTCATTTGGTGACCCCTGGTGTTATGAGAAGTAGTAAACAACACTTCCTTATCTACTTTCTCTACACCAGTCATGATTTTATAGACCTCAATCATTTCTCCCCTTAGCTGTCTCTTTTCCAAGCTGAAAAGTCCCAGTCTTATTAATCTCTCCTCATATGGAAGCCTTTCCATACCCCTAATCATTTTTGTTGCCCTTTTCTGAACCTTTTCTAATTCTAATATATCTTTTTTGAGATGGGGCGACCAGAATTGCATACGGTATTCAAGATGTGGGCGTACCATGGATTTATATAGAGGCAACATGATATTTTCTGTCCTATTATCTATCCCTTTCTTAATATTCCCAGCATTCTGTTTGCTTTTTTGACTGCCGCTGCACATTGAGTGAATGTTTTCAAAAAACTATCCACAGTGACTCCAAGATCTCTTTTTGAGTGGTAATAGCTAATTTAGATCTCATCATATTATATGTATACTTGGGATTATGCTTTCCAATGTGCATTACTTTGCATTTATTTTGTTGCCCAGTCACCCAGTTTTGAGAGATCCTTTTGTAACTCTTCGCAGTCTGCCTGGGTCTTAACTATCTTTAGCAATTTTGTATCATCTGCAAATTTTGCCATCTCACTGTTTAACCCTTTTTCCGGATCATTTATGAATACGTTGAATAGGACTGGTCCCAGAACAGACCCTTGAGGAACACCACTATTTACTTCTCTCCATTCTGAAAACTGACCATTTATACCTACCCTTTGTTTCCTATCTTTTAACCAGTTATCAATCCATGAGAGCACCTTCCCTCTTATCCTGTGACAGCTTACTTTGCATAAGAGCCTTTGGTGAGGGACCTTGTCAAAAGCTTTCTGAAAATCTAAGTACACTGTATCCACTGGATTCCCTTGGTACACACGCTTGTTGACCCCCTCAAAGAATTCTAGTAGATTGGTAAGGCATGATTTCCCTTTACTAAAACCATGTTGAGTCTTCCTCTACAAATTATATTCATCTATATGTCTGACAATATTGTTCTTTATTATAGTTTCAACCAGTTTGCCTGGTACTGAAGTGAGGCTTACAGGCCTCTAATTGCCGGGATCACCTCTGGAGCCCTTTTTAAAAATTGGCATAACATTAGCTATCCTCCAGTCATCTGGTACTGAAGCTGATTTAAATGATAGGTTACAGACTACTGTTAGTATTTCTGCAATTTCACTTTTGAGTTCCTTCAGAACTCTTGGATGAATACCATCTGGTCCTGGTGACTTATTGCTGTAAAATTTATCAATTTGTTCCAAAACCTCCTCTAATGATACCTCAATCTGGGACTGTTCCTCAGATCTGTCACCTAAAAAGAATGGCTCAGGTTTGGGAATCTCCCTCATATCCTCAGCCGTGAAGATTGATGCAAAGAATTCATTTGGTTTCTCCTCAATGGCCTTATCTTTGTTGAGTGTTCCTTGAGCATCTCAATACTCCACTGGCCCCACTGGTTGTTTAGCAGGCTTCCTGCTTCTGATGTACTTAAAAACAAATTTGCTATGACTTTTTGAGTCTTTGGCTAACTGTTCTTCAAATTCTTTTTTGGCCATCCTAATTGTATTTTTACACTTCATTTGCCAGTGTTTATGCTCCTTTCTATTTTCCTCACTAGGATTTAACTTCCACTTTTTAAAGGATGCCTTTTTGCCTCTCACTGCTTTTTTTACTTTGTTGTTTAGCCACAGTGACTCTTTTTTGGTTCTCTTACTATATTTTTTAATTTGGGGTATACATTTAAGTTGAGCCTCTATTATGGTGTCTTTAAAAAGTTTCCATGCACCTTGCAGAGATTTCACTTTTGGCACTGTAACCTTTAATTTCTGTTTAACTAACTTCTTCATTTTTGTGTAGTTCCCCTTTCTGAAATTAAATGCTTCAGTGTTGGGCTGCTGTGGTGTTTTTCCTGCCACAGGGATATTAAATTTAATTATATTATGGTCACTATTACCAAGCAGTCCAGCTATATTCACCTCTTGGACCAGACCCTGTGCTCCACTTAGGACTAAATCAAGAATTGCCTCTCCTTTTGTGGGTTCCAGGACTAGCTGCTCCAAGAAGCAGTCATTTAAGGTGTCAAGAAACTTTATCTCTGCTCCCATCCTGAGGTGACAATGATTCATTCGTCCATAATTACATTTTGATAATTGAGATTTGGGTTAAAAAAAATACCCTAAATGTTTCAAAGCCAAACTCAGGTGAAAGCCAAGAATTGCACCTGATTTTGATGTAAAACTATAAATGGTCCCAGATTCATTTAAAATTGGACCCAAGTTTGCTCAGAGGGATCACAAATTTAGGAAAGCTTTCAAGGAACCTGTGATGAGTTTCAAGTGTAATAAAAATCCAACACAGGCAGGATTCTCTACAGAGTCATGTTTCATTACAAATGTATTTTTTTATTTATCACCAGTCACTTACTCTGAAATGCTAAAGAATTTACAAACTGTAAAATACACACACTGTATACAATAATTAAAATACAAAACCTAGCATTAAAGTTACCACTCTTGCTCCACAAAATAATGCATACATATGCCACAAAATTAACAACCAGGCAAGGAAATACAAAGAAAAATGCTCCAACATCTCTAAGAAAACCAGCCTCATGTACCACTTTATTTATATTTCCGCTTTCCATTTGGTTTTTAGCTGGAGTTGTGCTTTGCAAGTCTTTTGAGTGTAAATTTCTTTCTCCTCAGTTGGTAGTTTCACTTGGACCCAGATCCTCAAAGGTATTTAGGCACCTAACTCCCACTGAAATCAATAAGTGTTAGGAGCTTAAACACCTTTGAGGATCTGGACCTTGATATATGTACTCCTTAACATTACTACATAAATGCATTTTATATATTTATTTTAAAATGCAATAATTATATATATATATGCGTGTGTGTTACAGTATCTGAAATGCCTATCAATCAGGTTCTTTTGTAATAAGAGAATGTTATGTATATGTATAGTTCTAATTTTTATCAACCAAACCTTGTATTAATTAAAATAAAACCTAAGGGCCAGATCCTGACCTCTGGTATAGTGAGTGCTAGGGTTACAGGCCGGAAACAGTGTAAGAAACAGAGCAGGAACTCCCTCTAACCAAACAAGTAGCAGTAAAGAGAGAGACCAGCTAGAGCAACAGCCTGTGCAGCATGGCTCTATGGCGTGATCTGCCATCTAGGTAATGTTTCCATTCTCCACCTTCCTAGTACATATACTGCTGCAGTCATCAACCTACATTAGCTGGGGGTACGCGCTGCACTTTTTTAAAAACAAAAAGTGAAATACTGGGATAATTTAAATCAGTGGCAAAACTCCCACTGACTCCCATCCGATAGAGTCAATGTTTCACCCAAAGAATGCTCTACGGTGCAGCTGTCGAGGCCCAGCCTGGGGATCCTTGTCTAGCTGGCAGGCAGGGGATGCAGCTACTAGAATCCCTGCTCCCCTTGGCAGCACAGTGCAGGGCAGGATTTGGCCCTAAGGATCCATACAGATTATTTTCTTCACAATCAATTTACACACTTCATGTTTCTTTTCTTTGCCATGTGTATTAGCTAATAAGCCTATCAAATAAAGTACCTATTTTTCTTTTACTTTAGCATTTATTCTGAATATACACACTATCCACCTATTATAGTATTTACTTCTCTTACTTATTAACACTTCCTTACTTCAGTTACAGCCCAGTCCTGCAAGAGATGGAGGGACACATTTTTAAAGGTGTTTAGGCACCTAAAGATGTAAATAAGCACTTAGTGGGATTTTCAAAAGGGCGTAGGGCCCAGATCCTCAAATGTATTTAGGTGCCTAACTCCCACTGAAGTCAATGGGAGTTAGGCACCTAATCATAATGACTCTAAAGGTACAGACATATAAACAGGAGTCAATAGAGATGAAACTAGAATTGATGGTCTCTAGCTCAGTGCACTTTTAACTAGGCTACAATGTATGTAGATGAAGAGGAGCTCTCTTGTCCATAGAATGATGCCTGCTATGGCAGTGTGCCAGAAAAGCCTCCCTGATTCACCTGAAAGATGGACAATCATGCAAAATCCTGTACATTTGGGAGCTCTGGCTGGGGGAGGCTCATATTTATTTGGGATTTTTTAGATGTGCAGATCACTTTAATTTCAGTTTAATTTTTAAAACATTCAACACCACTGTTAGAAATAACTCAGCAGAGAAGGATGTTTTAAAATAGTAGTATAGCGTTCACATTATAACAGATAGTGACAGTTTGTCACTTGGACATTGATTCCAGGCTACAGCATGGAGCAGCTGATATAGGACTTTACTAATAAAGAATGAGAAATGCCAATCAAGTTAGATTTATGGAAAATAGATCCTGTCAGACTAATTTGATTTTTATGAGATTACAAGATTGATAAAGGTAATAGTGTTAATGTAATATACTTAAACATCGGAAAGGTTTTTGACTTGGTAACACAGGACATTTTGATTATAAAGCTAGAATGACAAAATTAACATGGCACACATTACATTGATTAAAAACTGGTTAACTCATGGGTCTCAAAATGTTATGTGAACGGGGATCATCACTGAGTGGGTGTGCTTCTACTAGGGCCCACAGGTATCAGTGGATCAGCCCTGCACTGTTTAACATTTGTATCCACATAAAATCATCACTGATAGAGTTTGCAGACAACACAAAGATTGGAGGGGTGGTAACTAATGAAGACTACAGGTCACTGATACAGAGCGCTCTGGATCATTTGGAAAACTGGGCACATGCAAACAACATGCATTTTAATATGGCTAAATATAAATGTACACATTTAGGAACAAATAATATAGCCGTACTTGCTGCTTCCCTGAATAGAGTCCCCAGTGCTGTCTCTCTGAAAAAGTTTTGGGGAGGGGTGTCACGGTGGCTGGTCAGCCGAGCATGAGCTCCCAGTGCAATGCTGTGGCCAAAAAGGCGTAATGCAATCCTTGGATGCATAGAAGGGGATTCTCAAGAAGTAGAGAGGTTATTTTACCTCTGTATTTGGCACTGGTGTGACCACTCCTGGAATATCATGTCCAGTTCTGATGCCCACAATTCAAGAAGGATGTTGATAAATTGGAGAGGATTCAGAAAAGAGGCCTGGAAATGATTAAAGGAGTAGAAAACAAGAAAACATGCTGTATAGTGATAGACTCAAGGAACTCAAAGTATTTACCTTAAAGAGAAAGTTAAAGGGTGACTTGATCACAGCCTATAAGTACCTACTTGGAGAACACATTTGATAATGGACTCTTCAATCTAGCAGACAAAGGTATAACACAACCCAATGGCTGGAAGCTGAAGCTAGACAAATTCAGACTGGAAACAAAGGTGTAAATCTTTAACAGTGAGGACAATTAACCATTGGAACAATGTCCCAAGGGTCATGGTGGATTCTCTGTCCCTGGCAGTTTTTAAAATCAAGATTGGATTTATTTTACCCTAGTTCAAAAGGAATGATTTTGGGGATGTTCTAAGGCCTCTGTTATAGAGGAGGTCAGATTAGATTACCACAATGGTCCCTCCTGGCCTTGGAGTCTATGAACATAGGACACAGGGGAAATCCACCCCGTGTAGAAGGCCAGCACAAAAACTATGCACCAGAGGCCCACACAAATCCTCATAAGAGGGCTTTGTGCTTGCCCTCTGCACAGGGGTGGATTTTTAACCCAAAGTGATCAGGCCCTGAGCACTCACACTTTTTTCCTCTGCAAAGGCAGAGGGCCAGCACTTTTCCTGAATTTAAAAAGAAAGAAGGAATCTCTTTACTGCTCCACTTAACAGAACCAAATAATGTAAAGAAACAACATGGAAGAGAAATATAAAATAAAACTGAGGAACAAAGAAGTTAATTGCACTATAGCCTTTAACTAGATAACAAATCAAATTAATTATTTCTACAGCACCCAAATAATGCCAAGTGCTTTCCAGAGAAAACAATTATGATCCTTGACCCAAAGAGCTTATAACTTACATGTAGCTATAACAGTTTAGTAACATTCAGTTATAACAAAACTAAGCATATGCTAAAAGTGTTCAAACAAAGGATTGCAGAAGTGGCAATAACAACGAGGAGTCCTTGTGGCATCTTAGAGACTAACAAATTTATTTGGGCATAAGCTTTCATGGGCTAAAACCCACTTCATCAGATGCATGGAGTGGAAAATACTAGGCAGGTATAAATACACAGCACATGAAAAGATGGGAGTTGCTTTACCGAGTGGGTGGTCAGTGCTAATGAGGCCAATTCAATTAGGATGGATGTGGCCCATTTCCAACAGTTGACAAGAAGGTGTGAGTATCAACAAAGGGAAAATTATTTTTTGTAGTGACCCAGCCACTCCCAGTCTTTATTCAGGCCTAATTTGATGGTGTCAAGTTGCAAATTAATTTCAGTTCTGCAGTTTTTCACTGGAGTCTGTTTTTGAAGGTTTTTTGTTGCAGAATGGCCACTTTTAAGTCTGTTATTGAGTGTCCAGGGAGATTGAAGTGCTCTCCTACTGGTTTTTGAATGTTACAATTCTTGATGTCTGATTTGTGTCCTTTTATTCATTTGCGTAGAGACTGTCTGGTTTGGCCAATGTACATGGCAACCTGAGGCTTGTGGTCATTAGCACTACCCCTGTTGGCTTCTTCCTCATTGGTGCAGAACAACACAAAGGGGTTTCAAGGAACAGGGCAGATTTGGTGTATGTCAGAATGATGCTCTCGCTTTTTATTTGATTATTCAGGGCCACATTCTCCCATCCTTATGTGCAGAGTAATTTACTACTTAATGTGAATCTAGCCCTTTTAAAAATTTTATTTGCAGAGACATTAATCAGTCAGACAACAGGCATTCTTCCCATGCTCTGGGGGCTCTTATAACACCAACACTTTATGTCCTCAAAAATTTCGTATCATATAGCAACATAATATTCTGTCATTCCTACATAATGAAATAAGATCAACAATAACGCCACCCTGCAGCCAAGATAAAATTGTTCAGCTTTCTAGATCCAAACCACCAAAGTTTGTATCTGGAGTTTTGGTTTAAACCCCTCTCATGGTTTCAAGGAACACGTGTCCCAACCATCCCCACAGGCATTCATATCAGGCTGGTTGCAGTGTAGTTTGCTCCTGCAGTTACTGTCTACTGTCAATAACTTCCTATAATCCTGTATGCACTCTCCTCTCATTGCAGACCCTACACAGTGATGGATTTGACCAGTTCTTCCCCCTCCTTCTACACTTTTTTCCAATCCCAATCCCTGATTTAAGAGGGGGAATATAGGCCATGTCCATGTGCCCACTCTGTGACATGCTTGTCTGTTTAACTATGTGGCAGGGCAGCTGGAATGGAGGGAAAGCTCAGATGGGTAACAATATGTGCCTGATAAATGACTAACACTTACAACATGTTCTCATTCCACCTGCCCCCAGGGGCCAAGAAGACTAGCGCTAGGGATTACAACACAGTCAGGCACTGAATGGGGGAAAAGGGGAGGAGGAGGGGTTTGTGGAAGGAGAATGCACATTACTGCCATCTCCAGTTACTGCCTGAGCACACAAGGAAAGCTGATTTACTGGATACTGGCAGCAGCCCCAGGGCTTGAAACAGGATACAGCTCCGAACATGGGCAAAGTCACGTAGGAGGAAGAGAGAGAGGCTCTGAGCCCTGCTGGCCCTGGGTCACTTAGCACAGCAGCATGCCAGAGCCTGTAGGGAGGCAAGAGGCTTAAGGAAGCCTGCTGAAAGCAGAGAGGGCAGTATTTGGCACTACCAACTGGAGAGAGTCATAGGAGCTGCAGCTTTAATCTGCCCTCTGGGATTCCAGGACAAACACATACACATGATGCAAAACAAGAACTAGTGGTTGCTACAGATTTGGAGACCTATTGGCATTTTGCCAATACAAGTGGTAAACAGATCTAGAAGCTGAACTGACTGATCCCTTAGGACTGTCACTGACTACACTTCCCAGGCATCTTGCTCCTGCAGGATGTATACAATTGTTTTCTATTCCAGCACTGACATTTGAGATGGAGAGACACTGCCCAATTCAGGATGAATTTTATATCAGTTAAGGTATCACCTGCTAAGCACTCTGAGGCTTCATATGAAAGACACTATAGAAATACAATCCGTTATTAAAAAGAACAGGAGTACTTGTGGCACCTTAGAGACTAACAAATTTATTTGAGCATAAGCTTTCGTGGGCCACAGCCCACTTCATCAGATGCATAGAATGGAACATATAGTAAGAAGATATATATACATACAGAGAACGTGGAAGTTGCCATACCAACTGTAAGAGGCTAATTAATTAAGATGAGATATTATCGGCAGGAGAAAAAAAAAACTTTTGTAGTGATAATCAAGATGGCCCATTTTAGACAGTTGACAAGAAGGTGTGAGGATACTTAACATGGGGAAATAGATTCAATATGTGTAATGACCCAGCCACTCCCAATCTCTATTCAAAGCCAAGTTAATGGTATCTAGTTTGCATATTAATTCAAGCTCAGCAGTTTCTCGTTGGAGTCTGTTTCTGAAGTTTTTCTGTTGCAAAATTGCCACCTTTAAGTCTGTTACTGAGTGACCAGAGGGGTTGAAGTGTTCTCCTACTGGTTTTTGAATGTTATGATTCCTGATGTCAGATTTGTGTCCATTTATTCTTTTGCATAGAGACTGTCTGGCCAATGTACATGGCAGAGGGGCATTGCTGGCACATGATGGCATATATCACATTGGTAGATGTGCAGGTGAACGAGCCCCTGATGGCATGGCTAATGTGATTAGGTCCTATGATGGTGTCATTTGAATAAATATGTGGACAGAGTTGGCATCGGGCTTTGTTGCAAGGATAGGTTCCTGGGTTAGTGTTTTTGTTGTGTGGTGTGTGGTTGCTGGTGAGTATTTTCTTCAGACTGGGGGGCTGTCTGTAAGTGAGGACTGGTCTGTCTCCCAAGATCTGTGAGAGTGAGGGATCATCTTTCAGGATAGGTTGTAGATCTTTGATGATGTGCTGGAGAGGTTTTAATTGGGGGCTGAAGGTGACAGCTAGTGGCTTTCTGTTGCTTTCTTTGTTGGGCCTGTCCTGTAGTAGGTGATTCTGGGTACCACCCAACCTGAAGCAAATACTCACCAGCAACCACACACCACACAACAAAAACACTATGAGAAAAGGAATGAAAAAAGAGGCAAGACTGCTACTCTAGAGACCGGGTCAAAGTTTGGGTCACTCGTTCGTCAGGCCTACAGGACAGGAGAGCCTTGCACTGCTCGAGTGAGCTCTTCTAGCTGGCACTCTCAGCAGTGCTATCAGGCTCCAGAAGGTCTGTTGCAGTGACAAGGAACCCAAGGCAGAACTAAGGGAATTGATGAAGGGGAAAGCAATGTTTACTGAAAAAAATCAAGAGGAAATAAATGAAAACAAAAGTTGAACTGATAAACTTGGCTGAGTCTCATTTCCCAGTTATTAACTATACAAACAAGAACACACTTACATCCTAGGGATCATGCATGTTGGTCCCTGCCCTGTTGCTGACAGGTTCCATGCTCTGAGTTTGCATTTCAGGGTCTGCATAATTCATCTTTTTCAGTCAATCAGTCAATTTCTCCCCTCTTTTCAGGAATGAAAAAAAAGAGAGAGAAAGAGAGAGAGCGCTCAGTGGTTTGAGCATTGACCTACTAAACCCAGGGTTGTGAATTCAATCCTTGAGGGGACCACTTAGGGATCTGGGGCAAAATCAGTACTTGGTCCTGCTAGTGAAGGCAGGGGGCTGGACTCAATGACCTTTCAGGGTCCCTTCCAGCTCTATGAGATAGGCATATCTCCATTTAAAAACGTAATAGAAACAGAGATGGTAAGCATTCTCATTACCATCTGACTTCTAATCCAACACAATTGTACAATGAGCAAGAAGAGCCTCATGCAGTTAATTCCAAGTTCCAGTTTATCCAATATTTGAAATCTTTGGAAAATTTTGAGTAAAATTGCTTTTGTTTCACGTGAATTTCACAAACCTAAGAACAGGCAGTTTTGACAAAAAATTTTCACTATGAATATTTCATCCAGCTCCACAAATGAAAACCTGCACTCTCTGTGACATATCCATTATGCCAGTCTCTTTGCCCAGCATGATAGGCCAAGAGGCTTCTGTTGCTGCTAGAATGATTTCCATGTGGGAAATTGTAAGGGCCAGGGGTGAGATCCTGACAAATGGCAAAACTCCCCATTTTTATCTTTTGTTGTTGTTGTTGTGAAAATACAGCTACCACCATGTAAACAGAAATGCCAGTGCCCTGTAAACTCACACAGTGCCCTGTAAACTCACTCACCTTAACAAATTTTGAACTTCAAATCCTAATTTGGACAATTGAAATGCTAACATCATTAGCCATAGGTCATTTCTCCCCAATCCCCATTTAATTTTAAAGAGGACATGGAAATTAAATGCAAAAAAATTAGTGTTGCGTTAACATCTGTCATACAATTAGAGTCACAAAAGTTAGGAAATGGAAAAGCTAGCTTCCAACAGCAATTGGAACTCAACCATATTCGTGTATGTTGGACAAAGAATTATACTGTAATATTAAGATACACATTTAACAAAAAGAAAACAGGAATATAAAGTACAATGCAACTGAGTGAATGCTGCTGTTTGACACATTTTTTCATTTCCTGACTTTGTGATTTTAACTCTGCAACCTTAATATTGAGCCCATGTAAATTTTGCATTTAACAACTGAAAAACAGAAGTGTCTCCATGTTTCTCCACTACTTAGCATATCCAAGCATGTCCCTGGAGCACCCCTAAACTATTCAGCATTGCTTCTCAGTTCCCAGACCCTATTAAGATTCGAGGAGACACTTAAAAGCCAAGAGACTTGAACATAAAGGCAGTTATACTAGCTGATGAATGACAATGATAAATGAGATAAATATATAAAAAAATATCGAGGCTTTGAGCACATCTTTCTTTCTTTATCTCACAGCTTTATCTATATTCAGATATTTCTGTCACACACACAAACACACCCCTTCCCTACACCTACCTTTTCAAAGCTGAAAACACCAAAAGGAAACTGAGTTCCAATGCAAAGGATTTAAACTTCAGTTTATTAACCTTCCTTAGAATCCTATAAGCCAAAAATCAAAGACTCAGCCAAAGAGCCTTGGAGTTTGTTTAACTGTGGAACTTTCCATTTGCAGAGAAGTATTGAGTCACATCTTTCTCTGCAAATGGAAAGTTCCACAGTTAATCCATACCCTATAATTACTTCATTTGAAAACTAATTGGAAATGGTCTCTCCCACTTTCTGGATGCACTGTGATGCCTACTTTGAGCAAGATGCGGCTCAGAGTACTGCAAAGCCTCTATTCCTGTGTGCTTCCTAGCAGATGGCTGAGTAGCAACATTACAGCAGTCTCAGACCAGGCCAGCTGTGTGCCTCCAGAAACCCCAGGAGGAGTGCTGTACGTGTAGCTCACCAAAAGGTTATTTTTCTAAACTGCTCATTCTTTTTTGGAAGTAGGATGCCCACTAATCTATCTCAACTGGGTAGTGTCCTTCCCTAGAGAGCTCTGGGAAGCAGTCAGAGCTGTTCAGATGACCTAGCTCCAAAATGAATACATCTGACAGAAGCTGAATAAAAATATTCATGCCCTGGAAAAAAAAAATCTCATGAAGGGCACTTAGGTGCCTAACTTCTATCTGTGCCTTTGAAATATGCCCCCTTGAGCTTTAAAGATAATGTTCCAGATCCTCAGTGGTGTAAACTGGTGTCATCCATTGACATCAACTGGAGTGCTGCTGATTTTCACCAGCAAGGAACCGACCCAATGTGTTTTTATCACTTGAAAGTTAAGGGGTTTTTAAAACACCTATACACAGAAGAAATGCCCTATCATATGAGTTGCCTACCAGAGTGGGTGGGGATTGGTGAATAAATTATTTCAGAGAAAATAAATTAACAGATAAGAAAAATATTCTTTTCTATTTTACCGCCTTTCATCATTATAGCAAAGTAACTCACAGGGAGAAATATACCTGCATTTCCAGGGATGATTAGGCCCCTAGTTTCTTCTGGAAGAGGAAAGAGTTGAGGTCTTGTGATCCTCAAAACATTTCCTAACCACAAAGCTGCTACAGACTGCCTTTGATAGTGTATTGTCCAGTACAAGAGGGACATACCGATGTTTGCTTAAGACTTTGAACCAAAATTTGATTTTAATAACAATTAGTTTCCCTTCCTTTTTTGCTGAAGTTCTAAAATAAAGCAATTATATGAATCAGTCCTGTTGTGGGTTTTGTTTCCTTGCAAAACTCATTGACTACTCATTGAGATCAGTATAAGAATAAACTATGACCTGTGTTATGCAGGAGGTTAGATATGAGGATCATAATAGACTCTTCTAGCCTTGTAATCTGTGAATATAGACTCATAGACTAAGGCCAGAAGGGACCATCCTGATCATCTAGTCTGACTTCCTGCACATTGCAGGCCACAGAACCTCACCCACCCACTCCTGAAATGGATCCATAACCTTTGGCTGAGTTACTGATGTCCTCAAATCATGATTTAAAGACTTCAAGTTATAGAAGTTTATAGTAGTTTAAAGCTGCAAGTGACCATGCTGCAGAGGAAGGTGAAAAAAAACCAAGGTCTCTGCCAATCTGACCCAGGGAAAATTCCTTCCCAACCCCAAATATGGTGATCAGTTGGACCCTGAGCATGTGGGCAAGACCCACCAGCCAGATCCCTGGGAAAGAATTCTCTGTAGTAACTCAGAGTCCTGCCCATCTAGTGTCCCATCACTGGCTGTTGTGGACATTTGCTACTAGCAGTTGCAGATTGGCTACATGCCATTGTAAGCATTATCATCATACCATCCCCTCAATAAACGTAACAAGTTCAGCCTAGAAGCCAGTTAGGTTTTTTGCCTCTACTGCTCTCCTTGGAAGGCTGTTCCAGAACTTCAATCTTTGGATGGTTAGAAACCATCATCTAATTTCAAGCCTAAACTTGTTAATGGCCAGTTTATATACATTTGTTCTTGTGTCCACATTGGCACTTAAATAACTCCTCTCCCTCCCTGGTATTTATCCCTCTGATGTATTTATAGAGAGCAATCATATTTCCTCACAGCCTTCGTTTTGTTAGGCTAAACAAGCCAAGCTCTTTGAATCTCCTCTCATAAGGTAGGTTTTCCATTCCTTGGATCATCCTAGTAGCCCTTCTCTGCACCTGTTCCAGTTTGAGTTCATCTTTCTTAAACATGGGAGACCAGAATTGCACACTGGATGAGGTCTCACCAGTGCCTTATATAATGGTATTAACACTTCTCTGTCTCTACTGGAAATAACTAGCCTGATACATCCTAGGACTGCATTAGTCTTTTTCGCGGCCGCATCGTATTAGCAGCTCATAGTCATCCTGTGATCAACCAACACAGTGAGGTCCTTCTCCTCCTGTCACTTCCAAATGATACATCTCCAGCTTATAGCAAAAATTCTTGTTCTTAGTCCTTAGTGCCTGACCTTGCACTTTGCACTATACAATTTCATCCCATTTCTATTATTCCAGTTTTCATGTTCATCCAGATCTTCTTGTATGATATTCCGTTCATATTAGCAATACCGCCCAAATTTGTGTCATCCGCAGATTTTATTAGCACACTCCCACTTTTTGTGCCAAGGTCATTAATAAAAATAATGAATAAGATTGGTCCCAAGACCGATCCCTGAGGAACTCCACTGATAACTTCCTTCCAGCCTGACAGTTCACCTTTCAGTATGACCCATGGTAGCCTACCATTTAACCAGTTCCTCATCCATCTTTCAATTTTCATATTAATCTCCATCGTCTCCAATTTGACTAATAATTTCCCATATGAAACTGTATCAAACGCGTTACTAAAATCCAGGTAGATTAGATCTTCTGCATTTCTTTTGTCTAAAAAATCAGTTATCTTCTCAAAGAAGGAGATCAGGTTATCCTAGCACTAGCTACCTTTTGTAAAGCCATGTTATATTTTATCCTAATTTCCATTCACCTCTATGTCCTTAACTACTTTCTCTTTTGAGATTTGTCTAAGACCTTGCATACAATTGAGGTCAAACTAACAGGTCTGTAGTTTCCCAGATCACTTTTTCCACCCTTTCTTAAAAATAAGTACTATATTAGCAATTCTCCAGTCACATGAATGATCATCCTGTTAAAAGGATTCTTTAGTTTTTGGTCTGAATGCTAAGAATGTTACTTTCTATTTCTTTCTCCTTTGTTCTTTCACCCAGCTCTAGTTATCCCAGGGAAAATTCTTTAGGCTTGCCTATGAACAAACATAGTAGTGCTTTAACTATACTAGCATAAAAGCTGCAGCAGTGTTACACAGTTATACTAGGATAAAAGTGCTCATACTAGTCTTGCTTGTTTCTGTACAAGTGTACAGGAAGGGGGAATAAGCTATTTCAATTTAAGGCCCCTTTGTACTGGTATATCTGCATCCACATTAAGGGTTGTACTAGTATTACTTTATCAGTAAAAACCCAACCAAACAAAAAATAACACCCCTTGCTGACATAGTTATCTTGATACAACAACTGTGTAGACCACACCTTAAAATTATAAGGTTATAAAGCAGGTATCCAAATGTGAAGACATTTAATTATGTTTTTCCAGGGATGTTTGCATAGCACTTGCCTATTGCACAAATATTTCAGAGGTGATTTCTTATATGGTCATTGGTATTTTAAAGGAACATGAACGTAATTAATATCAGACCATTAGTCCATCAAATCTGCTAACTGGCTGTGGTGAATCACAGAATCACAGAACTGGAAGGGATATTGAGAGATCATCTAGTCCAGTCTCCTGCACTCAAGGCAGGAGTAAGTATTATCTAGACCATCCCTGACAGGTGTTTGTCCAACCTGCTCTTAAAAATCCCCAATGATGGGGATTCCACAACCTCTGTAGGCAATTTATTCCAGTGCTTAACCACTCTGACAGTTAGGAAGTTTTTCCTAATGTCCAACCTAAACCTTCCTTGCTGCAATTTAAGCCAATTGCTTCTTGTCCTATCCTCAGAGGTTAAGAACAACAATTTTTCTCCCTCCTTCTTGTAACGACCTTTTATATACTTGAAAACTGTTATCATGTACCCTCTCAGTCTTTTCTCCAGACTAAACAAACCCAATTTTTTCAATCTTCCCTCATAGGTCATGTTTTCTAGACCTTTAATCAGTTTTGTTGCTCTTCTCTGGACTTTCTCCAATTTGTCCACATCTTTCCTGAAATGTGGCGCCCAGAACTGGACACAATAGTCCAGCTGAGGCCTAATCAGCGTGGAGTACAGCAGAACAATTACTTCTCGTGTCTTGCTTACAATGCTCTTGCTAATACATCTCAGAATGATGTTTGCTTTTTTTGCAACAGCGTTACACTGTTGACTCATATTTAGCTTGTGATCCACTATGACCCCCAGATCCCTTTCCGCAGTACTCCTTCCTAGGCAGTCATTTCCCATTTTGTATGTGTGCAATTGATTGTTCCTTCCTAAGTGGAGTATTTTGCATTTGTTCTTATTGAATTTCATCTTATTTATTTCAGACCATTTCTCCAGTTTGTCCAGATCATTTTGAATTTTAATCTGATCCTCCAAAGCACTAGCAACCCCTCCCAGCTTGGTATCGTACATGAACTTTATAAGTGTACTCTCTATGCCATTATCTAAATCATCGATGAAGATATTGAACAGAACCAGAACCGATCCCTGTGGGACCCCACTCCTTATGCCCTTCCAGCATGACTGTGAACCACTCTCTTGGAATGATTTTCCAACCAGTTATGCACCCACCTTACAGTAGCTCCATCTAGGCTGTATTTCCCTAGTTTGTTTATGAGAAGGTCATGCGAGACAGTATCAAAAGACTTACTAAAGGCTTTTGAATAACTTGATGCTTCTGAAGAAGATGAAATCACAGTCTTACCCTTCCACAGGGACCCATTTGGAGGATGGTCCAGTTTCCATTAACGTCAATGGAGAGACTCCCACTGACTTAAAAGGAGCTGGATCAGGTCCCTAATCAGCTATGGAATGCTGTGCACGGGAAGGTGCGTGCTGCAGGCAACTAGTTTATGCTCTGAAATAGGAGCTTTTGTTACCCATATTTTCTTACCTTGCCTAACTACACATGTTAAAAGCAGTGTAAATTATCCAGGCCTCTTAAAAACCCAGACATCATATTTCTTTTGATGACCTCCTGTGGCAGTAAATTCCACAGGTTTATACTATGTACTATATTTCCTCATATGGAGTCTAAATCTCATTGTCCTTTAATATTTGAATCCTTTGATTTTCAGGTTTTTGACCGAAACCTAAAGCAGAACTCCCAGCGTGCAAGCCCACACTGATCAAAGGCATAGAAAGTGTTTGTTCAAACTCCTGTGAAGTGAAAGTGATACATTTCACACAGGTCTTGACAATATTGAAACCCTCAATTCACTTTCCTGCTTAAAAGCTTCAGAACTGATTTAGATTGGGTGCTGTACAACGGCTGTCTGCACACTATAACAGCCAACAGATGGGAAATCAAAATTTTAGCCACTGCAGTAACAACGTATGTGGCTAAATTGTTCTATGAGCCCATGCTCTGCTCTGGGGTTATGAGGGCTCAAGAGGCCTTCCTCCCTGCTTAGAGCTCACCTCACAATAGGGTTGCCAGGCATTCAGTTTTCGACCGGAACGCCTGGTCGAAAAGGGCCCCTGGCGGCTCCAGTTGGCACCCGCCGGTGGGGAGAGGAGGAGGGGGCCCGCAGCAGCACTGTTCCTAGAGCTGCTGTGATTTGGGCTATGCTGGGAGAGCAGCGAGCCAGGGGCAGCAGTGGGATGTGTATGTCACTTTCGGGGAATTCTCTCCCCCCCACATTCCAGAGAACAGGAAAAACTTTTGTCCTCGGTGCGCTGGCTGAGCCATGTGTCCAGGATTCATGGCAGATAAAGCAGGCTCTGAGGCCCGAGAAATGCCAGGGCAGCACTGGTGTGGCTGCTATTTAAGGGGCCGCCTGACATCAGCGCCTGCCGGAGCCCCCGCAAACCGCACCAGCCAGAGCCGTGCAGAACCCTCACCCCGAACCCTCTCCCGTGCCCCAACCCCCTGCCCCAGCTCAGAGCCACTTCACACACCCAAACTCCCTCCTGCACCTGAACTTGGGGTGCATGTTGGAGTCCGCACCTCCCTCCCACACTCTGAAACCCTTGGCCCCAGCCCGGAGTCCCCTCATGCACCCCAAGCCCTGGCTCCACCCTAGAGTCCACATCCCCAACCGGGGCCCTCACCCCCTCCCACACCCCAATCCCCTGACCCAGCCCGGAGCCCCCTTCCACACTCCAAACCTCTTAGCCCCAGCCTGGAGTCCCCTCCTGAACCCCAAACTGCTCATCTCTGGCCCCACCCCACAGCCTGCACTCCCGGCCAGAGCCCTCACCCGCCCACCTCCTGCCCCAGCCTGATGAAAGTGAGCGAGGGTGCGGGAGAGCGAGCAATGGAGGAGGGGGGGATGGAGTGAGCGGGGGCGGGGCCTCGGGGAAGGGGCAGGGCAAGGATGTTCGGTTTTCTGAAATTAGAAAGCTGGCAACCCTACCTTACAAGGGCACATCACACTTGCAGTCCACGCAACCTCCTGAGCCCAGGAATTCCTGCCTGCTAGTGGAGTAGCCCAGGATGCTAGCCACCCAAAGGGGTATGTGGAAAGCATACCCCTGTCCTCCACACTGGCTGGTGGACCTTACCAGACAGATGGGGGAAGAGAGTCTCCTGCAGCCGTCCCCGAGGAAGGGAGTTGGGGCTGAGAACAAAGCCCTGGCTGGAAGTTTTGTTTTCCTTTGGAGAAGAAGGTAAAGAAGGCAGGTCAGGCCTTACATCTTCTCCAGCGGCCCAGAGCTATAAGAGATGGTACCTCAGGGAGGAGGGAATGTGCCCAACTTAAGGCTGGGGAGGAAGACTGTTCACTTTGAACTTCCTGCTAATAACCAGACCCCCTAGAAGGGCTGTTAGTGGACTCATGAATGTCTCTTGTGAGTATTTGAGGAGCCCATGGAGATAAACTAAGGCATCATGCTGCAGGCCCACTCCTGGCCATGAGGGGGTGTGTGGGAGATTGCTGACCCTGTTACACTGCCCTTTAGTGAGTAATTCTCTTTTGAAATTTTAACTGCTTTCAGTTGTCTCAGCTTTATTTGTACTACCCATGCACCTACTTCAATATGTTACTACACATTTAGCTTTCATTTTCCTCTGCTTTGCTTTAAGGTTAATAGCATTTCAGACTAAGCAAGATCCTAAGAATAAGGCATTAATATAATAGTTTTTCCTTCTAATAATACCTATCTCTTATATAGTGTTTTTCATCAGTACAACTTACAGCACTTTCTAAAGTAGGTCAGTAATTTTCTCCCCATTTTACAGGTGTGGAAATTCCCATGGGGAGGGAAGTGACTTTCCTAAGGTCTTCCAGCAGGCCAGTGGCAGAGATGGGAAGAGAACTTAGGTCTCTTGAGTCACAGTCCAGTGCCCTATCCATTAGGTATATCGGGGCATGACCAGAGCCCTCTGTACTTCCACAATTCCCAGCTGATCCCTTGTCATGGAACTGTAAAGCAACAAACTGAAAACTAATTAAGAAATACTTTATTATACAATGCATTAGTTAACATGTGGCACTCGTTGCCACAAGATATCATTGAAAGAGCTTAAATATCAGACAACTATATGGATAATATATTAGAGAATGATAAATGAATAAGGGATCTAAATCCTCATGCTTCAGGGCATAAGACAAACACTAACTGATAGGGGTTAGGAAAAACTTCTCCTTTGGGCGGATTATGGGATTAATGTACTTTCCTCTGAAGAATCTGGCTCTAGTCAGAGACAGAATACTAGACTATTCATTTCATCAGGTATAGCAATTCCATTGTTCATAAAAGTCTCGGCTTTCAGAATAGTAGTGTGCTTTCTCTAAACTATCACATTTTGAACTATGCAAGCCATGCTTTCAGACATGGGACTTTATTTGATTTTGAGAGCTATGTAATTTCCTTTTTGGCTGTGAACAGTTGCAATTTATTAGTTACAGTCTCTTTACTCATAAAGAAGGTAGTTCCGCTTCCCACCAAAACATTTAATTGCAATATATTCTGTTTGTTTAATCCATTTACTAGGTGCTTTTTCTGAGGAATTTAAGCACCCATGATAAAGATCAACTATAAAGGATTAAAAATCTAGGAAAACAAGCAAGCAGTCAAATCAAGTGCACAGTCAGCGAGCAGCAAAAACATATTCCATCCCCAAAAGGATCCATTTTCAATAAATTGGAAGAAGGGGAGAAAGCAAGAGGATGGCAGAAGGCTAAGAAAAATGGAAATAGCTGAAACAGCCTATGATAGGAGAAATGAAATAGTAAAATGGAACAGTGTCTCCAAAAGACAGCCAGACAAGGATTCTGGTGGACATTCCACTCCCATCCTTTGGGAAGCTAGTATAATACAAGAGATTCTGTGTTTCTTCTGCCTGCACAATTCTTACTGAAGTCAGTGAGACTTTTGGATTCACAAGGAATTCAGGATTGATTCCCAAGGCTTTAATTGTGCCATTTACATAGGAGTTTATGCAGAGCTGCCCTGCCACAGAAAGGTACCATGCCTCCCGGGTCTCCCCGGTGCACAGAGACTGTGCATTTGTTACTACATCTCTTTCAGTGTACACCTTATTCCCCACTACTGTGGCTGACCAGGTCAGCTGTCTAGCGCATAGAGATTGGAGCCATAGCTTTGCTTGTCTAGTCTCTCTATTGCATTTGAGACACCTGGCTTCCTCAGAGGAGTACGGACAAAGAAGTCCCTGTGTTCCCTAGAATGCAAGGACTACAGTTCTACCTGGCCTTTGCACAGATGACACAAGGAGGGGGAAGAGTCATTACACCCACTGTGACCCACATAAGTGCCAGGTAGAATCTGGCCCCAAGTTAGCATTATGTGTGTCTCTCATGCAGAAGCATCAAACATTAATTTACAATATAAATAAAAAAATATAATGACAAAAGATGCTCAAAGAACATAAGCCTGAGTATAAAAATTAACGTCAGTCTTAACATATGAACACAACAACATTACAAATTCAGATCTTATACCTACTTGGGTTTGGAATGTGCACCTGCTAGAAGTGTGTGCCATATGTCTGTAGACCAAATTATGGAATTGTCAGCAGAGCAGCTTAACGGAAGTAACATACAGAGTTAACATCATGCATGCTAACCAGTACTATTTTGCACAAGGAAGAGTCTATGAAGATAGTTTTCTGGAAATGGTAATGAATGAAATTACAAGAACAAGGACCACTGTACGTGAATTAGACTCTCATGGTAATAACCAAAAGGTGGCAACATTTTGGAGGTGATAAGAGAAGACACTACGCACAAAGCTGACATGAGCAGAGACTAAGCCAACCCTGTGCTTTAAGCAACAATACTTACAGAATCAGCAGCCAATATATATGTTGGAAGATATATAAGCTTTTATTAATCACATACACCTCTAGCCCGATATAACGCGGCCTGATATAACACAAATTCTGATATAACGTCACGTGGTAAAGCAATGCTCCGGGGGGCAGGGCTATGCACTCCGGTGGATCAAAGCAAGGTCGATATAATGCGGTTTCACCTATAACACGGTAAGATTTTTTGGCTCCTGAGGACAGCGTTATATCGAGGTAGAGGTGTACATGGTATAACCAATACCAGCTTCTTCAATATATTAAGAAAGCACAACTGTATTCCCCTTTACGTTAGCTGGTATCATAACAGCCTCCTTCCTATTAAATATTCGTTACGCCAGACATTTAAGAGGGAGCATGGTCTTCATAGCAGGGGGAGAAGTGTCACCTTCTCTTTGTCCAGCGACTGTCCATCCTTTCTTATTGCTTTGCTTTTATGAAATCTTAGGTAAGAAAAAGTTAAACATTTCTAAAGTTTTAAGAAAAACGCTGAAAGAGTTACAGCTCCCCTCTAACAAATAGTGCAGAATATCATATTCGCTCATTTGTTTTACTCTCATAATCTTGTTCTATATTTCCTTTCCCATCAGTGCTAATGATTCTAGTATTTTTGTGGAAAGAAAAGCTCTTTCTTTCAAGATCATCTTGCCTGATTCATCCAGCGATGTTGTAATCTAGTGTTTGGAACACCATCGTTTATCCCCGTGGAAGCAAGAGGCCTGAATGATATCTCTTCTCTGTACACATAGAGCTTGAGAATAAGCAATGAGAGAAAATACTGGAAAGGTTGAGAATTCCATGGAATGTCAGTAAACTTGTATGGTCTATACATTCCTTTCCATTTGTCTGTGCAGAGGGAAGCCAATCCAGTATCACCAACCCCAACTATCAAAAAACTATGAATACCCTTCCCCCCAGGATCAAAAGATTCACTTAAAATCACAAGATTTTAAAAAATATATAGATTTGGGGTACTTTGCTGACTCATTTGAGACTTTAGGGTACATTCTAGTCATGTTTTCAACCTTTTCCCTACAATCATGTGGGCTAGAAACTTACTTTAAAAAAAATGAAATCTGAAATGCTCATGTAATCACTTGACTTCAGGAGTTGGTGCTTTAAAAAAATAAAACATCATAAGACTTGTGATAAAATCACAATAGTTGGCAACACTATCAAGTTATGTTGTGGGCAAAGAATGAGCACATAGCAGCTCCACTGGTTGTGCTTTCCTGATTCCTGTAGCCCAAATCCATAGGACTGGTTTCTGTAGATTAGGAGTAGGCATGAGGGGGACAGAGGTGGGGCTGGGAAATGCACCTCAAAGTCCCAGAAAACAGAGAGACCAGGCAGGACAACGGGCAGCACTGCAGTGACAGATTTTCACAGGAGACGAGATTATGGAGCAGAACTCAGTCCGTGTGGAGGTTCTATATAAAGCCTGTACTAAATCTTGGGTTAAATGCTTTCTTTAGCTTTAGTTCTTTCGTTTCTTTAGTTCTATAGAAGTTATTTATTTTAGCCCAAGGTTAAAGAGCTTTTGATGAGTAAAGCAACAGCTCTTTGTGTGGCTCTTCATGTATTTTGTAATCTCATTTAGCCTTGTTAGGTCAGGGAAGATTTCTCTGGTTTTATGGAGAATTGTGGATTTTGCCTGTTGATTTACTCTGCTGGAAGAGTTCACACAGAGTTTTAAGTCAATTGGGCCTTCTCCTGCTGTTAGAGAGCCACCCAAAACCCCTATTTCTTTAAGGCTGGGAATTTCAAAGGGGCCTAAGGATCTCAGTAGCCACTAAAATCCCATTGAAATTCACTGAGAAGAGGGCACTTAACTCAAGTAGTCACCTTGGAAAACCCCAGCCTTTACTGGTGCAACTGAACAAGAAAAGTTTTTCACATGAATGTTTTAAGATTAGGTATTTATTAACTGGTGTTTGCTTAACTAACTGTATCTACTAATGTTAGGTCATTGTGCTTTCACAGTCATTTGATGTACTGTGGGGTCAATAGAAGTATATATTTATTGGTAATTCAATATTGTGAGCACAGGTTCATGAGATTTATTCTTCCTGATAGGGCCTTAATGTTGAATCTATGGTAAAACTGCCTGTATCTCATTTTAAGGAATATTGAAAGAGGTTACTGTGGTCATGAGAAAGAACTCACACAAAAACTATCCAACTTTGTCATGTAATGGATGTCTCCCTTCCAGCTCAGTAGCCCTCAATGTGCAATTCCTTCATGACCAAATCTCACCATCCTTGCAGAGCTCTCCCTTAGGCAAATCTCTCATTTCATTCAACAGGAGCATAGCCTGCGTAAGCATTGACAGATTTGGCCCTCAGTGAATACTTATTTTATAGAGAGATATCTAAGCACAGAACTAAGAACGAGAAACCTTTGAATGAATCATCAGTCTTCCCATCTATAAAATGGGGGATAATAATGTTTAGTTATCTAGCCTACAGAGGTGTTTAGGAATAAATTAAATATTTATAAAGTGCTTTGAAGGTGCCAAGTAGCAAATAATCAAACATCTATAAAGTATTTATTATAGGAAAGCTGATCTAACTGCATAGATACATTTATTAAAATACATTTATTAAAATTTTTCTGGATATAGCTTGCCTTTGTTGCTCAATACTATTGTCTCCCCCCAGCTTAATTTGGCGACTTGTGAGCATTTAGGGCCTGATTCAGTTCCCACTGAAGTCAGGGAAAAGACTTTAATTGATTTCAACAGCAGCTGCTCAGCAGTTATGGGGGGGAAAGCTATATATTTAGGTACTTATTTTATGAAACCATTTAAAAAACTCAGCTATAAAAAACTGCAGAAGTGCATCTGTTTATCTAGCGGCAATTCTTTTGTTCATCACATTCAAAAGTTGAGAAATTAGGTTTTGTACACAGTTGGCCTACTTCTCTCACCGCAGTTTTAACTTAGATTAAATAGAGTGAAGTTAGTCACACTATTTGTTTGATCCAACTATCTAATCTAGTTTATGTATCAACTAATCTATTTAAGTTCTCATCAGGGCCGGCACTTCCATTTAGGCGACCATTTGCCGCCCTTGGCGGCAATTCGGCGGCGGGGGGGTCCTTCCGCACTCCGGGTCTTCAGCAGCAATTCTGCGGCGGGTCCTTCACTCGTTCCGGGACCTGCCACCGAAGTGCCCTGAAGACCGGGAGCGCAGAAGGACCCCCCTGCCGCAGAATTGCCGACGATGACCAGGAGTGCGGAAGGACCCCTGCCTAGGGCGCCAAAAACCCTGGCGCTGCTCCTGGTTCTCAGATAGCACCCATGTATCTGAGCATTTCCCCAAATTATAGCATGTATTTAAGATTATAGTCTTCTCTCTTTCCCCCTCCCCGCAGCAGGGAGTGGATATTATGCACAAATCTTATACAAGTGTAAGTCCTCATATGCACTCTTGCTTGGTCTTTCTCATTTATAAACTTATTTAGGATACCACAGTGCTCTCCTGAAATAGAACCCAATTTTGCAACTGTTGTGTACATAGTAATCCTCACTTACCATAGTAGTTCCTTTGACTTCAGTTCAAATTTCATAGTAATCAGAAAGAGCCAAGCAGAAGTCTTCCATTTTTCATATATCATAAATGTTCTCCTGCTAACTGCTCATTCTTCAGATGTAGATGACTAAATGGCAACATGGAAATTGCTGCCAAACTCACTTTTTTCTGTTTCTTGTAAGTCTTATTTTGTTCAGGATGATTCACTGTTTCACAATAAGCAGCAGGTTTCATAATTTTGGGTACCTGATCTGTATGCTCATGTTACTGAAAAGTCTTCTTTATACATGGAGGCTGTACTACTTTATTATCTAGTGGTGAGAAATGGCGACTGGCACCCTGAGTTCTGCTTCTGACTCTGCCCAGACCCCATGCTTTACCTTGGGACCTAACTAACTAGTGTCTCACTTTTCTCATCCATAGTAACAGCCCCACTTACAAAGTGCTTTGAGATCACATATGAAAGCTTCAAGGGAAAAGTAATACATTATTACTGTTGATCTGCTTATACACCATTAGAGGCACATACATACTAGAAGCAACGGATCATTTATGCTGCTTCAGACACTGAAATAATCTGGGTGTTCATTTCTTTTGTGACTATAAATCAGGGCCCAGCAGAATATTACTATGTATTCATCATGGACAGGGACTATTATTATTATTGATTTACTTACTTACACCCAGAGGTTTCAATCAAAACCAGAGACCTACTATCCTAAACGCTATAAAAAGCCCAAACCAGCCACATCTGCTCTCTACCCCAAAGAGTTTACAAACAAAAACTGCTATGTAATGAGTCACTGAATAGTCTCTAATTGATCTCCCATTTCATCCAGCTACCTGAGATGCCCCAGCCTTGAGTATCTATCTTCCCTGATCAGGATGACTAGACAGGAATCCCTTTGTAGCACATCAATGCTGTCTGTAACCTGGACATGAGCAATCAGCACTATCAATAGTCAGGAATCAGAGCCCTGGATTAGAATAAGATGCCAAGCCACAGTCAAGGGTAAGGGTCAGGACCAGGTTACCTGGCACAAAACAAGTCAGGAGCAGAACTGAGAACAAAAAAGTCTTGTCATAACCATGAACAAATGATCTAGACAGCCACTGACCTGCTTTTGGGTTTAAGAGCTGGTCTGCTGACTCTTCTAACCAATTAGATGGCATAACCAATCAAGCACCCTACTGAAGCCAGTTGCACTTGTTAGGTTGCCCAGAGATGACCTCTGCTGCAGACCCTGCTATCTGACACATGCTACTCCTTATTCATGTCACAGTGGAATGGTATAAGGCATTTTCATCCAGAAGTTGATCATGAAGTAGGTTTTATTTCCATGAGATAAGAAGATACTAATCTGGAAAAAATACAGAAAGCTTGAAATGACATTGGTCTCCTAAAAATTCTCAAGGGATATGAGCCCATATAAAGGAAAAAGATCCATACATTACACTGAAAAGAATATTATCTGTGGAGGAAAATCTGACAATCCATAATGTTTCAGAAGCATAAGATTTGTACCTGCCAGATGCAGATGAACCTGTGCAGCTTGAAAGATGGTAGAGTTTTTCACAGCAATCAGGAGACCACAATTAATAATCATTATTTCTTTTTTTATTTTAATGTATTTTTTATTATAAAGGCAGTCATGTACAAGGCAGAATAACTATGGTACATATAGATTTTTTGTTATGTGAGGCCAGGAATTCAATTGAGTAACAAGCTGATCATATTTGGGAAAGCTGTTAGCCTGAACTACCAGGGCAGATAGGCTGTGAGTAATGGTGTCAGATGTCCTAGTGTAGGTCCATATCAAAGGTTTGCAGGAACTCCTGTAACTGACTACGCAAACAGTAGAGTTGATCAAAGGAGCAATATGCTAGTAAAACTGGTTACCTGATTGCTTGTGTTCCTGAGTGTAGAGGCCAGGATGTCTGACTGAGGTATTAGCCTCTGGGAGCTTATTGTTGAAGTCAATTCGGTATCTCAAACATCAAAAGATAATTTAGCTATTACTGGAAAATCTGAGTTTATGATGTCAGTCAGCAAGCTGAAGCTGAGGGGCTAATCTCTATGTGAAACTGTAAAATGAGAGAAACAGACAGCGAACAGAAATTGTGTATGGTGAGATACATGGGCTCTTTTAAGAAAGGCTCGAGGAAGACTGAGTCTGTCTGTAGAGAGGAGGGATGACTTAAGTATACTGGCCAAGACTTTCAAAATGTGGATGCCTGAAGTTAGTCTATGAGAGTTGTGAATGCTCAACACACTTGAAAATCCAGATCACCTCTTTAGGGGCCTAACTTTAGGAACCCATTTCAGAAAACCTGAGCTCCCATGTTTACCTGGGTAAACTATTTTCTTGGGTTTTTTTAACCTGTGTGGTCTAAACCTGTATTTGCATTGTATCTTGTAAATAAACCCAATTTTTATTAAAATGTGAGCAACTGGGATAACTGTATGTAATTTAACCTCACCTAATGATTTTATGCATTTTTAGTGCCTGACACTGTACTATCTCGGTGCCCTGCACACAGGTTAAAAAACAAGAGTCATCTGAGAAGATCTTAGTTTCCAGTTCCCCAATGGCTTTTATGCACAGGGTCTGATGCTGCAAGATGCTGAATGCTTTCTTTATGGTGCTCAGCACCCTCAACTCCCATATGATTTAAATAGGAGTTCAGAATGCTCAGCACCTTTCAAGGTGCTCAATGCTAGGATCAAGCACTAAGTGGGGCTTTCTTGTTTATTTGTTCCCTAGGCTGCCATGATACTTTGTTCTATCTACTGAAGTCTCCATCTGTCTACAGTGATTGTCTCCCAAAAAAGCTGAGAATACAAAGTACCGGTAAGTGTTTTCACAAACCGACAAGGCCATAATTTAAGTGGAGAGGTCAGCTGATAATTGTATTTGCAGGTACATATAGTGTTTGTTTCCTGCACAATAGAGATGAGTGTAGTGGAGTACAAAGGAGAGATCAAGAAGAGAAACAACAAGGAGTCTGGTGGCACCTTAAAGACTAACAGATTTATTTGGGCATAAGCTTTCGTGGGTAAAAACCTCACTTCTTCAGATGCATAGAGTGAAAGTTACAGATGCAGGCATTATATACTGACACATGGAGAGCAGGGAGTTACTTCGCAAGTGGAGAACCAGTGTTGACAGGGCCAATTCAATCAGGGTGGATGTAGTCCACTCCCAATAATAGATGAGGAGGTGTCAATTCCAGGAGAGGAAAAGCTGCTTCTGTAATGAGCCAGCCACTCCCAGTCCCTATTCAAGCCCAGATTAATGGTGTTAAATTTGCAAATGAATTTTAGTTCTGCTGTTTCTCTTTGAAGTCTGTTTCCGAAGTTTTTTTGTTCAATGATAGTGACTATCACGAAAGCTTATGCCCAAATAAATCTGTTAGTCTTTAAGGTGCCACCAGACTCCTTGTTGTTTTTGTAGATACAGACTAACACGGCTACCCCCTGATACTTGACATCAAGAAAAGAGTATTTGTGACACAGGCACAAGCATAATTCAACATACACACATTTTGTGTAGAAATTTATAAATGCTGTCTTTTAAATTAATTCTGGGACTTGTTTCAGGGGCATAGTGTTGCAGCAGCCATTTTGGGAAAGGTAAGAAAGTGTTTCATAGCTTCACAAATGGGATCAGTATGATCATCTAATAATGTGACCTGCTGCATAACACAGTCCATAGAACCTTACCCAGTAATTTCTGCATCAAGCCCATAGTTGCTGGATAGCTATGATAGGGTTGCTAGGCGTCTGTTTTTTGACTGGAATGCCCGGTCAAAAAGGGACCCTGGCGGCTCCGGTCAGCACTGTTGACCGGGTCGTTAAAAGTCCAGTCAGCAGAGCAGTAGGGCTAAGGCAGGCTCCTTGCCTACCCTGGCTCCGCGCAGCTCCCGGAAGTGGCCAGCATGTCCCTGTAGCCCCCAAGCACAGGGGCAGCCAAGGAAGCTCCGCACGCTGCCCCCGCCTAGAGCACCAGCTCCGCAGCTCCCATTGGCCGGTAACTGTGGCCAATGGGAACTGCCGGGGTAGTGACTGCAGGTGCTGGCACTGCGCAGAGCCACCTGGCCATGCCTCTGCCTAGGGGCAACAGGGACATGCCAGCTGCTTCCAGGAGCTGCACGGAGCCATGGCAGGCAAGGAGCCTGCTTTAGCCCTGCTGTGCTGCCAAGCGGGAGCTGCCTGAGGTAAGTGCCGCCCAGCCGGATCCCCCTCCCACACCCTGACTCCTTCCCAGACCCCACACCCCCACCATAACCCCCTGCCCCAGCCCTGAGCCCACACTCCAAGCCCCTACCCCAATCCTGATACCCCTCCCGCACCCAAACTCCCTCCCGGACCCTGCACCCACCCTGCCTCCTGCACCCCAACTCCCTGTCCCAGCCCTTGGCCCCCTCCCACACTCCAAACGCCTCGGCCCCAGCCCGGAGCCCCCTCTTGCATCCCAAACCCCTCATCCCCAGCCTCACCCCAGAGCCCACACCCTCCGTATCATCTTCTTTTTCAAGATGGGTTTGCAATAAGAACTGAGCTATCACACTTGATGGACAAACTTTGGAAGAATTGCCATCAAAGGCCAAATTTTCAAAAGTGATTTTGGGTACCTCAGTTTTTGGGCATGCAATCTGACGCACCTAAAGCCTCATATGCTTGAGATGCTGAGCATCTGCAGTTCCTTGTGATTATGATCTCTTGATTTAGAGCCTATCCTGTAAAGTGTTGAACACTTCTTTGAGATGCTGATGACTCTCAATTCTCACATAAGTCAATGGGAGTTAAGGGTACTCAGCACACCACAGGAGTGCTCAGTGCCTTGCAGGATGGAGCCCATAATGCCTATTGTTTTTGTAATAATTCTGTTTTTTCTCTGCCTGAGCCTCTCCGGCACAGTGGTTCTAATGCTCTTCAACCTGCCTAGAAATAACAGGAGTACTTGTGGCACCTTAGAGACTAACAAATTTGTTAGTCTCTAAGGTGCCACAAGTACTCCTGTTATTTTTGCGGATACAGACTAACACGGCTGCTACTCTGAAACCTGCCTAGAAATGTTTCCCCTAACCACACCAAGCAAGCACAGTGGTTATTTGTCAGTAATATACAAGATATTAAAGGTTCTAATTATGACATGACTAATACAAACATAGGTCTTATTGTTATACCTGTTAATTTGGCAAGGCACTTCTGAAGACTGTTGTTTCAAGAAAGGGATTCCTGAACAAATACCTGGGAGCATGTAAACTGTATCCAAGGTCCAATCATCCACAGCCTACTGTCAAGTTGGGAGAGAAGTTCAGTCACCTGTGCTAATGCTGTTTGAATTGTGATTGATGATTACAGCTGGTCTTTTAATTGTAGAGCGTGAGTCCCCTAAAGAGTGATATGAGCCTGTGAGCTGACGTTACTACATCAGATGAGGATAAAGCATTGGTTACATTTGACAAAGCCAAAACAGACGGTGGAATTGTTGCTTGGAATGGAGAAATGTAGTGGCTTTGGACAACAGCTAAACCTGAACATTGGCCTCTCACAGACTCTGGCACACAGCTGCACGGCACATACCACAGTGACAAGCAAAGGGTGTGAAGCCTTTGATGAGCTAAACTATTCACGCCTATCTTTAGCATGTTAATTAAACAGTCATGCCCATTAATGTGATTGAACTGATTGAAATGTGAAGCTTTGAAGGAACTGTCATGTCATAAATCACTTGCAAATTACTAATCATCACTTTAATAACCAGTCAGACCTACTGACATGGATCACCTGTTCCTCTTTTCCATGGTGCACTGGCAATGGCATAATATATACTGGAGAACATTTAACTGCAAAACAGCTGCTCAATATCATGCTTACTGGGCCAGATTTTCAGCTGGCCTTAACCTAGCTGTAACTATGTGTGTGCAAATTTTTCAAATGCAGACACTTGCATGCTTATTTGCTGTATTTCTTTGCCTAATAACAGAATTTGCAAGCACAAATATAGCAACTGTGCATGCATATTTGTGCAGATGTGATTAGGGACCATGTTTTGAAAAAGTGTTGCACTGTGTCTACCATATTAATATTGACTAAAAGAACAAAATTGTGTTCTCTCTCTCTCTCTCTCTAACTAGGTCTTATATGTCCCCCCACATGAGCATCCACCAAACAACAGAAATTTCTCTCTCCCTTTTCTCCTTCCCTGCCTGGAGAAGAAATTATTTGATTAATATATAGGCTTATTTGTTTGTTGATACTTGCAAAAGCAGGTGTAGTATTTGTAGAATTTATGGGTATGTGTTTACTGCAGAGTTAACTCAGATTATCTACACTCAAGTTACTTCTCTCCAGTTAGCCTAGCTTGAGTGAGAGTCAAGCTGCTGTGTCCACACTATCACTCACTTGTGTGTATCATACAGAGTAGTCATGTGAGCAGCTGATGAGTTGTGCTAACTTGAGCTTAGCCATTCACCCTGGATGGGCCAGTCAACTTTAGTTAAAGCATCAATGGTTTTTGTGTGTGGACAAGACTCAAGTTATAACTCAAGTTAATTTTGCAGTGAAACTAGTTCTTCCTCACAGGATTGAAGTCAAAGAAAGGTGCTTTTGCATTTAGAGTCCTATGTTCATTCCTATTTCTTCTTTCATAGTCTAGATCCAGATCCTGTGAAAATTCTCCTCCACTCATGAGCCTTCCCCTATTGGTTGACAGTTTCATGGTTCCAATGGAACATAGCTGTTGCGGGATGTCATGCTCATGGCAGGAATAGCAACCACTCAGGTAGTTAGGGCCAACCCTATGGAAGGTTTTGAATATCACGACAGAAACACTGAACTGAACTCTGTATTGAATGGGGAGCCAGTGTAAAGGGCAGACCACCAGAGTGATGAGTTCACAATGATCTATGTTGTTAAGCAGATGAGCTTTTATGTTATGTACCGTTTGGAACTTTATACCCAGGAACGAAATCTGTGGCTTCATTCCTGGATATCAGGGCTCTATCTCCCCCTCCCATGTGAACGTGTATGGAAGAGAGGAAACTAACCAATAAGTTATGCAACTCTAAAACAGTCATTGTGTGGAAGGCATACTACCACTTTCACAGCAGGACTAGAAGCAGTAGGGCAGGGGCAGTCTGCAGCCTGAAAAAAGCTTTGAGAAGGGATCCATTGGAAAACTTCACATATGCTCTGCAGTATCTGGCCAGATGCATGCAGAGACTCTCCCACTGTACTCCTCTAAAACAACCCAAGCACTGGTAACATAGCTAGAGGCAGGGCCATGCTGCTCTTAGCTTCCAGGCCACAGCTGTGCTCTGTGACCCTCAGTGGGGGAAGGGTCACAGGATGCAGCAAGGAACTTAATGCTGTTCTATACAGCATGCAACTCTTTTAACATGGTATTTATGCCACGTAGCCACAGGACTATGGAGCAGCTAGCTATTCCCTGACCTCACCCCATGCTGCCTGGCCAAAGCCCTTTCCCTATGTGTCCAGACTGCCATGGAGGGCCTGATACCATTCATGCAGAGGGCAGAGAGAGGGTGAATCATATGGTGATCCCTCCTTTCTGCTGCTCCACATAGGGAAATGGGTGCTGGTGCTAACAAGGGCTGTTGATGTGGCAAAGTGATGTGAGGGCAGTCATTTGGAGCTACAGGGCTTGATAAAAAAAAAAACATACTGTCTCATTTTTAAGCCTCTTGTGTGACTTTGTACTTTTCTGAGCCTTTTCACATGTGAATTTTCTAATGGAAGCCTTGTGTACTTGGAAAGCTTATTCTGGTTACAAGTATACAGGGTGACAGGTAAATGATTACTTTTCCTCTATCACCACCTCTGAGCTGGGGATTTTCCACTACAGTGTCATTGCTTAGGGAAAGTTTTAAAATGGCAGCAGAATCTCAAACTGTCTGATTCTAGTGCTGATATAGTGGTGCTTGATTTGCTTGACTAAGGAAGCTGCTGGCAAAAAAAGCTACAGTTGGCAATTTGCTTGTCTCCCTGCATATTTTGGCTCCATATCAATGTTTTAAAGTTTTTTCCAGACGTGTGCAGAATAATCTGAACAGCTGTCATGTGACCAAATGTGAATGTGATGAGAACATTTTACATATACAGTGTGATGCCACAACTTAGTGTGATATGTTATAAATAACTATCAGTGTTAATGCTACTAATAAAAACTATAATCTCATTTAAGAATAAAGAAGTATTTGATTCTTCATTCACACTGTATTAATATTTTATCCTGATATAGGGATCTGATCCAGCAAACCCTTACATGAATAGTTCCAGCATTAGGATTGTAGGAAGGACTACTGGCATGAGTAAGTGGTTTCAGAGTTCAGCACCTAATTATCATCAAATATATAATATATATGAACTATTAACATCACAACCAGTCACTGGCCTCAGGAGCTGATGTTCTCATGAAAAGCTAAATTGATGCAACTTACACATACGGCTTGCCTCACCAGTTCATAAATTACACCTATTTAAACTTCCTTAGATTCACTTCTCAACTTGGCCTTGTAATCTCCATACAGCTTGAAATAAAACTGCAAAAGAGACTTGTGCCTCACCTGTAATTTGTTTACTGTTACAGAAAGATAACATTAGTGACAGTAAGAGAAAGTAAAGAAACCTAACAGTTTTCATTAACTGAAAACTTCAGTATATGAAGAAGAATCATTGTCATGAGAAAATGTGTGTGTTGAATCATTGAAGGATATACCAGACTGCATCTCTTTAAATCCATGATATTTCAGTTATAAGTTTTCAAACCAAGTAGTTTCCCTATATGTTCCACTTACTTTCTACTGCAAGGTGCAGGGAAGACTGAAATGGTATGCAGTGTTCATTTATCTGTCTATGTTTTCAAAAGAACATTTCTCAAAGGCATTGCAGGAGCTTCAGCTTCAGTGTTGCTCCATTGGAGTCAATTTACACTAGCTGATGATCTGCACATGATGTATAATACACAGGCAACTTTGCAGGTGTGGAAAATTTGCTTTATTTTCTTAGGGCCATGTCTTGCCAGCATGCCACATGTGGAACTCCCACAAAAGCTAATGGGATTGCTGCATAACAACTGATAGCAAGATAGAACCCAAAATTTGTAATAACTATGCAAGAATTTTAAAGGTAGTAATAAATATCTATATATGTTTTTGCACATTTTATTTACATAAATCTATTGTGCATTTATTTTCTACTTAGATTTTTAAAGATCACATTTTTATTTGTTCATTTTCTGAAGGTCTTCTGTTTTTAATTTTTTATTCTAATTTTTTTTTTAATTAGCACTCAGTTGGTGTTTTTAACGTGTAGGTCTCAAAGTACTTTACACAGGTAAGCAAGAGTTATTATGCTCCATTTACATATGAATAAATGGAAGCACAGAGAAGTTTAAGCACATACATTTGAAAATGTTGGTCTAAAGGTAGAATCTTTAATTTAAAGGTAGAACCTATATCTAGTTGTCTGATTTTAAGAGGTGCTGTGCACCTGCACCTCCCATTGAAGTTAATATAAATTTAAGACTCTAATTGTAGGATCCCAAGTTTTTAAAAATGGACTAAATGACTTGCCCAGTATCACAGAACAAGTCAATAGCAGAGCCAAGAATATAATTTCCATCTCATGACTATCAATCTAGTGCTCTACACTTGACTACACTCCCTCGCTTTATAGGCCCTTCTGTGAAGCCATCATCCCTGTCTCCTAGAATTGACAGAAAATGAACAAAAGTTTCTCTTGCAGCTGCAAAACTAAAAGAAAACAAATATACTGCCTAGTTCACCTTAGAAAACTATTTCTTACTTTTTAAAATATACCTATTACTAAAGAAAAAAATTATAGATGATGTAATACTGTATTTACTATTATAGATACACTAGGCAGTCTGCGTATTTGACCTTTCACATCTTCTGAAGTTTTCTAGGGGATTCAGAATGGGTTCATTATATTTTTACCTCCACCTTGTTTCTCTAAGAGGTTCAAAATAAATTACTCATGTACTCTTTTGTGTCAATTTGTTCTCATTAAGCCATATTGTGCCATACATTTTTAGATTAAAACTCCTCTTTGAAATCAATGGTGCGTTCTGCCTAACAGTTGATGGCACAGTATGGACCAAGGTGCTCCATTTGATCCTGAGCTGTTTGTTGTACTTAGGGTGACCAGATAGCAAGTGTGAAAAATCGGGACGGGGATGGGGGGTAATAGGCACCTATATAAGACAAAGCCCCAAATATCGGGACTGTCCCTATAAAATTGGGACATCTGGTCACCCTAGTTATACTGGATATTCAAAACCCAAAATTCAAGCTGTGTTTGTGAATTCTGATTGGACACATAGATCTTATGCTATTATTTCTGTTCCCTGATTGGATGAACGTAGAGTCAAGTTTTTCAATTAAGTTATTGTTCATAGAGCCATCGTGATAAACCCACCCACCTATAATCATAGTTCCACCCACTTTCAACCTCTAATGAAGATATAATCTGCATTCATGCATGTGTATAGTTTCAAATGTGTTATTCCCATCAAGCATTGTATTAAAATGAATATTTGGGCTGTGAAAAATTCTTCATTTTCAGTTTAGGGGGATTTTGTACAACTCTTTCTTTGTTGTGGTTCATCCCCTGAGGTTTGCTTTGACTTTGGCAGTTGAAGTACATTTTATTAAGATGCTACATTGCTCAAGGATTTTTCTAGATATAAGGTGCCATTCATAACCCCAAAAGAAACTCAATTAACAAGGACACTGGTATATGTCACAAAACCTTTTTCATTGTGTTAAAGTTAACTGTTTAGGCCATGTTGCTGATGAATTGTCCCTTTCTATAGAATTAATAAAAGACATCTAGATAAGCATTTCTTTGACCTTTCAAAGATAAGCACTTTGACCTTTCATTCATTAAATAGTTTTTTCCATTGCAAGAATGTCCCTAATACAACTGAAACAGTACATTTATGTCACAGACATAGTGTCTCCACCTTATGGCTGCATAAGACTGCAGGATGGCTGTCAAACAGTAAGTGATTGGTTCATAATTTTCATTCTGTACAATTTGTCCTTTGTGCTCTGACGTCCAAGAATACCCATGCACCAGTAGATCCAATAGTAGCTGTGCATCTTTTATCCCTTCTGTCTCTGCCATTTAGAACAACAGTGCTACTTTTGATTGTTTATTTTTGCATGAGGGTAAAAGTCCCATGCAAACTGAAATACAGCACATTTGAGTTTAGCCTGGGAGTAAATTTCTCTGTCTTTCCCAGCCAAATTTGAAAAAAAAATCTGATTTAACTGTCGGTTTCTCTCTCTCATCTGAAAACAAACCAAAGTCACCCAAGATGAGATGGAAAATGAGGCAGTGATCAAAGTCAGGGAAACAGGAGAAAAGAGACTTAGGGATGGTAGATAGAGCCACCTGGGGGGAGGGTGGGGGGACAGATGGGAGAAGAGCCAGATACAGTGGATTTCAGAGGGGGGGGGGGAAGCAGGAAGAGGAGGAGGCTGGAAATAGCAGCAAGGAATGAAGAGGAACCCAACAATACTGAGGCAGCTATCAAATTGTGGGAAATGAGACAAGGAGAAGACAATGACAAAGTAAAGTCAAAGCCTTGTGGCTTCAACACGTCTAAGGAGATCACGGAGTGGGAGATAAAAGGTTGTGGATCAGGGTTGAGTCTTTAGGAGCTGCAGCAGAGGGAGCAGATGAAATGAAACAGGGTGGGGGATAGCTAAAAGGTTGGCAAGAGTAAATCCTGAAATAAGAATATCACTGCTTCTGCTTCATGGCCTCCTTGCGGGCAGCATCCTGGAGCAGCTGAGTATCAACCTCATCTGCCTGCAGCTGGACATAGCAGACAATGGAGCCCTAGATTAAGTAGTTCTTGACAGACAGCATGTGGGGTACTTCTCCGTCACTCCAATGTCAGCGTGATATTCAAGTACTGATCCACAGAATGGAGGGCCCCGTATGCGTACACAGCAACTAGACACCCGTGATTGGCCTGTGCCAACTGACTCGGGCCCGCAAGGCTCAGGCCGTGAGGCTGTTTAATTGCTTTATAGACTTTCAGGCTCAGTCTGGAGCCCTAGCTGTCGGACCCTCCTACCCCACGAGCATGAGTCGACTGGCATGGGCCGGTTGCAGATTTTTCTTTGCTGCAGAGACATACCCACAGATACTCAGATCATTTTTTAGTTCTACTACCACATCCTTTCCAACCAAGGATTTGAAGAATGAATAGAAAAGTATCCCACCAGCTGGAAGTGGGGAGCTGCATGGAGGAACCCTGAGAAAGGAAGAATGTGTGGGCCGGGAGAGCACAGAAGAGGAGAGGTTGGATGTAAAGGATGAGCCTAAATTGGGAGATATGGCCAGAGGCAAGAAAAAGAAGACGAAGATGAGTTGAGGATTTCTGATGGTAGGAAAGGGGTGTAGTTCTATATTTACATTTATAAACACAGAATGGCTTTTTATAAAGCTTCTTATTTACTGACATTTTTCTTTAGAAAGAAAAAGTGCAATAATGTAATTCCAATCCATGCAAAACAATCAGCATTTGGTATTTGTATGAATAATATTTTCCATAACAAGTATAGAACAATTCTGAATGACAATTAGAATTTACTAAGGAATGGCACTAGTTAAAAATGAGGCAGGTGACCCAATTCACTAACTCCTCAACTTCCTGAAATTTTGCACACTTGATTTTGTTCCAGAATAGAGCTTTTCTGGGAAGCAAGGTAAAAATCAGAAAAAGAGCTTTTAAATTATAATGTTTTGAAAACGGACCTTTTAAAAAATATTTTTAACTTGTTTTGGCTCATCATATCTAAAAAATGGCTTGGCCTAGAAACACCACATTTGTTTTGCTTTCATGGCCTTGCTGAGGAGAAGTGTCTTTTAGTCCTGCTGCAGGAGAGACGTCTTGCTTTGTTAGGACACATAAGATGTGTGAGAGCAGGACTGCCATGAACCTTATATGCCAGCCCATTTTTAAATTTTTGGCACTCATTAAAAAGCAGGAAAATTCCTACATCACATATTTTGCTAAAAAAAGAATTAAGAATGAAAATGTGTTTCAGTGGAGTCCAGCTATACTCAACTTTCTTTACAAAAATCCTACACCTTTCAAAAAACCTTAGACTGTCTAGAAATGAATGGCTAAGGGATCCCTGTAAGGCTTCACTGCCCAGTGTCACCTGACCTGATTTATACTGCCCACCCAGTGTTAATCTTGCAAGTACACACAAAAGATGATAAAATTCCATTTTCTATTCAAGAGATCAATTTCCAGTAATCTCCTTCTGCATGTATTTTTTCAAGTGTTAAGGACAAAGTTAAGGTTGGGTGGCAATGTAACTAATGAGCAAGGAGGATTTATGTAGTGGTGCGGAACTGACTGAATTCTGTAACTGGTCAACGACAGTCTAATTTTGGGGATCCTTTTTAAAACATGCAGTTTTTGTAAAGAGCATAATATTGCTGGACTTCACTGAAACACACTTAATTGTTTTTATTTGTTTATGAATAATATATTGCATGGAAAATATCTTCTTGTACAATTTCTCTTCACAGGGCCTAGTTCAAAGCCGATTGTGTCTTTCCATTAGCTTTACTGAGATTTAGATCACGCTCAAGAGGCAAGGATTATCCTGCAATTCATGGGACCAAACAAGCTGCTGGACCACTTCTAAGAAGGCTTGAGACAAAACATCAGAGTACAATAACAATTTCATCATATATTCCATTTCAACTGAGACAATTTAAAAAAGATTGTCTCTGACTCCAATTGATATATATTTTATTTGCTACTATTGTTAGTATTCAGAATATATATCATTCTTTAGAATTAGTGAGTTCTATTGGAGTGTCTCCTAAAACGTAATTAAAAGGCTTTTGATTAGAACATAGGGACACTAAAATTGCCATACTGGATTAGACATAGATTCATCTAGTCCAGTATCTTGACTCACAGTGCCAAGAACCAGATGTTTCAGGAAAAGTGCAAGAAAACACAAGGTGGACAGTTATGGAATGATATCTTTACAGAGATCTTTGAGCTAGAGGATGTCTTCTGTCATGCAGAACAAGGGTTCGTATGCCTTCTAATATATTTCAATCCTATCTAATGCAACTGTGGATATTCTCACTGTTGCACTATACATATCAATGCCTAATTCTTGCTTGAATCCCACCAAACCCTTGGTCCACAAAACATCTAGTGCCCAGAGTTTCCACCAGCTACATATGAATTCTTTTTAATAGTATTAAATGATACTTGAAATGTATTTGCTATGATTTAGGATTTAATACAACCCCAACACTAGATGGAACCAAAAGATGTGTAGTTGGTTTACTATTTGCCCATATCCTCTCTAAGAGAGATTTGAGCATTCTGGTTATTGTACATTCAATATAGGCTATTATTCAAGGAGTATAGGAAAATGGGCTATAATTTCCCATAGACATAGAGGATATAGTAGCATATGAATTGAACATTAGTCTGATTAAGTCTCATTTAGGATATTTGTATTGATTTCTTAATATTCAACAATTTCTCCATTATATTGCAATGTAGATTCTAGTCCCCTGGACTCTAGCAAATGCAGCACGGCAGCTCTATTAAGCAGCCTCAATAATAGTTTAGCAACATAACACAGCAGTGGTAGAAGTTCCTTCAGCTTTCATAGCAAATTTCCCCAAACTATGAACATTTGATAGAACAACTTCCGGAAAAAATTGTCCTTCTGTTGGAAAGAGGGAAAGAAGAGAAAACTCAAGTCTAGTGGCAGACTTCAAGTTAGAATTTAATATATCTGTTTGTAAAGTGATCAGATGCCATGGTGTAAAAACTTGAATCGATAAGAAGGCAGACAAACAGATATTAACTGTATAATTTTATTTTACATTTAGTGTGAGGTTGGATTTGTTGCTTAGCACTTTGGTGGACAGGATTAGAATTCAAAACAATCCTGACAAATTAGAGAATTGGTCTGAAATCAACAAGATAAAATTCAACAAAGACTAGTGCAAAATTCTACACTTAGGAAGGAAAAATCAAATGCACAACCACAAAATGGGGAATAACAGTCTAGGTGGTAGTACTGCTGAAAAGGATCAGGGATTATAGTGGATCACTGCAAAAAATGCAAATATCAACTTGGGGTATATTAGCAGGAGTGTCGTATGTAAGACACAGGAGGTAATTGTTATGTTGTACTTGGCATTGGTGAGGCCTCAGCTGGAGCCAATTCTGGGCCCCACACTTTAGGAGCAATATGGATAAGTTAGAGAGAGTTCAGAGGAGAGCAACAAAAATGAGAAAAGGTTTAGAAAACCTGATTTATGAGGAAAGGTTACAAAAACTGGACATGTTTAGTCTTGATAAAAAAAAAACTGAGGGGGGACCTGATAACAGTCTTCAAATACGTGAAGGACTGTGATCAATTGTTTTCCATGTCCACTGAAGGTATGACAAGAAGTCCTGGGCTTAATCTGAAGCACAGATTTAGGTTAGATATTAGGAAAAACTTTCTAACTACAAGAGTAGTTAAACTCTGGACTAGACTTCCAACAGAGGATGTGGAATCCTGTCATTGGGAGTTTTTAAGAACAGGTTAGACAAGCAACCTACACTATCCCTGACATGCTACTTGGTCCTTTCACAGCACAGGGGGCTGGACTAGGTGGCCTCTCAAGATCCCTTCCAGCCCTACGTTTCTATGATTCAAGGCTTTATCTTGCTCCCACTGAATCCAATGTGAGTTTTGCTAATGTCAAAGGGAACAGGTTGGGGCCCATTTGGTGTACTGCCCCCATATGAGTATCATTATGATGATGATGACTATGACATTTTGAAATATACAGCTTTTTTAAAGATCCTGAGTGTCTTAAGCTTGAGTCAGTGTGAGCTGACATTCCTAACAATGTGTTTTAGACAGGTCTTACAGGACATGCAGGAAAGAAGCAAGTGTGAAACGAGAGTCCCATTCTTTCCAATGTGTTTGTCCCTCAGTGCCTGCAAAATTCTATTTGAAAAAATTGAAGAAGTGCTTTTAATTAGAGCTGTCAAAAAAAATTAAACTGTCATCAAACTATCTGTTACATTTCTAAAACTAACAAAACAGTTTAATAGGTTTTGTATGGAATTTGTCTTTGGGCTCACAGAGTATCCACTCAGATGTGCTTCTTCAGCCAGGGTAAAATTTCATCCATTGCCCTTCCCTCTGTTCTGCACTGGATGCTTGCTTCCACCCTTTCCAAAGGTGTCTGTGATTCACTGGTATTGTGTGTACTTAATGAGTGAATCTCCTTGGGATGAATTATAAATGTAATAATTTTATGATTAGTTAAAGCTTCTGACCACTTTTGGAGCTTTGTTCTTTAGCAAGGCCAGAGGAACACACCCTCAGCACAGAGACCATGAATGGGCCAAATTCTGCACCCTAGCTTGGGGAGAAAATTAGTGACAGACTATCCCTGGGATTTGACTCAGCTCCTTAGTGGTGCTATCAGGCTGAACATGCAGTTCGGGCTGGCCCTGTTCCACAAATATTGGTCCACTATTTTCAAATGAGGGAACAATAATATTTTTAGAGTTTTTTCAAAACATTCATGATTAAATCTGAACCAGGCAATGTTCACTTGGTTTTGTGACTAACAGATTTATTTGGGCATAAGCTTTCATGGGTAAACCCCCCACTTCTTCAGATGCATGGAATGAAAATTACAGATCTGTAATTTTCACTCCATGCATCTGAAGAAGTGGGTTTTTTACCCACGAAAGCTTATGCCCAAATAAATCTGTTAGTCTCTAAGGGTATGTCTACACTACGAGGGTAATTCGATTTTACTTAAATCGAATATGTGGAATCGATATTGCAAAGTCGAACGTGTGTGTCCACACTAAGGACACACTAAGGACAGTAATTCGACTTTGTGAGTCCACACTAACGGGGCGAGCGTCGATATTGGAAGCGGTGCACTGTGGGCAGCTATCCCACAGTTCCCGCAGTCCCCGCTGCCCATCGGAATTCTGGGTCGAGCCGCCAATGCCTTCTGGGTAAAAAAAATTTGTCGTCATCCGTCCGTCACTAACGCCCTCCCTCCCTCCATGAAAGCGCCGGCGGGAAATCAGTTCGCGCACTTTTCTGGTCAGTGACAGCGCGGACGCCACAGCACTGCGATCATGGATCACGCTGCGACCATCGCTGCACTTGTGGCCGTTCTCAACACCTCGCAGCTTATCATACACCTTTCCCTGAGGCAGATGCAGAGAAATCGGGCGAGGAGGCTACGGCACCGCCGTGAGAGCCTGAAGTCGGAGAGTGGCACAGAGCTGTCAGAAACCACGAGCCCCAGCGCCCAGGACATGACGTTGGCAATGGGGCATGTGGATTTTGTTGAACGGCGATTCTGGGCCCGGGAAACAAGCACGGAATGGTGGGACCGTATAGTGCTTCAGGTCTGGGATGAATCCCAGTGGCTGCGAAACTTTCGCATGCGGAAGGGGACTTTCCTCGAACTTTGTGAGTTGCTGTCCCCTGCCCTGAAGCGCAAGGACACCCGCATGCGAGCAGCCCTCACTGTCCAGAAGCGAGTGGCCATAGCCCTCTGGAAGCTTGCAACGCCGGACAGCTACCGGTCAGTCGCGAACCACTTTGGTGTGGGCAAATCTACCGTGGGGGTTGTTGTCATGCAAGTAGCCAAGGCAATCGTCAAGGTACTGCTCCCAAAGGTAGTGACCCTGGGAAACGCGCAGGTCATCATAGATGGCTTTGCCGCGATGGGATTCCCAAACTGCGGTGGGGCTATCGATGGGACTCACATCCCTATCCTGGGACCGGACCACCAGGCCAGCCAGTACATCAATAGAAAGGGCTACTTTTCAATGGTGCTGCAAGCACTGGTGGACCATCGGGGACGGTTTACAAACATCTACGTCGGATGGCCGGGCAAGGTTCATGACGCTCGCGTGTTCAGGAACTCTGGTCTGTTTAGACGGCTGCAGGAAGGTATTTACTTCCCAGACCACAAAATAACTCTTGGGGATGTGGAGATGCCTACAGTCATCCTCGGGGACCCAGCCTACCCGCTAATGCCCTGGCTCATGAAGCCCTATACTGGCGCCCTGGACACAGAAAAAGAACTCTTCAACTACCGGCTGAGCAAGTGCAGAATGGTGGTGGAGTGTGCTTTTGGCCGTCTCAAAGGGAGATGGAGAAGCTTACTCACTCGCTGTGATCTCAGTGAAACCAATATCCCCATCGTTATTGCAGCTTGCTGTGTGCTCCACAATCTGTGTGAGAGCAAGGGGGAGACCTTTATGGCGGGGTGGGAGCTAGAGGCAAATAGCCTGGCTGCTGATTACGTCCAGCCAGACAGCCGGGCCATTAGAAGATCCCAGCGGGACGCCCTGTGCATCCGGGAGGCTTTGAAAGCTAGGTTCCTGAGTGAGCAGGGCAACCAGTGACTTTTCAGTTTGTGGACAGAAAAGCTGAACCTGCCCCCGTTTCTTTACCCAGTCCATTTTGACTATCCTCTCCAGTTACATACCCCCTTCACCCCCTTCCCCTTCCCAAAAAATAAAATCATTTCGATTTTGTTAATGAACACCGTTGTCTGTCTTGCTGTTTTCGCGGGAATATTTTAAACCGGGGACGCAGACTGTGGCGGGGGGGCGGGTTCAGTGTTCTGATGCAAATGATGCTTCTAAACTCCCGGAATGACAGGCTCCGCACTGGTGGACTGGTTATTTCAATGAAGCCTGCCAGCACTCCTGGGGGGGACTGTGTGTATGTGTCGGCTATGTGACTTTCTGGCAGGGGGGGTAGGGTTACAGATCCCCTGCTGCGTGGATCTGTGAGCCAGGATAAGGACCGCTGCATAAGATCTGTAACTGCCCTCCCCCGCCACAAAGTCACAGAGCAACCCCCCCCCCCCCCAAGAACATGAAAAACACCTCCCAGACTGACCAGGGTAACCAGTGACTGCACTGTGTATGTGTCCTGATGCTGGACTTGACACCGCCTCTGTACCCTGCTAAAGGTCACTGTCCTGTCCAATTACCAAGCCCCTTCCCCCCCTCCAGACAGACTCTCCCTCAAAAGAACCTGACTGAAACAGTAATGAACAGAAACAAACATTTTATTGCGAACCAGACATGAAACGTGGGGGGTGAAACTTGGACGGGGGCTTGTGTGAGGTGGGTAGGAAAGGACTTATGAAATTTTGGGGAATGTCAGCCTTCTAGTGCTAGAGCAGTCTGCAGGGGTTGACTGAAAGTTTTAACGGCCCTTGCCGCCCCTCCTTCTTTGGACTTTGGGTGAGGGTGGTGTGGGACTTGGTGGCGGGTGAGGGCGGTTACAGATAGACTGCAGCGGGGCTCTGTCCTCCTGCCTCCGGTCTTGCAGAACATCCACTAGGCGCCGGAGCGTGTCCGTTTGCTCCCTCATTAGTCCAAGCAGCTTTTCAGTAGCCTGTTGGTCCTCCTGACGCCACCTCTCCTCCCGTTCCATGACTGCTCGGTGCATTTGTGACAAGTTCTCCCTCCACTGTGTCTGCTGGGCTGCCTGGGCTCGGGAGCAGCCCATTAGTTCTGAGAACATGTCTTCACGCGTCTTCTTCTTCCTCCGCCTAATCTGCGCTAGCCTCTGGGAGTGTGCTGACAGGCTGGGTTGGGAGACAGTCGCAGATGTGTCTGTGTGAATTGTGAAAAGGGAGTGAATTCCTGAGACAGATAAATGAAATTGTATACAAAGAACCTAGTCTTTCTCTGTGAACAAGACCATGCACTGCACCTCTCACATGCGCACTCAGGACAAGGTCGAATTTTCGGCCGTCGCCTTCAGTGCCTGTGGACTTGCGGAGGTCTTGGAGTGTTCAGAGAACTGTGGCTGGAGACCTGAACTTCTGGAGCGGGCAATAATGGTAAGCCGCAGACTTGTGGCTGCTTAAAACTCCAGCAGTAGCACTGGCCTCCTTTCACATTGAAAGCAATGCCAGTCTCTGCTGCCAGCAATCAGGACAGCATCAACTCTGCCCCTGTCCCACCCCCTCGCGGCTGTCCCAGGGAAAGATCCCTGTATGCTGCCCCTCTCCCTCCACCGCGTGGCTGTAAAGCAGTTCCAATACTAACATTCCCCTCCCTAATTCAAAGCAGGGCGTCATGAGCGACATCACCCTCCTGAGGATCCCGGACACCCAGAGAGAACGCATGCTGCGGGAAAGCATGCAGAAACCGGGGCCGTATGCCGCCATGTTATGTCGTGCGATGATCCCGGAGTACTTGATTGTGGCGTGGAGGGGACATGTCTGCTACCACGGAGGGCCCACTAAGATCGCCCTACCCCGGACCTGATCAACAGGCTTGAGCTCTACCTCCACGAGACCTACGAGGAGTTCTCCTACGAGGATTTCTCGTCGATCCCCGGCCACATTGACCGGATTTTCGCGTAGGTGCACTGGGACTTTGGAGTGGAGCGTCTTGGGCCTGGGAATCATGTAGTAACGGACATTGTGAAATTTTTTTAAAATACTTGGGACTAAATTGAGAAGAGCCTAAGACAGAGAAATCATGAAAACCCATTTGTTACCTTTGTAAATATTCCTGTTTTGTACCTGATTATTTTTTTACTAGTTTACAGCACTTTTATAAATATACCTTGTTAATAGTATAAATATTACCGTTCTGTTTTAAATAAATGTTTACATGTTTACAGCACTTACTGCTTGATCCTTCCCCTGATTCTGTGTCCGGGGTAAGGGATGGGGACGGTTGGTACGGGATCTCGGTAAGGGTGATGAAGAGCTCCTGGCTGTCGGGGAAATCAGCGGTGCCAGCGCTGTCGACTGCCTCGTCCTCCTCATCTCCTTCCTCCTCTTCCCCGTCCGCTGAGGAACCGGCCGCGGACAATATCCCATCCTCGGAGTCCACGGTCAGGTGTGGGGTAGTGGTGGCGGCCGCTCCCAGGATGGAATGCAGTGCCTCGTAGAAACGGGATGTGTGGGGCTGGGATCCGGAGCGTCCGTTAGCCTCTTTGGTTTTTTGGTAGCCTTGTCTCAGCTCCTTGATTTTCACGCGGCACTGCGTTGCATCCCGGCTGTAGCCTCTCTCTGCCATGGCTTTGGAGATCTTCTCGTAGATCTTAGCATTCCTTCTTTTGGAGCGCAGCTCTGAAAGCACGGACTCATCGCCCCACACTGCGATGAGATCCAAGACTTCCCGATCAGTCCATGCTGGGGCCCTCTTTCTATTGGATTGCACGGCCATCTCTGCTGGAGAGCTCTGCATAGTTGCCACTGCTGCTGAGCTCCCCTCGATGTCCAAAGAGGAACTGAGATTCAAACTGCCCAGACAGGAAAATGAAAATGAATTCAAATTTTCCCGGGGGTGTGGCTGGTCAGAGCATCCGAGCTCGGACTGCTGTCCAGAGCGTCAACAGAGTGGTGCACTGTGGGATAGCTCCCGGAGCTATTACCGTCGATTTCCATCCACACCTAGCCTAATTCGATATGGCCATGTCGAATTTAGCGCTAATCCTCTCGTTGGGGAGGATTACAGAAATCGATTTAAAGAGAGCTTTATGTCGAACTAAATGGCTTCCTGGTGTGGACGGGTGCAGGGTTAATTCGAGTTAACGGCGCTAAAGTCGACATAAAAGCCTAGTGTAGACCAGGCCTAAGGTGCCACCGGACTCCTCGTTGTTTTTGTGGATACAGACTAACACCGCTAACCCTCTGATACTTGGTTTTGTATTTCATTACAAACCCAAATTTGGGGCTACTCTTCACTGAGAGGGATTGCTCAGATTTTCAAACCTTTTAACATGCCTGGATCAAGGTGTAAGTGAGCCTTGGCCAAGTTATGATTTTCAGTAGGAATTTGGCTGAGTTTCCCTTTGAGGTTTTGTTTTAATACTCAGTGGGGTGCAAACCCCACACAAACTGAAGTCAGAACAAAGCTGGAACCCGTGCCAACCAAAACTGCTGAGTTTCACATAGCTCTAAATATTTTACAAGGACTGAAGCTTTGTTTGCTCTTGTTTGAAAGAACTGTTAGGATACTGCTCATAGTTTGCCTGACCTCTGCCTGTAATTGGGAAGGTTTACTCCTAAGCATACCTGTAACTTTCCACTTCACACTCTGTCTCAGCTATCCATTCAGTACAAACCATCCCTGTGAGTGTTGAGTATGCAAAGCCAAATCATAGAAAAAGTTAGATTACAGCAGACCTATGGGACAAATGCTGGTATTTTGCCATTTGGCCATTAATCAAAATGGTCACAAACAAACGCTACAATAGTAGCATTGATTTGTGCCCATATTCCACCCGGCTATAGCATGGCTACATGCATGATCTCTTTATTCAGATTACTCCTGCTATAAGCAGGAATCATCTGCCTAGAGGGAAGGGATGTGTATGGTTGCCATCAGGGCCGGCTCTAGGCACCAGCAAAACAAGCTGGTGCTTGGGGCGGCACATTTTTAGGGGCGGCATGGCCAGAGCCAGAATGCCGCCCCTAAAAATGTGCCCCGGCCGCCCTAGCTCACCTCCGCTGCTGCTGGCGCGCGAAACAGCTGTTTCGCGCGCCGCGGCCGCTCGGAGTCTCCCCCTCCCTCCCAGGCTCTCAAACCTGGGAGGGAGGGGGAGACCCCGAGTGGCCGCGGCGCGGGCGCCGCTTCTCTCCCTCCCTCTTAGGCTTGAGAGCCTGGGGGGAGGAGGCAGGACTGGGGATTTGGGGAAGGGGCGGAGTTGAGGCGGGGCGGGGGGGGGGTAATTAAAAAACGGGGC
>NW_020664420.1:18424677-18572428 GCF_002925995.2 Terrapene triunguis
TCACTTGGTGCTCTTCCGATCTCGAGCACCAAGTGATACAGGGGGGGAGGAGGCAGGACTGGGGATTTGGGGAAGGGGCGGAGTTGAGGCGGGGCGGGGGGGGGTAATTAAAAAACGGGGCGGGGGGCGGCCAAAATTGTTTTTGCTTTGGGCGGCATAAATCCTAGAGCCGGCCCTGGTTGCCATTGCAAGGTACGGGGCACAAAAGTGCCACAGGCATGCTGGAATATTGGCCATGCCTTAGTATGTCCCTCCTGTCCTGAGGCCACAGATCAGCTTCTCCACATATTTTTGGAAGGAATGGCAGAGTTACAAAAAGCTTTGAAGGTGGTGTCAAAAAGCTTGACTGTAATGCAATAACAGATGGGGAACCAATGGAGGGATTCAGGAGGGGGAACGTCATGATCAAATCAATGGATAAGAAAGATGATTTTAGCAGCTATATTTTGCATGGATGGTGGGAGGCAATGATATTCGGAATCCAAAGTGGAGGCTGTTGCAGCAGTCAATGCAAGATCTAAGGGGGTGCTAAACAAGAGATTTGGATGTAAGAATGGAAAGAAAATAATGTATCTTGGAGATGCTGAGGAGGAAGAACAGATATGGGCTGGACGTGTTGGGCAAGAGAGAGGGAGGAGTACAACCTTTCAGATTGCAGGCCTGAGTGCCAGGGAGGCTGATAGTGTTGTCCACAGTGATAGAAAAGGGGAGAAGTGAGAAAATTTTGGAGGCACGATCGGGATTGGACTCAGAGTTTCATCTCAGTTAACAGGGATTTCCGAACACAGCCCCTACTCATGTTAATGAGTGAATGAACAAATAAAAACAACAGACATCTTGACTATGGCAGTGGAGTATGCAGAGCCGATTAGAAGGGGGGATGTAACCGTGGCTTTTCACTTTCCTGATCCTAAACCCTCTCTGTGCTGATATAACTGAATGCTGTTCTTCATTATGCCTGGTGCAAGTGGTTCCCAGGGGACAACACACTAGCCAAGGATCAGCAGGGCATAGGAATGCCACCTTAGCCAAATCCCACACAGTCCCATAGCTGTGTGGCCCCTGCACTGGCACCAGTGAGAGGGTAGGTAGTGTGGAAGCCACAATGCAGTCTCAGCCAAAACCACATGATCCTCCCAGTGCCAGTTATGCAGGCTTGGGGGCCACACTAGTGGACCCAGATCCACTCCTTTGCAGAAAGGAGTTTGGATGAAGGTGGTGAAGGAGGGGTTTATGGCTTGACTATTATATTTTAGAACAGTGCTTTTATTCTGTTCCCCCTCAAAATTTCTCCTTAAAAGGCACTTTCCCCAGGAATCCTTCCTGCCTTGGTCTCTTTACCTTCCCCTACCTGAACCATTTTCCCACGACTTGTCTAGTCCTATCTATTTTAGATCATAAGCTCTTTGGGGCAGGGACTGTGTTTTACTCAATGGCTGCAATCCCGCAATCTGATCCACATGGGCAGATCCTTGTGCCCAAGCAGAGCTGCATCCCCACATACTTCCAACCGTGGAACTGGGCCTATGTTTGTAAAGTGCCATGTAAACATACAGGGCTTGTGGCATGTAGATGGTTTTATAAATAAATAAATACTATAATCACATGTATTAATAAACTCTTTCAGAAATATTCATGTTTGATACAGATGGAATTGCCAATTTTATCTGCACTGCTTACAGTAATTGTAATTTAAAATATAAATTTATAATTTCAGTGAAAAGGAGCCACTTAGCTCACATTATTAAAGCTAAAGATTTCTCATTAGAACTGTAATTTTTTTAGATTAAACTAGAAAGATTAGATTAGATTAAAAAAACAGATTACAATACTTATCTTTACTAAAGTAAAGGTTATACATTTCAGCTACCATAAACAATTGTGAAACTTCAGTATGTGTAGGGTTAAAGGCTGGAAATGGGCTATAACTTGCAGTGGAAATTTCCACTGCATGCTTTATTGGCAGTGGAATGAGCCAGACCCATCTGAAGGTGTGCACGTGTGTGGTCTCTTCATAAACACATCGGAATGCTGTGTCACATTATTTTTCCTTTCAGCTTTCTGACCAGCTTTTGTTTTCGGTCTTCCAGAGTTTTATGGGTCAGAGAGTACATAGTCACCCTGAAGTCAGTGGAAGTTGTGCTTGAATGAGGGCTGCAGGTTCACACTTCAGCCTGCTCTGATTTTTTTCTTATACTTCTGGTTCCACTGTCCTGCAGCTCTTTGTCATTCAGTCATTCATGGATTATTTTCGGGCTCTTGTTTTTGTACCGAGTGTCACAGTTTGCACATGTCAAATTCCATACAGTATAGATGTTATTTGGGGCAAGTATTATGTCTGTATAAGCACCAAGCATAGTATTTTCACTAAATATTATAATAATCATCCCAAAAATAAGGCCAAAAAATGTAAAGCCAAGACATATCTGTCAGAGGCAGTTTAGAGTTTATAAGGAGGTGTTAGTGGTGTTAAATATGCAGGGTGGGATTTTCAGAAGTCCTGAGTCTTGAGCTAAGTGTACTCCTGTTGAAGTCAGTGGGAGTTTTACCATTGACTTCATGGAGAGTGCAGGTAAGCCCATGTTGGGTGCTTTTGAAAATCCCATTTAACTACCCATATCCCCTCCAGGTCAGAGTTTTAATGGTTATTCTTCTCTGGGTTTGTGTGTGTAACCAGGTCTACATCGGTGTAGTGGTGGAATAATGGTTTTGTTTATTTTTAAGAGAAATGTGAATAAAAAATAAAATAAATATAATATAAAGTGTGGAGGCTCATACTAAACACAAATTAAATATAATACATTTCTATTTAGGTGAGTGTTGCTTTTTCTTATTTTTGTACTGTTTTAAATTCATCATTTTTGTCCAGGAGAAGGTCGAATGGCAAACCCTTATTCACTTTGATATGTCTATTGATGATGATCTTCATCCAGGAGAAATAATGTAATGATACCAATGATTCAAAGGGGAAAGAAAATGTGTGTATTTAAGAGTTTAATCTGTGTTTGGTCAGGGTTTAATTTTATATAACAGCTATAGGCTTTGGTTTACTATAACCAGTCGATGGAAGAAAAAATTTAAAGCAAAGTGGAATTTTAGGAAGCTGTTCCCACTGTATTACAAGACAGTTTAGTCGTAGATTCCTTCTTAGGTGCTGATCTTTCAAAAAGCTCTGTGCAAATGGACTCCTGCACCCGCACAGTTTGAGAGTCTAGGTAGCAAAAGGTGAGAGGGTCTAAAACAAGACCTGTGCTTTATGGATAGTATTTTTCTTTTGTGCCACCTGTTGATACACAATAATACTAAAATGCTGCTTTGAGATTTTCACCTGGATATGCTACATCTGAAGCAAAGAATTCAGAGGTAGGAGTACATTGATTTTAAAATCAAAAAGGACAGCAAAAAAAAGATTACTTATCTGTACAATAAGTGTTGTCCTTTACGATGTTCATGTATACATTCCATTGAAGGGGTGTATGTGTGTGCACTCAATACACTGGAGTTGAAGACTTTTTGCCAGGAGTATCATTAGGTGGTGCATGCACCCCTGCCATCCTCATGCACTGACTCAAGGGCATAAATGGGGCATGACTGCCAACTAATTAATGCCCGAAATAGTGGGGAAGGTGGGAGGGTCATGGAATGTATATGTGCATAACATGTCAAAGAACAATAGTTACAGTACAAGTTTCTCCTGTACATTTTTTTCTCCTTTGAATGATTGTGTACATACAAATTCCACTGTAGGAGATTCACCAGCAATTTTCTTACAGATAGTAGGACTTCAGACTGCAGCTCTGACACACTGAAGTTGGCATCATCCCGGGGGCTTGAGTGACAGTGTTGCATCAGGAAAAGGTACATACAGACAACCACGTTGCTGCTTTACAAATGTTTACTATTGGTATCAGAGTAGCAGCCGTGTTAGTCTGTATCCGCAAAAAGAACAGGAGTACTTGTGGCACCTTAGAGACTAACAAATTTATTTGAGCATAAGCTTTCATGGGCTACAGCCCACTTCATCAGATGCATAGAATGGAACATATAGTAAGAAGATATATATACACATACAGAGAACATGAAAAGGTGGAAGTTGCCATACCAACTCTAAGAGGCTAATTAATTAAGATGAGCTATTATCAGCAGGAGGAAAAAAAACTTTTGTAGTAATAATCAAGATGGCCCGTTTCAGACAGTTGACAAGAAGGTGTGAGGATACTTAACATGGGGAAATAGATTCAATTTGTGTAATGACCCAGCCACTTCCAGTCTCTATTCAAGCCCAAGTTAATTGTATCTAGTTTGCAAATTAATTCTAGTTCAGCAGTTTCTCGTTGGAGTCTGTTTTTGAAGCTTTTCTGTTGCAAAATTGCCATCTTTAAGTCTGTTACTGAGTGACCAGAGAGGTTGAAGTGTTCTCCTACTGGTTTTTGAATGTTATGATTCCTGATGTCAGATTTGTGTCCATTTATTCTTTTGCGTAGAGACTGTCCGGTTTGGCCAATGTACATGGCAGAGGGGCATTGCTGGCACATGATGGCATATATCACATTGGTAGATGTGCAGGTGAACGAGCCCCTCATGGCGTGGCTGATGTGATTAGGTCCTATGATGGTGTCACTTGAATAGATATGTGGACAGAGTTGGCATCGGGCTTTGTTGCAAGGATAGGTTTCTGGGTTAGTGTTTTTGTTGTGTGGTTGCTGATGAGTATTTGCTTCAGGTATGTTACTCAAGTAGGCTGAGGAAGTGGAATGAGCTGTAATGGAATGGGCTGTTATTCCCAGAGGAGGAGAAACCTTTGCTAGAGAATAGCAGAGCTTGATATAGTCAGAAATCCAGTATGATATACACTGGGCTGTAACCAGTTGCTCTTTAATCCTTTCACAGAAGGCTACAAAAAGTCTAGGAGATGACCTGAAAGACTTTGTGCAGTCCTGGTAAAAGAACTGAGCTCTCCGCATATCTAAACTGCAAGAGTGGATAGGCGCTGACTCTGTGGGTGCTTCAGGGCTGGAGCACCCATGGGGAAAAATTAGTGGGTGCTCTGCATCCACCGGCAGCCAAGCATCTCCCTCCCTTCCTCCCCCCAAGCACACCGCATCTCTGCTCCTCCACCTACCTCCCAGCATTTCCTGCCTGGCCGCCGCCAGACAGCTGTTTGGCAGCGTTAGCACACTCCGGGGCAGGGTGGGGGGGAGGAGCAGGAACGTGGCATGATCAGGGGAGATGGCGGGGAAGAGGTGGGGCCAGGGCGGGGATTTGGGGAAGGAGTTGGAATGGCGGGTAGAGAAGGGTTGGGAAGAGGCGGGGTAGGCGTGGGGCCTCATGGAAGGAGTGGAGTGGGGGCAGGGCCGGGGGCAGAGGGGGGTGTCGAGCACCCAGGGGAAAGAGGGGAAGTCGGCACCTATGCAGGAGTGGATTTACCATGAAACAAACCATGCACTGGCACGGGGCCCTCAATGACGGGGGGCTCCAAAATGCAGGAGAACCTGCCCCCGAGTCCTGGCCTGTGGCGCAGCAGGGCTCAGGCAGGCAGGCTGCCTGCATGCCGTGGCCGGTGGCCCCATGCTGCTCCCGGAAGTGGCTGGCTGGTGACATGTCTCTGCATGCCCCTGGCTGGGTGGGGAGGCAGCTCCCCGTGCTGCCCCTGCCCCAGGCAGCGCACAGAGACCTGCTGCCCCCCTCCCCGCAAGGGGCGCACAGAGATGTGCCAGCAGCAGGACTAAGGCAGCTCCCTGCCCACTCTGCCTCCCTCCCTCTGCGCCGCTTCATTCACGGAAGTGGCCGGCATGTCCCTGAGGCCTGGGGTGGGGGTGCGTGTCTCCATGTGCTGCCCCTGCCCCGAGCGCCGACTCCACAGCTCCCATTGGCTGGGAACTGCGGCCAATAGAAGCTGCAGGGACGGTGCCTGTGGGCAGAGGCGTGCAGAGACCCCTGCCATCCCCCACGTAGGAGCTGCTGCCAGGGTGTGTGTGTGTGCCAGTCGCTTTGGGAGCCGTGTCGCCTGAGGTAAGCGCTGCCCCCTTCCCACCTCCCATACCCCAACCCCCTGCCCCAGCCCAGAGCCTGCACCTTGCACCAAAACTTCCTCCCAGAGGCCGCACTCCTCACCCCTCCTCCCACACCCCAACCCCCTTCCCCAGCCCACACCCAGCACCAAAATTCCTCCCAGAGCCTGCCCCCTACACCTCCTCCTGCACCTCAACCCCCTGCCCCAATCAAGGTACCTCACTTTATTTTCATTTACTTCCCATTACTTATAATATAGGAGGCAGATGAAGAAAAAAAAAGAATGAAAAACAAGGGGGGGGGGATAAGAGTGTTCTTTTTCTTGGCTGGGTCCCGAGGGAGTGGGGGCTGAAAATGAAGCTGCGCACAGGGCCCCACTAACTCTAAATCCACCACTGCTAAAATGTGAAGCTTCTTTTCAGCTTTTTTAGAATGAGGTTTTGGAAAAAAACTCCAGAAAATGAATGGTCTGATTGAGGTGAAATGCAGACACAATCTTAGGCATAAACTTAGGGTGTGGCTCAGGAAGAAATTGTCTTTCTGAAATGTCATAGAATATGGGTCAGCTAACAGTGCCTGGAGAGTGGACACCATTCACACAGAATTAACTGCTACCAGAAATGTTGTTTTAATTGGTAGCAGTGATAAGGAAGTTACTGCTAAAGATTTGAAGGAGGAACCTATTAAACAGGACAAAACTATATTCAGGTACCAAGAGGGTACTGGATTGGAGGCAGGAGGGTACATATGAATGAGGCCCTTCAAAAATTAGTGCCAAGGGATGCAAAAAAGATAGAAAACCCATCTGCTGGCAGATGTTTTGGTAGAGATTTAGGCTGACTGCACCCTTACAGTTGATGTAGGTTAGGGTACCAGTACTGCCTCAGACAGGCTGGGGATCTGAGAATTAAAGTTGCTTTGTCTCTTTTTAGCTTCCTCAACTACCTCAAAATTAGAGGGACAGGCAGAAAGGCATACATCAGAAGACCTGATCAACAGAGGAGGAAAGCATCTGTCAAAGAATCCAGTCTCTGACCTGCTCTGCATTTCCTGCATTTGTTGGTCAGGTTGGTTGCAAAGAGGTCTATTGCAGGGTAATCCCACTGATGAAAGATCTGGTGCAGAGAGAGAGAGAGAGAGAGAGAGAGTGTGTGTGTGTGTGTGTGTACACCACTTATGATGGTCTACAAAGTTCCTGCTGAGAGAATCTGCAGTAGAATTCTTCACCCCTGGTGAAACCTCTTTAGAAAGCCATTGTCCTTTATGCAGAAATTCCACAGATTTGCCAAAACTGATTCAACCTCGCACCTTCCTGCTTGTTCAGATAAAACAGTGGTGGTGGTGGTAAGTGTTTGAACCATCTGGTTCCTGATGGTGGAAATGAATGTCTTACAAGCTCTTTGAATGGCTCATAACTCCAGTATGTTTAGATGGAATGAAACCTCCTGGGGCTTCCAAAGTGCCTGAGGTTGACCCAGGTGGGTTCCCCAACTGTGGTAGAGGCATCTGTTACCAGGGCCATAACTGATTGTGGTGGCAAGAAGGGAACCTCCTTGCATACATTTTGAGGGACCATCCACCAGTTCAGAGACTGAAGCACTGGGGCAGGCGCACAAATGAGCAAGTCCATAGGATGACTGTTTGGACAATATACCATGTGGAACCAGGCCTGAAGACACCAGAGGTGAAATCTGGCATTCTGAGTTACATATGTGCACAAGGGCATGTGCCTTAACAGCTGCAGACACAAGTGCACAGTTGTCCTTGGATTAGACTGGTGGGTTTTGGACAGAGAGACTATGGACTGGAATCTGTCTGTCAGAAGATAAGCCAGGGCAGTTGTAGAGTCTATATCCGCTGCATGACATTTATTCTTTGTCATGTTTGTAATATCAATCTGTCTATATTTAATTTTAGACAGATGAGGAAAGAGATGTCTGATGATTGGGATGTTTAGGATGTGGGACTTTGATCTTCCCCGAACCAGCCAATTGTCTAGGTAAGGAAATATTTAAATCCCTGAATGGCATATGTGAGCTACTCCCAGCATACATTTAGTAACCACACTGAGGGCAGAGGATAGGACAAAAGGCAATACAGCATACTGGTGGTGCACATTGCCTATCATGAATTACAGTTACTTTCTGTGGCCAGTATGTCCCTCAGCCCGCGCCGCTTCCAGCAGCTCCCATTGGCCTGGAGCAGCGAACATGGTCACTGGGAGCCGCGATCGGCCGAACCTGCGGACACGGCAGGTAAACAAACTGGCCCGGCCTGCCAGGGGCTTTGCCTGCACAAGCAGCAGAACAAGTTTGGTAACCACTGTTCTAGAGACATGCTAAGATCTCAAGTGTTAGAAAGGCCTGTATTGCACCTGTGGTTAGAACAGTTTCCTCTGTCACTGTGGTGGAGAGCAAGCGAAGTGTTACATGGGAATCTTTTAATGTGTGCATGGCATCATCAATCTTCTTGAAATAAGCGTAGCTCCCTCAAATGGCAAGTCTTCCATTGTATTTTGTAGTTCCCTTGGGATGCCAGTGGCTATCCTTGAAGAATGTCTCATCAAGCTGGCTGTCACCACTGAACACGAAGTCATTTCAGCTATGTCAATCGCTGCATGGAGAGATATCCAGGCAGCATGGTGCTATTGTCACTGAAGAGTTATAGCATAAAGAAGTACAATTTATAATACCAAAGAGTAGAAAACGTTAACTAAATTGTACCATAGTACTTAATATTATCCTAATCAGATTTTTAGTATGAGAGGAAGGGTAGGTTTGCTTCAGTGGGGAATGGAGCTGAGTATCTTTTTGAGAGGAGTTACCCATTATTTTATTATCCTTTAGAAACAGGAATATTATACATGCTGCAGGGAAAAAATGTATTTCTTTTTTCCTAGTGAAACAAAGCTTAGCAAGATGCATTATTGCTTCACAGGAATCACTGTGTGTACTCAGATACTTTCTTCATATTCCAGAATGAGTGCCTGGTCTTGGTTCAGGATTGAAATTATGAAACAAATGGATCCCATCATCATCATCAAATGCCATTTCTCCCACATTTCAAGTCTTCTTAAGGAAGTCTTTGAAATGTGGAAGAGAGGCCCTGTTTCTAGATAGGCTTATTAGCATTCTGCGTTATTTTAATAAATCTGCTGTGGTCTTCTGTGCTGAAGAGGTGTTTAAGTGAACCACATACTTTTCCTCAGAATGATCAGGGATCCCAATTATCTATATATTCAATTTTCTGAGCCTGTTTTCCATCAAAAAGTCAATGTGTCATCATGCATTTTGTTCAGAAAAGAAGAGTGGTGATTAATCTCCATTGCATCAATTCAATTGTCAGTGTTCAAACTCATGCAGGGAGATCAGAAATATGTATTTAAATTTTGTAGCTCTTGAGAGAATTGCTATATAGAGTTACTGGTACTATTGCAGACATCAGTAAACAGCATTTGAATGACTTTCCCCCCATGTGCTGGTCGAGTGGGTTAGTAGCCTGCCTGGCTCAGGTATTTTTTTAGGAGAACAGACATTGAGTGAAGCCAGGTCTGTTTGGCATTTTAATTTGTTTTGCTGCTTTTTTGAGCTTTCCAGCCTCAGATTCAAACCCCTTGATACAGTTTCTGATTAAGTTGTTTAATATGGTGGGATCCAAAATGGTATTGATCCTGATTTACAGAGGTGCTGAGCACCCACAACTTTCCACTAAAGTTAATTGAGGCTGCAAGTGCACAGCACCCTCAAAAATCAAGTCCATAGTTTAAAGTCTTTAGAACAGCTATGCCTGGGAGCTCAGTCTCAGAACATGCTTTTAGGTTGGTATTATCTTTGCCTGCTTATTTATGAATATTAAAAATCTGCTCCTATTGGCCATATATTGATGAAAAAGCAATATAGTCTAGGTAGGATGCTTAAAAAGTGAAGTTAATACTATACTATACTTGCACTCTCTTAGGCCATGACAACTTCAGTTAATATATATGGTCTTAGCCCAAGAGTAAGTGTTTTTTCAAAACTCAAAAGTCATCTGTTTAGCTGTTTGTAATGGGTAAGAGAGGACTAGTGTTTAAGGTGCTGCTTTGCATCTCTTGAGCTCAAAAATAGATCTTGTGGGGAGGAAGATGGGAAAGAGGCCTTTCTAGCATGGGGAAAAGAGAGAGTAGGTCTCAGGGAAGCGCCTACCTAATTATCCTGGATAAAACTCCTTAAGATAGCATTTTTATTTACAGACTTACACATAGACTTTCTTGATTATCTGATTCTTTGCTACCTCCTTTGAAAATGCCTAAAGGGAAATCTCAACCCAAGAACTTTATTAGCAAAATTACAGATTTAAAAAGAGAAATAATATTTTTACCCAGAAAAGCCACAAAATACACATCTCCCTCGAAACCAACTGAAAGGACATGTTTTCTTGACACTCACTTTCAAGGACAGAATTGATGCAATGGAACAACTCACGGGGGCTATGAGCCATCTTCTGTTCTTGGTTACACCCTCATAGCTCTACTGACATTAATAGGGTTGTGTAGTTGCAACTGAAGATGGGTTTTAGCCCAGGGTAAATAAGGAGTAAGAAATATAAAGGACACCTTGCAGAACAAATCAGGACTTCTAAATGCATGGCATAAGAAACATTACTAATCGACTCAAACATACACCAGATCTAAAACCAGAGGCTAGATCCTCGTCCTCATTCCATCATGCTGCTCTGGCAGCCTAAAAGTGGGGTAGAGGAGGAGGCAGGGACTTGTCCTTTACACGTCCTTCTCCCAACACATTGATAGGCCACATGGTAAGGAGTAAGTTGCACCCATAAAGAGGTGTAGCAGCAGATATAAGCAGCAGAGGCGGCATTCTAATGCTCCCCCTGGGGAGTGCTGCTTCATACTGCCCTTCATGATGGACTTGGAGCAAATTGCACCATCTAGCTCAAGGATTGTGTTGAGAAGTGACAAGACCACAATTATACAGACAAGGTGGGTGAGGTAATATCTTTTATTGGATCAACTTCTTGACAGCTGTCACCAATTGAAGCTGGTTTAATAAAACATATTACCTCACCCACTTTGTCTTTCTAATATCCTGGGACCAAATACAGCTACAAAACTGCATAAGACCACCGTTTTCTTTTTAGTAAAAGTTACATTGCCCTGACTCACAAGATTTTAATAGAAATTTACTATGGCAAAATGTCAACCCATGTAGTTCTGCATTCTTCAAACTGCTTAGATTTCATTTTAAATATAATTAAAAGCATATGAATAAATCCCCAAAGATAAGGTGGCATTTTTGCATGAGATAACACATCTGTATTAATTTTGCATGCTATTACTAAATCACAGTAGGAACTTATACAAACTGATGAAGATATAGAAACATCCTTTGCAGTAATCTAAACTGTGAAATATCCTTAGCACAAACAGTCTCCCATGGAAAGACCTGGATATTTTAAAACAGCAGCAGTATCGACTTCAGTATGAAAAGAAGCTTTAAAACATAGAGAACAGCTTAGGCATTTAAATTGTAGAAGCATCCATAAATAATATGCTATTCCCATAGGTTATGTTTTTGCTATTCCCTTTAAGATATCATGGTCTCTTTCTGAACAGTATTTTCTGATTCACTGTTTCCTGAATCCTATTTTTTTAAACAAAATAGACAGGCTGATAATTTCTAAGTAAGTGGGCAATTTACTTTACTGTTTTCATTAGCTCTAGATAGTAAGAAATGCAAGTGTGACACCTTCTGGTTACTGAGGCGCTGCAACATAAGTTTTCATACCACATTGTTGATACTGTGGGAAAAGATTGGAACTGATCATTAGAAGCAATATTGTTGATATAATACATTTCAATTCACATGACAGCTGAAACATCTATGTTACTATTATTGGAGACTGAAAAGGAACAACAGCTTTCTAAGTTTTCCCCTAGCCCCTGGAATCTAAAACCATTATATACATTGTTTTTAACATACATTTTAGCTCTCATGTTAAATCTGCAGTGGACTATTGTGCTGCCCAATGAGACTTAGCACCTAAGCTGTTTTGGCACTTTTGTAAATCCAGATAGGCACCTATCTGCATCTCTAAGTCAGTGTTGCCAACTCTTATGATTTTGTCATGAGTCTCATGATAATTATCGTTTTCCCTAAAGCCCCAGGTCCGGGAGTCAGTCAAGTGGATATGCGATGATTTCAGCCTTCATTCTTAAAGAAAAAGTCAGTTTCTAGTCCTCGTGGCCAGGGCCGGCTCCAGGGTTTTCGCCGCCCCAAGCGGCAGGGAAAAAAAAAAAAGTCGCAATCGCGATCGGTGGCAGCTCCACCGTGCCGCTTTCTTCTTCGGCAGCAATTTGGCGGCAGGTCCTTCCCTCAGAGAGGGACAGGGACCCTCCGCCAAAGAGCCCGAAGTGCCGCCCCTTCCCCTTGGCCGCCCCAAGCACCTGCTTGCTCAGCTGGTGCCTGGAGCCGGCCCTGCTCGTGGCTGTGGAGAAAGCTTCAAAATGTGACCCCAGTGCACCCTAAAGACTCAAAAAGCAGAAGGCAAATAAAAAGAACACCACATCTATTAATTTTACATAATTTCATGATTTTAAAGCCAATCTCATGATTTCTGGGGAGCCTGACTCATGATTTTGAACATCTGGGGTTGGCAATACTGCTAAGTGACTACATACTTTAAAAAAATCTGGCTCTCACATACCACTAAGATGATTCTCCAAGTCTTATGGGGAGGATGGGTAGTAATTGCATCATATTCCTGTTTCTGATTCCCATTAACCCTGTATATGAAAAACCCTACAGATGGTGTTTAGTGTCACCTTTTTGTGACTAGAGGTGGTATGGCATGATTTACTGATGTGAGGGATCACAGGCCTTGAACCCAAGGCAGTGCTTACACAACCCAGCAGCTCACCTGAGTAATCAAGGAAGGATCTGGAGAAGGGTTAGCTTGCAGAGGACCCAGCCCCCAAAGCTCCACATTGAGGGAAACATCCAGCCCCCCAATCGGCTGAGGGACTCTATATAAACCAGGAAGAAACAAGAAGTTGCCTGAGCAAGAGGAATCCCTGGCTGGCTGCTACTATGGTCCCCCTCTGCTTACCTGACTCCTAAGCCTGGCATTCCTGCCTGCTCCTGGTTCCTGTCCTCCTATTCCAGACTCCAATCTACTCCTACTTCCTGCTGTCCTACCCTGCTCCAGATCCCTGCTCCTCCGCCTTACCCATCGCTCTGGCTCTGACCTCTGGCTTGGCACTGCACTATTTTTGGTTTTGATCCTTGGATCTAACCAGTAGACCTGACTGTCCACAGCCCGGTCATTGCAGCCTCCCCCACATCATTACTCAATTCCCACCCTGATCTGTTATTAGCCATTGATTTGTCTGTCTAAATTAGAGTGTAAGTCCCTTTGGGAAGTCACCTTACTTTCTTACATTGCATGATACTTTATCAATATATAACTCTATATAATATAGAAGTGTCTGATACAATTAATTTCTACACTGATCCCTTGCATCTGAAGAAGTGAGGTTCTTACCCACGAAAGCTTATGCTCCCAATACTTCTGTTAGTCTTAAAGGTGCCACAGGACCCTCTGTTGCTTTTTACATTGATCTAGAATCTTTTAATAATATTTCTGAGAGGACAATATCTACTGAAGAGAATAGTGTACCAGAGAAAAGAAGGTTCTTTTACTCTTTGCAGACCCACTTCCTTCAAAATCTGCTGAACTACTACCACCTGCAAAACATTAACTGAATAAACAGCATCCAGTAATTTAAAACATCTGCTCTTTGCAAGCAAATCTGAAAAACAAACTGAAAGCTTTCTAAAACAATATTCTCTAGCAGTGTAATCTTGAAGCAGGCTGCTCAGCTGCCCAATTCTTTCATGGCTGATGCCTTTTAAAACTACTCCCTGTTGCGTAGCTGTTTGATGTAATTTTTAAAGTCTGTTTTGTCCTGCCAACTGCACTGTCCTTGTCCATACTTCAAAGCCCGTGCCATGCAGAGCACAGCATTTTCATTATAAAAATAATTATAGTTTATTTCGTAGTGCCCTTAAAGATGCTTGACATTTCACAGAATATATAGTATACAAATATACGCTCTCGCTCTGTCCAATTTACAATCTTTGTAAATAACATGGCATGCCTATCACTTCCCCGGCTGAATATATCTAACTGCAAGGAAATGTGAAGGTTACTGACTCTGTGAATGTTGGTGGGATCACTTCTTTTTTCTTCCAAAATCCTCAGATCAGCCTTGTTTTATGCCATCAAATAATTATCAGCCCCAAGCAGAACTGTGCAGCACCTCAGTCAGTTTTTGGCACTGCTTTGTTTACTTCTGATTTTGTAGATATAAAAATAAACAAAATGTCTTTTGGGTGCTGACATATTATTTATAAACATGTTCGTACCTGTCACAGGCTGGCTGGTCCTTTAAGGGGAGTCAGACTCAGCTTTGCCTGTGACCTAGCAGTTATAACCCAGTAGATCCTGATATGGACTCAATTGCAATTAGTGATCCCAGCTGTGGCGGGGTCAGGATAAGCTACATAGAGAGGAGCAAGAACTCACTCAGGAGCAGGAGGAGACCTGGGAGAGAGAAGCAAAGGGACTTCCTGCCCTCTGGCAAAGGGGCCTGATAAAGACAGGCTGGAAAGAACCACAGGGCGCAGATCAGGCTCCTGTGGGGGGCCCTGAGATTGGGATCTCCCTACTTTCTCACAGGCCCTAAGGGAAGCTGCTTTTGTCTGGGGGAGGGGAGGAGAGGAGAGGTAGAAGAGAAACTTGCTGAGAAGCAGCAGCACAGGAAAACTGCAGGGTCCAGAAGTAAGGAGAAAGAACAGAGAACTTCAGCATAGCCCAAGAGGGCCAGAAGAATTATTGGTTTGACTATTTATTTGGATTTACATTTGGACTTTTGGTACCACAGAAGGGGACTGAATTTAGGGAACCTGGCTAGAGAGCTGGGCCACAAAAGACCCAGACGGAGATAGGCCATGACAGGGCCAAAGAAGTGATCAATAGGGAACATTAGAGATCAAGTCTCCTGCAAAGCCATCCTCTAATGCCACAGGGTGCTACAAAAGTGAGTGCAACTACTTACATACCCAAGAGACCTCTGTCATAGCTGTAACTTTTATCCCACTCAGTGGTGCCTGTATGAGGAACATGGGTATTTTAGATGGTATGGTATTGACGTAGTGGTAACATTTGTTCAGTGGTAACAGGTTCTGATATCATCAATTAGTGGTGTTTTTAGTACAGTCCTTCCCACTCTCATGGACATGACCTAACGTAGGAGAATACATTCAGTATGTATCAGAGGAGTCATATGAACCAGTCACAATATATACAACATGTATGCGAAGTACTATGGGGTGATGTTTACTTAAAGGCAAAAAGAACGGGAAGCAGCAATAAAGCAAACAAAGTACAAAGACTATCAAGGAGACAAAACCATTCCCTCACCTTGCACGTCAGCTAGCTTTCCCACTCAGCAGTGTCCCTGAACCCTGAGACTGTAAGCTTTTGCACATGATCATGAATGTAGATACTTGTGTAGCTAACAGTTCTGGGGAGCTTTAATTTTCTTCAAATCATTGGCTAGTGGCCTGATGTAGCTAAAAGGATGAACTATGTGATGGAGAGATGCCTAAGTAATAGTTACAACAGTTAATAAATACTATTTTATTACAGTGCAGTTAATGCATAAAGAATTATTTCCCTTGAACCACAGTAAAGAAATCAAACTTTAAGAAATGAAAAGTTCAGTAATTATTAAACAAATTGAAGTTTTTAAACAGGGCCCAATTTAAAAGATTAACAGCAATGCATTAAACTGTACACTTTCTGCATATAAACTAGGTATTTCCATATAAGGCTCAATCTTGTTCTCATTGGAGGGATCAGAATGGACCCAGCCAATCTGTAGCATTCACTTTAATCTACAGATTTTCCTTAAATAAATGCTACATTGATCTAGCACTATTTTTTCATATTTATGTTTCTTTAACATTCTTAGAAAACTATATTCAACAATTAATTATCACCAAATTTATAGATTCAGATCTAACTTTGTAAAATATTTTGAATTGCATGCAGAGGTCTTCAGTTTGGAATTTTAGCTCCTTTTAAAATGTTTCAATGGGTTGTCACTGGATGTTAGGTCAGATATGTTCAAATATGAAATCTGTCTGCATCTGCAAGAATTGTCAAGGGATTCTCCAGAATTTGTCCTCTTCTGTTATTTCAGTTCAAAAGTGGCTCACATTCATATGCCATCTTAAAAGCAAACAAAATCTAGTTCATAACCTTCACGGTAAGATTTGACGTATGACCACTGTATCCTCAATAGACTTGTTATTGTGTATCCTGGTGAATCATTTCTCTCTCTCTCTCACACACACACACACACCACTATCCTACAAAGATAATTTTCCTAGCCTGTCACTTTGACCAAGTCACCCTTCTCTTTGCATCCCCTCCATCCTCCCTTTCTCCGTTACATCAAATGTGAGCTACTCATCTTCACTTTCAAAACTTTTCATGGCCTATCCCCACCTTACTGATAATCTCTTATTCACTATGGGGATGTTGACTCCCACCTCCAGTCAGCCAATAATACAAGGCTTCATCATCCACTTGATAAAATTTTCAAATAAGCACCTTCGTGCTTTCCCTCATTCTGTCCCTCATGCTTGAGAGAAGCTTCCCATAAACATCCACAAAGCTACCTCATTGTCCTCCTTCATATGCTTCCTTGAAACTTCTGCCATGATGTTTACAAAAAACTTGACAACAGTGTGCTGAGATCACTGTCTATCATCTAAATCGGGGGTCGGCAACCTTTCAGAAGTGGTGTGCCGAGTCTTCATTTATACACTCTAATTTAAGGCTTCACGTGCCAGTAATACATTTTAATGTTTTTTAGAAGGTCTCTCTATAAGTCTATGTATTATATAACCAAACTACTGTTATATGTAAAGTAAACAAGGTTTTCAAAATGTTTCAGAAGCTTTATTTAAAATTAAATTAAAAGGCAGATCTTATCAGTTTAGTGTGATCCTTGCCCTTGCTTTTCCTTGCTGAGTTTTCCAATGTCTGGCACGTATTTGGATACTTTAAGCTGCACACAGGCTCCTGAGTGATCAGTTGTTAACCGGCTCCCAGAGGGACAGAAGACAGATTTCATGTGTGAAAATACCTGTTCACACAGGTATGTGGATCCAAATGCTGAAAGCTTTGCAATTGCAATTTTCTTCAAACAGTTAAATTTCACTGGCAGGGACATCCAGCAGGTCAGAATAGAGGCCCCATGATCTCTCTTGATAACTTCAAGTGCGCTCTGCAGATCCACAAACTTTGATGTCCACAATTCTGAGCTTTTTAACTGAATGAGTTGCATTTCGAAATCTTCAACACCCATCCACTGAAATACAGACAAATCCAAGTCGCTTTTGTTGAACTTTTGAGGTTTATTTAGAAAAGAAAGCATTGGGCCAAATCGCTGGAAATCTTGAAATCTGTCAGAAAATTCTGATTCCAGTTCTTGCATGTACTTTCCAATCTCATCAACATTGACAGTGCAACGTGTCAATAGCTCTTTTATGAGTTGGAAGTAGCGGAAAGTAGAAGTTTGAATATCCCTGGAAAAAACTGCTAGTTTCCCAACAAATGCTTTCCAGGCTTCATAAAGATCCAGAACGGTTTGCCCTGCACCCTGGAGACAGAGGTTGAGTTCGTTTAGGTGAGCGGTGATATCAGTTAGAAACATGAGCTTACATAGCCATTTGTCATCATCCAGTTCGGAGTAGTTTTGTTCTTTTTCTGACAAAAAGGCCTTGATTGCATCAAAACAGTTTACAAAGCGCACCAAAACCTTGCCACAACTTAGCCACCGAATGTTGCTGTGAAGTGGGATGTCGTTACAAGCACTGTCCATCTCTTCTAGCAGTGCTTGAAACTGTCTGTGAGTCAAAGCAGATCAGCAACAAGGAAATTCACAATTCGCACCACTGTATTCATCACATTATTAAGCTCTGAATTAGAAATTTTAGCACACAGGTTTTCTTGATGGATGATACAGTGAAATTTGACTGTCGGACGGCCAATTTGATCTTCAAGTAACTTTACAAATCCCTTCTGTTTTCCGACCATGGCAGGAGCACCATCTGTTGTCACACAAAATATGTTTCTGATGTCAACTCCTCGTTCTTCAAAATGGTTTACAAAACTTTCCAGTATATCTTTCCCCCTTTGTTGTGCCATGCAGGGGTTTTAGGCAACAAAGTTCCTCTTGGATTTCATCGGAAGCACAATATCTTGCAACAACTGCCAAACGTGGAACATCGTTTATATCCACGCTCTCATCAACTGCAATACTAAACACTGCTGTGTCTTTCAATGCAGTTGTCTGCTTTTCCTTAATGTTTTCTGCCATTTCACTTATGCGTCTCTTAACTGTTCTGGCAGAGATGGGCAGTTCTTTTATTCTAGATACGATTGTATCTTTATTTGGCAAATCATTGAACAAAATCTCCGAACTGCTGAGAAAAACTTTTTATATATTCCCCATCTGTAAATGGCTTTCCGTTTTTTTGCAATGCATTGTGCAATCTTGTAACTTCCTTCTGTAGCTTGATTTTTACTTACACTTAAGCTTTTAAAAACACTGCTTTGTTTCTCATGGGCTGCTACTGCCTTTTTGATTGATTCAGTCTTGTCTGCTTCATCAAGAAAGGTTTTCTCGTGCTTCGTTTCAAAATGTCGAACACTTGATGTGCGACAAACAACACTTTCATAACAGAAAGCACAAATAGCATGGTCCTTCTTTTCACTAAATCCAAATGCGTCTGTCCAAGCAGGCTGAAATGATCGGACATCTAGCTTCGCTTTCTTAGGAGCTGCCATGTTGTCAAATGTTCCCTCAGTGGGAAAAAGTGGCAATATTTCCTCAGCAAGGAGAAGTAATCAGTTTAAGAGGATACGGGCAAGAATTTTCCCTGCTGTAGATTGAGGCATTGCCTTGCTGTTTCCACACTCTCACTTATCTCCTTCCTTAAAGATTGTAACAATGTTAGCATTTCTCAAGTCTTCTGGAATCTTCTCATTATAACCAGATATGAAGAAAAAGTTTGTGGAGCTTCCCTACCAGTTCTTCACCTCCAAACTTGTAGACTTCAGCTGGTATGCCATCTGGCCCTGCTGCCTTATTGTTCTTAATTTGCATAATGGCTCGTGTTACTTCTTTGAGGGTGGCGTGGGGTCAGCAAGAGATTCTTTTCAATGTCGTTGAGGTATAGACTCGATAGTGGCATCAGAGACAGTTGACTCATGGCTCAGGAGTAACTCCAAATGCTCCTTCCAGCTGGCTTTGATGACTTTGCTGTCCTTAAAATACGTTGACCTGTCTTGGGCTCAGAGTGGTGTGGGTCCATGGGAGCACGGACCGTAAATGGCCCTTATTGCCTGAAAGAAACTCCTCATGTCATGTTTATCAGCATAAAGCTCAATCTCCTTGGCCTTTTCTTGCCACCACTTATTTTTGATGTCATGGATTTTCCTTTGGGCTTCAGCCTTGAGTTGCTTGTATGACTCTTTCTTCTGCTGGTGTGATATGTCGTTTTGCCACATGCAATGAGCTTATCTTTTCTGGTCAAGCAGGCCCTGAATCTCAGCATCGTTCTCATCAAACCAATCTTGGTGATGGTGGGTGACAGACAATGGACTCGGCACATGCTGAGAGAATGGCACTTTTTAATCTCTTTCAGAAATTATCAGCATCATCAGCTGTAGGCATAGAGGCAAACTTCTCTTGGAGACACGCTGAAGTTTCTCCCAAGTCACTATATCTTCAAGGGACTTGACATTGAATTTCTTTTGCACTGATTTTGCCTGCTCGCAATGCCTTGAGGTGATCTGGAAATTCATGATTGATCTAACAAGGCGATGGTCTGGCCAACAGTCATCGGTTCCATGCATGGCCCTTGTGATGTGGACATCCTTCCGATCTCAAGCTCTAACAATAACATAGTCAAGAAGTCAATGCCTGGAGTGAGGGTGTCTTCAGGTGGTCTTTTACGTCTCACTTTGTGTAAAGAGGGTGTTTGCGATGACCAGGCCATGTTCTATGCATTTGCTCAGGAGGAGGATGCCACTGGAGTTAGCCTTTCCTACTCCTTTTCCAATAGTGCCATTCCAGAGATCTGACTCCTGCCCAACTCTAGCGTTAAAATCTCTGAGGAGAATGATCTTGTCCTCCTTGGGAATGTTGTTCAAGACTCTGTCAAGATCTGTATAGAATTGTTCCTTGATATCCTTGATAGAATCAAGCATTGGGGCATACACACTGATGACAGCAGCAGACTGGTTGTTGCTGAGCTCAAGACGAAGAGACATAAGACATTCATTGATTCCTACAGGAAATTCTGTAAGCTGACTGACAAATTTATTCCTAATTGCAAAACCAACACCATGAATGAGCCTGTCCTCTGCAGATTTTCCTTTCCAAAAAAAGGTGTAGCCTCCAACTTCTCTCAGTTGACCTTCATCTGGGCACTTTGTCTCACTCGGCAGCGACGTCAATGTTACATCTCACAAGTTCCCTGGTGACGATAGCAGTTCTTCTTTCTGGCCATACATTATCTTTGTTCTCCATCAGGATGTGAACATTCCATGTAGCAAAAGTCACTGTCTTTTTATAGCTTCGACCACAGGCAGAGTGATCCCACTGGATGTGGTAATCCATCCAGGAGTTTATGAGACAGCCTAGGTTTCAGGCACCTCTCCCCATGCGGGGTGAGCAGAGGGTACCCTAAAGAGGACTGCTCAGTTGCAATAGTAGCTGCCAAATTGCACCTCTGTCTCAGTCCAGGTGCCAGACAACCATCTAACTACTGCCACCTACATGAGGATTCATGGCTAGGGACTGCCAGATTCACTAATCCTGTCCCCATCACCACTAGTCCATCGCCACAGGGCTTAAAAGGTTGGAAAGATGTTATTTCTGGTGGTAGATGCCTGCACGTGATTTCTTTTAACGTGGGGAAGCTGGTGCGCCTACAGTGACCACACGGTCATGACAAGTTGGAGGTCTGAGGCCCAGTGGCAAGGAAAGTTTAAGATGACTGGAGATCTCCACTTGCTGCAGCCTTCATCCGCTTTCACAGCCATTGAGATCCGAGAACCCTCTTCCACCTGATCCACCGTTGAGGACTTGGGGGATTGGACCGAGCTTTGTCTGGGACCTCCCCTCAGACCTGTTCACCTTGGGAGACCCTACCAGGAACATGAAGCTCCTGATAACTTAGCTCCGAGGATCATTGGAACATGCAAGCCCCTTCACTACAACAAGGTGATGGTCCCCACAGAGGACTTACCTGTTTAGTCAACATTCAAATCTCCAAAAATATTCCCCCAAATGAAACTTTATATGATTGGCCTGGACTAATACAAAGTTGTGGACATAGCAGCTCTAATCCTATCTGAACAACCTATCCCTTTTTTCAAACTTGGATGCCATTTTAGATTGGTTAGCGCAAACACTTTTTTATAAAGGGACTGTCCTACTCTTCCCAGCCCCTGGCTGGAATTTTCCATATTAGAAGAGCAGATGAATCATGATTTTCTGAGCTCTACCTTCCTAATATGGAAAAAGTCAGCAAGGGGCCCCTTCTTCTAACATTCTTCTCTAATACCTTAGCACCATGTGACCTCCAAATATATATATCTACTCCAGAAGAACCCTTCGATAGAACAAAGATCCAAGTATAGCATGGGTAACAAAGTAAACATTTCATGTCAGTATTTTGATTTAATTAACCACAATTAAATTCACTGACATATTAAATGAATTTTACATAAAGAGGAATTATGTGAAAAATAAATGTTGTTTTACGCAGGAGAGCTTTGCGCATAGCTTCAGTTTTCAAATACAAAATTCTTATAATCCTATTAATACTGAGTTTCCATAAACAAAGATGTTGCCTTCTTGAATCAAAGGAAAAATTTAAAGGGGACAGGGCTAAAAGACCCACTGCAAATTAGAGCAATAGAGATAGTTAATTATACACCAATTACATGCCTGTAAGCAACAAACTAATAGCATCACCAATATTTTTACATTATTAGAGGAGTACTAGTTCTTACCTGAAGGTGGTGCATATGTGCCATTAAATAAACCAGTCATTCGTTTGAAAAAAAAGTTCCCAGACAGTGAAACATATAATAAATCCATCACATAATTCCAGCTTCTCTTTTTAAAAGACAGACCATGGATGGAACTATGACAGGAACCAAATCACATCTTTCTTCTATAGGAGGTGAGTTTCCCAGGTCATGTTCATAGCTATTTGTGAAACTGGGGACTGAATCTTATTTTGCATGCAGATTAATGGTGAAACGCTCTTCCTGTGCGGCCAAACATTAGTCTTTATAAAACACAACAAAAGAGTATTCATAAGGAATACTTAGAAAGGAAGAAGATATATGCAGATGAAATGCTGGAACAAACATTTGGCTATCCAAACCTGCATGACTAAGTACCTGCCAGAAGCTGTAGTTTTGCTAACTGGCCTCTGTTAATTCAGATTGCGAAGCAGTTGTTTAATTGCAGAAAGAGCAAATTAAAATATATTCCCAACAAATAAACCAAAAGGTCCACTTTTAGATGAAACCCTGAAGTGTTTGGATTTAACTGACTTCCCCTAAAGTTGTTTGCAGTGTTGTTGTAGCTGCGCTGGTCGCAAGACATTAGAGAGACAAGGTGGGTGAGGTAATATCTTTTATTAGACCAACTTCTGCTGGTGAAAGTGATAAGTTTTCCAGCTACACAGAGCTCGACCCTGACACAAAAGACCTGAAAAAGAGTTCGGTGTAGCTGGAAAGCTTGTCTCTTCCACCAACAGAAGTTGGTCCAATAAAAGATATTACCTCTCTAAACTTGCCACTTAAAAGAAGCCAATAAGACTTTTAGAATTAATAATATCCTATCCTATCTCCTAGAACTGGAAGGGACCTTGAAAGGTCATCGAGTCCAGCCCCCTGCCTTCACTAGCAGGACTAAGTACTGATTTTGCCCCAGATCCCTAAGTGGCCCCCTCAAGGATTGAACTCACAACCCTGGGTTTAGCAGGCCAATGCTCAAACCAGTGAGCTATCCCTCCCCCCAAAGCAAGCCCAGAAAGAGCCTGGGAAGGTGAAGGTAGGGCAGGAAACGCACCCTGAGGGAGGGCTTGTCCAGGATTTGAACCCGGGACCTCTCGCACCCTAAGCGAGAATCATACGCCTAGACCAACAAGCCCCCATTTTTACATTTATATAGTACTTTTCATCCCACAGGATCCCAGGATGCTTCACAAACTATTTTTGAGGCTGCTAGCAACCAATATAGTTAAGGATGCAAAAGAGTTTTCCTTATAAGCCCTCTTCTTGTTATCAACCTCTAACCTCTTCTGTTAGTCTATAAATGTTGTTTTACCCTTTTGCTGCTTTTACAGATCCCGACTAACACGGCTACCCCTTTGATTCTTGTTATCAGTCACTCATAGCTTTCTGAATGGTTCTCCTGTTGGTCCAAAACTTTCCATGCTTGGTCTCTGTCTGAAAGTAACTGCTCTGATTCTTAGATGTCAGACACAGGACCCAAAAGGTGAAGGTGTAAAGGTACCTTTATGCTGCAACCTGTGAGACGTCCTCGTTTTATCTAAGCATACATTAGCACCCGCAGAGCTGCCCTAATGTGTATCACACCAAAGGCCATTCTGACACCCAAAATAGCAAAAACACAGTAGTGCTCTGGCCATATGCCCTTTCCCCAGGAAAAATGCCCTACTCTAGGGCCATGAAGAGGGTGGCATATAGCCTGTACCACACCTCTGTTCCAGGCATGGATCTTCCCTTAGGGCAAGTGAATTCACCAGGCCTGGCTCCATCAATTTTATGGCCCCTTTTGTCAGAGTAAAGGGGTCATAGCCTAGCAAGGAGTCAGATGCATGCTTCCACAGTCTCTGCTAGGGTGGTGTGTCTTCAAATCTTTTCTACCATATGTAGCGTCAAGCCTCAATTCAGCCAATAATGTTTAAATAATTATAGCACAAAAATCTAATCTCATTTCCTAGTGTGTGCTGTAAAATAAAATTTGTTAAGTTGTCTGTGTGAGTTTAGCTTTTTCAGAAAGCTCTTATAAATAACAGGATTTTTCTTCTTCAGGTTGCCCCCTTACCCTATTTGAAATAGCTTTTTCAATATCTTTTAACTAAAGGGGAGTTGGAGTAGTCAGGCACACTCTAGTAGAGTCAGAAGCATTCAGATATCGCAGTGGCAGATACCACATATAAAATAGTTTCCTGCATCTTCTCCATCACTGTTGTAGTCTGTATGAAGGGGTGGAAGAATGGTGGGAGGTTGAAGGAGAATAGAAGGGGGGAGGAGTTGTGGATGATTCTCATCAGTAGTGACATCTAAAAAGAGGAGACAAAGACTGTCTCATTATGTCTCAGTAGTTTTTACCTTTCAGAAATGCCAGCTTAGTCATTGTGCAGGACAATCACACCTTCCATTGAGATCAGTGGGAGAGCATATTTAGAGAGTCTAATGACTTCAATAAGCTTTGGATCCGCCCCTTATACAACACAACACTTAAATGAACGTTCATACACTTCAATACCACCTGCACTGACAGAACACAATATCTATTCATCCACTACACTATTCGGCACTCATACCTAACAAAACCTTAACAACACATGATTTCACAGTAAATAAACACTTCAATTTCATTAAAACTGCTCTGGCTCTAATTCAGCTCTACTTATACAACCTTGTGGTGTGCAGAAAAACAGCCTCAAGGCCCCTCCTCTTCCCACACCAAGGTCAGATACAATGATGACCCTTTAAAAAAAGAAGTTGATGGACAGATTGGAAAATCCATTAACAACTGGAAAGTAATAAAAGGCAAAACCATTAATCATTATCCACCCTACCCCTTCCCCCAACTAGTGTTCTGGGGGGTAGGGGTGGATAAGGCCATGTCCTCCAGGGGACTGTTTCTTGCCTCTTAATGGTGGGCCCCTCTTTCCTTATATCCTGCAGATCTTTTCCCAGTACATGTCTGAAAAAAATGTTGCTGTTCCTCATGAATTTTGCCTCATCGTCTGTGGATGCTGTGAAGCTTATCTCTCCACACAAGATGATGTAAACAAAAGCTCTTATATCAAGAAATACATGACCAGTATGGGTCAAAAATAGGCTCAGAAACCCTGAGTGTCAGACACAGCTAGCTAACCTATTATTTCCTGTTTATTTCTTGTTAAGTCATTGATATGGCAGTTGCTCCAGATGGTAAATGTATCACCTTTCAAGAGGGAAGTGAAACAAAGGGCCTCAATGTGGTGTATGGAGATCTAACAACTGAGGTGACTTTGAGCGATTATTGTGCCTTTAAGACCCAGAACATCCTCGATGCAGAGTTAAATGAGACTTGCTATTTGCAAGCTGTTGCAGCTAACTTTATGCAGAATGAATCTAAGAATGAAGGGCAGCTGGATGTAACTTTTAAACAAGGACTCTTTCATGGTGCAAATTCATTCATTTTAGTGTTATTTCATTTTTTTGTCAAGCCTGAAACTCTCTCATCAAATTAAAAGGTGAGATTGGCTGATGGATTTTGGTAGATATCCCAGTAACAACTAACTGTTATTATTAAAGACCCATGGCATTATTCATCAGTGTAGAGATATTTACCTGTGTCCTGACTGGATTTTTACTTCAATGTTGTTGTCCCTTTAGCCTGAGTGATTAGCCAAAGATCTATGGCCTTGCTGAGTTGTTGCCATTAGGATGAGAAATCAGTAATATGAGTCAAGTATATGAGTCAAGTATATTCTTGAGGTAATCTTATTTATCTACAGAAAATGTACACAAAGTCCTCTTTCCCTGAACAGAGCACAAACAAACAATAGCAGGCAGCTTCCTGGCTCAGAGATCCCCAAGTCTGCCTGTACAGTGAGTTCTGTGCCCAATAAGCCCTTTCCCTCTGCTTCCTCTCAGGGTCAACTCACAATTCCTCCTCTGGGCTTTCTGCCTCCAACACACATACAACCTACAATTGATATCCTAGTCCCTCTGATTGCAACCAGGGAACCCGCCTCAGTCCACATGGCTAAGGCTACGTCTTCACTACCCGCCGATCCGGCGGGTAGCAATCGGTTTATCGGGGATCGACTTACCGCGTCTCGTGAGGACGCGGTAAAATCGATCCCTGATGGCTCTACCGTCGACTCCGGAACTCCACCTCGACAAGAGGCGGTAGCGGAGTCGGCGGCAGCGCGGCAGCGGTCGACTTTCCCGCGTCTTCACCGCCAGGTAAGCCGACCTAAAATACGCAACTTCAGCTACGGTATTCACGTAGCTGAAGTTGCGTATCTTAGGTCGGAAGTCCGCTGTAGTGTAGACCTAGCCTTAGTTCTGACCTGCCATGTGCTGGTGTGCTTTGAGCAGTAGCCCCACAGTCCCCAGCTGTTTTCAATACATAAAGGGGCTTAATTGCTCCTTCTGTAGAGCGTGAAAGAATGCTGGACAGACCCATTGGCTTTAATGAGGTGGATGATTGCCTTTGGACCTGAGACTCCCTTAATGGCAGTCTAACAATATTTACAGAAACACTTGTCAACAAACAATATTTACATTCTACTCACCTAAATCTCACCTGTAGATTCAACCAAAAAAAGATTTTCTGTTCACTGCAGTAAATTGTTGTGTAGCTCTTGCCTTAGGGCTTGTCTTCATTGGAAAATTGACCAGTATAGCTACAGTGGAATAAGCAATTTGGCTATAGTTATTCCAGAATAGTTTCCAGTGTGGACACTCTGGGTGGGATCCACAAAGGCAGTTAGGCACCTAAGGGTAGGTCTACACTTACCCGGTAGTTCGGCGGCAAGAAAATCGAACTTCTGGGTTTGACTTATCGCGTCTTGTCTGGACGCAATAAGTCGAACCCGGAAGTGCTGCCGTCAACTGCGGTACTCCAGCTCGATGAGAGGAGTATGCAAAGTCGACGGGGGAGCCTGCCTGCCGCGTCTGGATGGAGGTAATTATGAACAAAGGTACTTCGAACTTCAGCTACGTTATTCACGTAGCTGAAGTTGCGTACCTTAGTCCGAATTGGGGGGTTAGTGTAGACCTGCCCTTCGTCCTGTTTTTAGGCACCACTGCAACCCACAAAACTCCTGCTTGGCTGCTGCCTAAGCTTATATTGTAGGTGCTAAAGTCACTCAATGCCTAAATTTTTGCAGTAAAAGTTCCCTAAACTTCTATGTTTCTGCCTCTGACATATGCATTGCTGCTTCACTCAACGCGCCCAGGCACCTATCTCCCACTTAAACCCCAGTGCAATTCATAGGCGCCGACTCTGTGGGTGCTCCGGGGCTGGGGAAAAATTAGTGGGTGCTCTGCACCCACTGGCAGCCAAGCTCTCCCCTCTTCGCTTCCTTCTCCCCACCCCCACCCCCCAGCTCTTCCTGCCTCCCCGCCACCTAACAGCTGTTTGGTGGTGCTTAGGACTTTCCGGGAGGGAGGGGGAGGAGCGGGGACGTGACGCGCTCAGGAGAGGAGGCGGACAAGAGGCGGGGCAGGGGCGGGGACTTGGGGGAAGTGGTTGAATGGGGGCAGGAAGGGGGCAGGGCTGGGGTGGGAAAAGGCAGGATGGGGTGGGGACTTTGGGGAAGGGGTGGAATGGGGGTGGGGCGAGAGCCGTGCAGGGGTGGTGCAGCGGTGGGGCCAGGGCGGGGGAGGTCGAGCACCCACCGGGCAGAGGGGAAGTCGGCACCTATGGTGCAATTCCTGAACTGGGGAAAAGATAGGTATTCAGACATCTAAGTCATGAGTGGGGCTCGACTGGTAGGTGTGCTCAGAGACCACCCTAACTCCACAAAATGGGGGGTGGAGGGAGGGGATGGACCTTCATTATAATCCTTAGCCTATACTCACTTTTATTTCAGAATAGTGTGTCCATATGGGGAGCTACTCCAGAATAGCTATAGAAAAATATCTTATTATGCCGCAGCTTTGCCCATGCAGACAAGCCCTATTTCTGTTAAACCACTGCCACATTTCACGCTGAAGTGGCTGCAATTCCAAACAAGCCAAAGAGATCGCTATGTATAATTTATACATCAGTTACATTTGCAAAGAGCTTGGGATCCTTTGGGATGAAAGGCTCTGTATCAATGTAAGCTCTTTATCACAGGGCATGTTCTAAATTCATTATTTTCTGGATAAAAATATTTTGTTTGAAAATAGTTTTGTCCAGTGTATCCTTAATTGTAGGCGTTTCCCAAGACCAGTTTAAAGAAGCTAGCTATTTCTATATACCCACGGTCCCATGTCACAGCATCCTGAAGATTACAAGAATATTCTGTCCTAGAACTGTAACTGCCAAACACCTCTTCTATGTTTACATAATGTTTTACATATTTGTGCCTGCCATTTAACTACTAATGATACTAATGATACCAATCCCTGTAGCAAACCTTGGTTGCCTACTCTGTCCCCATATCTACTCTGGCGACACCATCAGAGGACACAACCACATCAGCCACACCATCAAGGGCTCATTCACCTGCACGTCTACTAATGTTATATATGCCATCATGTGCTAGCAATGCCCCTCTGCCATGTACATTGGCCAAACCAGATAGTCCCTACGTAAAAGAATAAATGGAAACAAATAGGACATCAGGAATGGTAACATACAAAAGCCAGTAGGTGAACACTTCAATCTCCCTGGTCATTCTATAACAAATTTAAAAGTCACTATTCTTGAACAAAAAAAAACTTCAGAAACAGACTTCAAAGAGAAACAGCAGAACTAAATTCATTTGCAAATTTAACACCATTAATTTGGGCTTGAATAGGGACTGGGAGTGGCTAGCTCATTATAGAAGCAGCTTGCCTCTCCTGGAATTGACACCTCCTCATCTATTATTGGGAGTGGACTACCCACCCTGATTGAATTGGCCCTGTCAACACTGGTTCTCCACTTGTGAGGTAGCTCCCTTCTCTTCATGTGTCATTATATAATGCCTGCATCTGTAACTTTCACTCCATGCATCTGAAGAAGTGAGGTTTTTTACCCACAAAAGCTTATGCCCAAATAAATCTGTTAGTCTTTAAGGTGCCGCCAGACTCCTTGTTGTTTTTGTGGATACAGACTAACACGGCTACCCCCTGATACATTTGCTTAGCATTTCCACAGCTCTTTTTCGTCTTCAAACACTTTACATACATTAACAAATGTAATCCCCTTAATCCTTTTAATTAATCACTTAAGTACTTCTTGCTATTTCTGCCTCTCCCCTCCCCGAACAGCAAGGATGTAACTGAAAGTACCAGTTCCCAGCACAGCATTAGCTCCACCTCGTATGGAAATTACCAAGAGCCTCTTTTGCATGCATCTCAACCAATCTCCAGACTGCTGTGGAAACACCAATTTTAAGTGGGTGTTTTTGGTTTACAAGTGAGAGTACTAGAAATGTACAATTTACAGCAAAAAAAAGGTTTTAAAATATCTTCTTTACTGCCTGCAAAACAACAAGAGATTTTCAAAGTATTTGTAAAGATTGTGAAAGAGAGAAATAAAGAAGCTTTAGTTGTTTTGGAAACAGCCCTATTCCCTTTTCCTATCTATCTAGGGTACTTATTAGACACCTATGATCTCAGCTATCCAAATGCTAAAGAAAATTAAGAAGCAAAAGAATCCAGAACAAATGTTTTTTTCTTTATTCCATTACAGGGAAGTATGAATGTATATGTTCAAGGATTTATTTACTTAAATAAATAATGGGGAATGGCTTATTGAAAATGCATTTTATACTTTAATCTGATGTGGGATGAGTGTGATCTCTTCCAGCAAGGAGTTCCCTAATCAGGGTCCTGCAGATAAAAATGCCTAGCACCTGATAGTCTAAACTTGGGTGTCTCCATCTGCATGATCCCCACGGAGCACAGCTGATATGGATGGTCCTAAACTGCAATGACCTGTTACTTGAATTCTGTCCTGAAGTGAATGGATAGCCTGTGGAGTTTGTGAAGCCAGGTATAATGTGTTGGCATTGGCCTTTGCAGCTTGTGAATTAAACTATTGCATATTGTACCACTTAAGCCTTTCTGTGGTGGTTACAAATAGCTCAAGTAGAGTGAACTGTAGTAATCTAATTTGGAGGAGACAAAAGCATAGATCAAAATGGTGAGGTCCTTCTCCAAGTGTTCCACATAACTATGGCAATCTGTGATTGTTGTGTGTGTGGAGCAGTGATGAGACCAGATGACTCCCAGGACTCACACCACTTAAGCACTGTCACCAGCCTCTGCAACTACCTTAGTGTGGTGTACTTAACCAGAATTTGGTTAAGACAACATTGTTTAGTTTAAGAACTGACAGGACCACAGCACTAAGTTATAGGACAATAAGCATAATCCAAACCCCTCCTAATTCTCCAGTAACCTCGAGTGCTGTCATCTCTATGATTATTCTTCACACAAATTTCTATCAGACTGTATTCTGCATCCTCCCTTGTATGCTGAGGATCCTTCAGTTACATTTGCTCTGAAAATTCTTAATGTCACTGAGTTTAATCAGAAACTTAAACACTGTCTGGCAGGCAGGGGTGAAAGTAACAAAAGACTTACTGGTACGGGGGCCCGGCTCCGGGCCCCTGGAAGGGGCGGAGCTTTGGGCGGAAGGGGCGGGGCTGGGTGTCAGCCTTCCCCAGCCAGCCCTTCCATGCTGCCAGGCCCACGGTGCCCGGGGCTCCAGCAGTGATTTAAAGGGCCCAGGGCTCCAGCCACCTTTTAAATCGGTGACCCTGGGGAGGGGAAAAGGGGCAGTGATGTTAAAGCGCTGCTGTGGCAGTGTATGGACCGGTACCGGCGGCCACTTCTTACCGGTATGCCATACCAGCCCATATCAGCCCACTTTCACCTCTGCTGGCAGGGTAGCATTTGTTTATAGTAAAGCAGCCTTTTAGGAAAGCTATTCTGTCTTGGCCACACAGTAATCTTTACTAATTTCAGAAAACGTGTGTTTATATAATTCACAGTATACTACAAAAGTATAATTTCTCCGTGCACCTTTTCCTTTCCCAAGTAGTTACAACTGGTGAGCGTGCAGGACTCCGGTGGGTAGTCACCCCATAATAGAGTGGACAAAAGCTTGAGGACCCTGTTTCTCTGTTACTCAGTATTCCTCTTCATTTTCTTTACAGAGTTTTGCCTTCATAAAGATTATTTTATAAGTTTGGGGTTGATTCTTCTAGTCAAATGTTTGCATTTGTAATTGGGACATACATTTAACCTGCTACTTGCCAATTTACCTAATTGATACAAAGACTGATTGGGTTGGGGAAGGTGAGTTCCTCCACGTGAGCCTTCTGAAGTAAGGCTCAGATCCTTAAAGAGACACAGACACCTAAAGGTTTAGGTGCTACTGTGATCCATAAAACCCCTACTCAGCTGCTACCTACCCATGTAAGCACCTAAACTTACTAGGCACCTAAATTTCTATGTAAAAGTTTCCTAGACACCTAAGTTTATGCCTCTGGACTGGCAAACTGCTGCCCCAGCTCAGGCAAGTTCCCAGACTTCTATTTCATGCTTAAGCCCCAGCATGATCCTCACACCAGGTGAAGATATGTATTTCCCTACCAATCATGCCTGTGGGGCCTGTACCCATGCTCTGAGCATGTCTAACTGTACACAAAATGGCTGGGGTAATGTGGGACACGCTGGTTCAGTTCCCCTCTCTGTCTGATAAGGAGAAAGGATCTGAACAGGGGTTTCTCACCTCTCAGATGAGTGTCCTCACCTCTGGGACAGTCTCATGTTGGTCTCTCTCTCAATCTTTCCTGTAGAAGCTGCTCCACTTTGCTTATTGAGATATTATATATATATATATATATACACATACACAGAGAGAGAGAGAGAAACTGTACAGTCCAGTGTTGAGGGCACTCACCTGAGAGGTGGGATAACCCCTTTTCTTCCTCAGGCAGAGGGGGGGAATTGAACCAGGGTTTCCCACATCCTGGGTGAGTATCCTAATGACTGGGTTAAAAGTTCCCTAGCTGCCTGAGTTTCTGCCTCTGGGTGTGCTCACTGCTGTCTCAGCTCACACAGGTACCTTTCTAAAAACCTAAGCCTCAGCTCCCTCCCACTTTGTCAGGAGTTGGGTGTACACTGCTGTTCTTGCCAAAAAAAAAAAAAAAAAAAAAAAGGTTAGGCACCTGATTCCAGAAGAGGGTTCCGAGCTGAAGATCACAAACAGATAGGTGCCTTCTTGCAGCCAGGACTTAGATGCTGAACTCGGTGCAGGGGTGGAGCTTAGGACACATCCCTCTCATCAGCATCTGCTGTTGCCTAGCAGGCACACACTCTGCCTAGTGTGCTGGCTTATATGGATCCCACTCTTAGGCAACTATCTCTCCTCATGCATTGTACAGGTAGCCTACATACCTAACCCAGGGTTTGTGGATTCCATTGGATGGCTAGGGACCAGATTTTGAAAGGTGTTTAGACACCTATGTCCCATTGAAATCAACAGGAGTTAAGCACCTAAATACCTTTAAAAGTCAAGCCCTGGGTGCCTAGAAGTTAGAAGTTACAACACCCAAGTCTCTTTGTGGATTTGGGCCTAAAGGCTTAGCATAGAAGAGGGAGGTAGTAGTGTACATCTGATGAAAAAATTGTGAGTAAACTGAAAGCACCATAGTGTTATGTGACTGATAAAAGTTAAGAGAGAAATCCTAAGCAAGAGGTTACAAGGGAGTATAAAGTAGCTATGTATGGTAGTTTAATAGATAAAGATTTTTCAGACTTTCAAACTTGAGCTCAGGATAGAAGCAGAAAGAGGTTTATAAAAACAAACAAAACAAGAAGTTTGTGATTGGGCAAAGTTTCCTACAAAGGACAAATGGGTTTGGGGAAATCACTAGTGTTTGGGGGTAGAAAATGAAAGAGTTTAGGAAGTCAGGCAAAAGTAGATCCTAAGAAGATCTCCAAAAGGCTGCGAAAGGAAACTTGTTATTGTAGAAACATAAGCACTCAAGCCAATAGGATCTCAGTGAGATCTTTAAATATCCTTTTTGTCATAAAACTTCGGCCTTCCATCATCATGTAAAAGGAAACAATGAGGGCTTCTGAGTCTAGAGAGTATCAGGGGGTAGCCGTGTTAGTCTGTATCTACAAAAACAACAAGGAGTCTGGTGGCACCTTAAAGTCTTTAAGGTGCCAGCAGACTCCTTGTTGTTTTTGAGTCTAGAGAGTTGAGATTACAAAAACATTTTTCTGATTAGGCTATCACTAGGAATCCTCACTAAACGTCCTTAAACTTTACAGTGAACACCTGATGGTCCTGACCATTGCATTCTGATATATTACAGCAGGGGTGGCCAACCTGTGTCTCCTGAGCCACATGCGGCTCTTCAGAAGTTAATATGCGGCTCCTTGTATAGGCAGCAACTCCGGGGCTGGAGCTACAGACGCCAACTTTCCAATGTGCCGGGGGTTGCTCACCCCTTCCCATCCCCTCCCCTGAGCCTGCCATGTCCTTGCTCCTCCTTCTCCCCCTCAGAGCCTCCTGCATGCCATGAAACAGGTGATCAGAAGATGCAGGGAGGGAGGGGGAGGCGCTGATCAGCAGGGCTGCCAGTGGGCGGGAGGCGCTGGGAGCAGGGAGCTGATGGGGGGCTGCTGACGTATTACTGTGGCTCTTTGGCAATGTACATTGGTAAATTCTGTCTCCTTCTCAGGCTCAGGTTGGCCACCCCTGCATTACAGGCTTTCTTCCACCTTGATCTGAAACAGACTAGAAGGACAAAAGGTCTGCTCCAATACAGCAACCTCTGTATTCTAAACCAGTAGTTCTCAAACTACGGTTCACAGCCATCTATGGACAGTTAGCTTATCACATGGTGCCACTTCTTGTTCCCAATGGCTAAACTGCATTAAACAAAACTACAATTATGCATTAAATACTTTCCCAGGCCAGTAGCTAAGCAAACAAAACTGGGGAAGCTCAGGAGTGATATGGGAGAGCTAGGGGTATTCTTGAAATACCAGGTGTAATTTCCTGCACTTTGGAAATTTTTAGGCAAAGTAGTAATAATAATAATATAATTAATAATACCAACACCTACCTGCTTTGAAATTCTAGAATAACTAGCTGGTAGAAAGTTATGTTATTACAACAGAAGTGAACCTACACCATAAATCTTGAACCCTAAACACACTCATACTTCCTATCAGACAAAAAGTATTAAAATATTCTAAAAAAAAAAGTGTCAACATTGGTTTTATGTTCTAATTTTTAATGAAGATTATACCCTTCTCTGTACACACACTGTAGGAACTCTATACTTCCATGTTTAACTTCCACCCATAACCAAGTTCCCTAGTATATTACAAAAGTGTAATTTCTCCATGCACCTTTCCCTTTCCCCATAGTTTCAAGTGTTAAGGAGGAGTATTGGTGAGAGTGCAGGACTCGGTGGGAAAAATGTAAAATGTAGCCACCCCATAATAGAGTGGACAAAAGATATATTTCCTTATCCCATGCAAAAATATATTATGCATACAAATGTAAGACTGTCTGTCAAAACACCACTGCCAAAATATTTTTCTTGACTACTACTGATGCATCTGAAGCTTTCCACTCTCCTCAGCAATCCACATATTAAAATTCATACTACTAGTTTTTGCTTTCAAGGCTCTACATCTATCAGGTTTTGCTTACTAGACTCAGGCCTGTTTCCTTTCGTGCTCTCCTCCACTTTATTCTGTACAACAAAAATGCCAGCCTTGACACTTTCAGCACCTTCTTCCTCAAACCTCTCCATGTTTTCTTCCATATCTCCCACCCCTGCACCCAATGCTCTCCCAAAACATCTTCAGCAAGTCAACACCTCTGCCTAATTTGATCACTCCTAAAGACTCATTTCTGCCATTAAGTCTATGAGAAGTGAACCAATTAAAATAGCAAATTGCAGAAAATTCACCACAGATCATGATTCCACCACATTCTCATGAGATTGCCTTTTGATCCTGCCCATGACTGTCTGTGGACACGAAAACTCATGGCTGTTTCTCTTTTATAGTTTGTTATGCAGATTTTACTAGGGGCCAAGGAAATTGCAAATTCAAGTCTCATACAAGGATATAAACACCACACAGTTCAATATTTTGCAGTATAATACAAGCTGCTTTTATACTACACTTATCTTTTAGTGCTTCTCAAGGTACTTCATAAGCCATATATTTATTTTAAAAACCCTGAAAAGCAAAACCCTGTTTGAACTAAGTGAGCCATAGAAAACAAATAGTCTTAAGCTTAACCTTAAAAGCTTAGCTGGGGCCAGATTCTGCCCCTCATGAAGTCAAATGTACAACTGCTGCTGAGTTCAATGGTGGGAGAAGGAGGTCCCGAGTTAGTATTTGTTTCTTGGAATAAATAAGAGAATTTCAGGTCCAAGGGGCACCGCAGGCCTGGTCTACACTACGGGATTAATTCGGATTTAGCAGCGTTAATTCGAATTAACCCTTCACCCGTCCACACAACAGAGCCATTTAGTTCGAATTAAAGGGCGCTTTAAATCGATTTCTGTACTCCACCTCGACGAGCGGAGTAGCGCCAAAATCGATTTTGTTAATTCGAATTAGGGTTAGTGTGGCCGCCACCACCGAATTAATGTGGTTAAAATTAATGGGGTAGTGTGGCCGCACACCACCGAATTAATGTGGTTAAAAACCGAATTAAAGTGCTTAGTGTGGCCGCGCACAATCGAATTTATACAACCTGTTTCCCAAATTCGAATTATCTAAATTCGGATTAATCCCGTAGTGTAGACATACCCATAGTCACAACCATCAAATCTAAACTACTTTCTTAGGCCTGATAGTGAGATGATATAAACTGGCCCTAGGGCCACTGAAATCAGTACAGCTAAACTGACTTACACCAGTTGAGAATTTGCCCCTTTGGGTTTAAATGCAAAATGCCAGCTGCACTGCTAAACCAGAACACACTCCCATAAAACCACAGAGTTTGATCTAACACATAAGGAGTTAGGAGATCACTAAGATAGTACACATTGACAAATGGAAAGATTTCTCACAGACTATGACAGATTAGGTAATGATTTCAAATATGATGGTTTAGAAAATGTCACATTGCATAAAGTTAATTTGAAATGTTGAAAAAGAATCTTTCACACTGAATTTTACTTGCTCGAGCTAAAACCTTCATTCCTTAAAAAGCTATTTCTAGAACCTGGTGGAGTATCCTTGTCTGGTAAATGAAAAGGATTTAGGCCTGGTCTACACTAGAAAATTAGGCTGGTTTAACTACGTTGGTCAGTGGTGTGAAAAATCCACACCCCTGAGAGGCGTAGTTAAGCCAACCTAAGTCTCCATATAGAAAGCGCTAGGTTGATGGACGAATTCTTCCATCAATCTAGCTACTGCCTCGTAGGGAGGTGGATTTCCTACACCAATGAGAGAATCTTCCTGTCCGTATAGGTATTGTCTACACTGAAGCACTACAGCAGCACAGGGGTGCTACTGTAATGTTTTAAGTGTAGACAAGCCCTTACCATTTGGAAGAAATTAGCTGGACTTAATTTATTTACTTCATTGCTGAGTTCTGAAAAACTCCAAATGTATTAATCTCCCTCTCCTCCCAAATCCAGAAAAGCGTTTGGATGGGTTCATACGACCCGACCACAAAGTTGATTAGCATGACTGTGCAAGCATGAAGGATAATGAGGATGCTAGAAGCCACATTATTTTATGGTCCCTGGTTTCTGAATGGTACTTTAAAAGTCAGCTGCTCAAATAACTTACAGGGCCAGCTTCACAAGGGAGACTTGGGCACCTGGCTACCCATTTAGGCACCTAGGTCCGAACATCTGCGCACCACTGGCATCATAAAACTCCCACTTAGCAGTTGCATAATACTGTAGGTGCCTAAAATTCCTACATTCCTCACTTTCATAGATATTTAGATGCCAAGGCCAGAAGGGACCACTGATCATTTAGTCTGACCTGTATAACACAGGCCATAGAACTTCCCCAAAATAATTCCTAGGATATATCTTCTAGAAGAACATCCAATCTTGATTTAAAAATTGTCAGTGATGGAGAATCCACCATGATCTTTGGTAAATTGTTCCAGTGGTGAATTACTCTCACCATTAAAAACGTATGCCTTATTTCAAGTCTCGTAAAGTCGTTTAGGTGCCTGTGTTTCTGCCAGTAGTGTGGGTGTATGCACAGCCACCTAAGTCCTGACACTGCCAAGCAGCTTGGCACCTAACTCACATCTAAGGCCTGTTGGGATTCACATACTAGACATCCCCTAATCTGGTAGGCATGCTCTGTGCCTTGTTCTCAGAAATGACTAAACTGTTTTGACTTAAATTTTCCAAGAAAATTCAGCCTGAGGCTGAGGAAAATTCCAGCCCAAAGGGCTACAGTTTGCAAAATTGTAAGCAACTGAAAATAGGGTCTTCTAATGGGAAGTGTTGGACAACCTTAAACATGGGTCCAGATTCTCATTTACACCAAGACCACTTCACACCACTCTGGTCTTAAAGTGGGGGTAAATGTAATTGGAGCAATAGTACATGTAAACATGCAGACACAGCATCATCTACAGCACCCATTTCATAAACTATTGAAACTTTTTGTTGGAATAGATGGTCTTTTCCCCCTCTCTTTTTACTGATATTTACCTCCCCCTTCTCTCAGACCTGGTGCTATTCTCCCTGAATTATTTAGAAGTATCTCAGAAATGCTGCACCTATTACTGACTCTAAACCTTTCCAAGCTTCCTCCTTTCCAGTTTTGTGCTGTTTCTCTCATTGTGGAGTCTTTGTTCTGCGTCTGGTGCAGAGGATGACAGCTACTGTGTATTTAACTAATTTTTTTTAAATGATCCACATTTGTCGTCAGTCTTAGCAAAAAGGGAAAATCCAAATATAAGTTACCGAGCAATTATCTCCCAAAAAAATAGGATCTTGTTCTGTTTCAGACATGAAAACAGGCTGTCGCCATTTGCAGTCAACAATAATTGAAGGGAACGGAAGGGCTCATTTGAAGTTTAATCCATGAGACTCACAGTTACAATGCTGGTTCCAATGTGTTGTATTGTTTTTGTCCTCAGAGTGACCCTTCAGGGTTCATATCCCATGACTCACGATCAATGCAGGTAACCCCCTGAGAATGAGCACTCCCTAATCTACCTTCAGAAGCCTAGAAAGATTAAATAATAGATGCAAGATTTACTTACAGGCAACTGGAATGCTGCAGTGTTACATTTCTGTGTTACCTAGTTCAAAAAGTCTCACAGAACACCAAGTGATAGGGCAGGAGTTAGAATGATGCAATTTAAATCATTTTTCTTAAAAAAAATCTACCAGGAAGGAAACTTGTTCTTTTGGAGCCAAATCACAATTTCATTGAAGTCAACGGCTTTAATGATAAACTCCATTGTCTGCAAAGGCATCTCTAACACATTTTCAGTTTTAAGATGTATAACTGCAGTTAACATTCTATTCTTTAGGAAACCAATTTATTTTTCAGCTGCATGACACCACGCTTTTCAACAACAAACTTCACTTTACTCATTAAACACAGATCTTTAAGGAGGAAAGGAAGGACTGCATTTTAGCAAAAGGACTGTGGTATAGTCACAATAAAAACAACACTACACTGCAGTATCCCATCCATTTCCCCACACTCCTTTTATGAAAAGAAGACTTAGTTAAACCACTGAACAAACATTACTTCCTGACCATGTGTCTCTTTGGAAAATAATGAAATTATCAGAAAGCTAAATGCAAAGCCAGCTTTTGGAATGTCCAAAACCATAAGGTGGGACTTACACTGGAGCAGGATCTGGCCATTAGTTTATCTTTGGTGCCTGTCACCAGGTACACCACTCACCGCTAGTCTGGCATCTCCTCTTGGTCACTGTGGGAATTAGCTCTTGAGGTCAACACCCCCTTCCGCAGCTTGTATGCCTCACAGGTCTTCAACTCCTCTCTCATCCCACAATCTGCAGCATCCTCTTAGTGACTGGGCCCTCCAGCCGGGTCACTCAGTGTTCTCCCCTTCAGGGTAGTAAGTCCCTTCTCCCTAGCAGTCCTGGGCAGTATTCCCCCTCAGTGCCCCATGGGGCCACTGCCTCAGTGTCTGGTAGTGGGAAACAGGCTCGCCCTCTACTCTGGGTTCCAGTCCAGGGACCCTGAGCTCAGCAGTTCTGGGCTTTCCTCTCTCAGTTCTCACTCCTCCATCCCTGGACTGCTTCCTACCACATCTGGTTCCTCTTCTCACTTTGGGTGTACCAACTCCAAACCTGCCTCCCTCTTCCTAGGGAGTGACTGCTGCCTGCCCTCCTGCAGCCTTTCCCAGCAATCCCCTTTACTGCTCACAACTCCTGGCCTTACTAGATGCCCCTCCTGTTCCTGCACAGCTGAACCTCTTCCAAATAGTTCCCTGCTCCCTGAGTCCTTCTCCAGGTGTGGCCTGTGGAGTTAATTGGCCTGCCTGGCCATCTTAACCCCTTCCAATCCTTGGTGGGTTGGGCACCCCATCACAGTGCTTTACTATCCAGCACTGAGTTTAATATTTGTAGCAAATTCTGATTTTAGTTATTCTGGGGTAAATGCATAGTGCTTGGACATTAATGTGGATAAATGTAAAGTAATGCACATTGGAAAAAATAATCCCAACTCTACATACAATATGATGGGGGCTAATTTAGCTACAACAAATCAGGAAAAAGATCTAGGAGTCATCCTGGATAGTTCTCTGAAGACGTCCACGCAGTGTGCAGCAGCAGTCAAAAAAGCAAACAGGATGTTAGGAATCATTCAAAAAGGGATAGAGAATAAGACGGAGAATATCTTATTGCCCTTATATAAATCCATGGTACGCCCACATCTTGAATACTGCGTACAGAGGTGGTCTCCTCATCTCAAAAAAGATATAATGGCATTAGAAAAAGTTCAGAAAAGGGCAATTAAAATGATTAAGGGTTTGGAACGGGTCCCATATGAGAAGAGATTGAAGAGGCTAAGACTTTTCAGCTTGGAAAAGAGGAGACTAAGGGGGGGATATGATAGAGGTATATAAAATCATGAGCGGTGTGGAGAAAGTGAATAAGGAAAAGTTATTTACATGTTCCCATAATATAAGAACTAGGGGCCACCAAATGAAATAAATGGGCAGCAGGTTTAAAATAAATAAAAGGAAGTTCTTCTTCACACAGCACACAATCAACCTGTGGAACTCCTTGCCCGAGGAGGGTGTGAAGGCTAGGACTATAACAGGGTTTAAAAGAGAACGAGATAAATTCATGGAGGTTAAGTCCATTAATGGCTATTAGCCAGGATGGGTAAGGAATGGTGTCCCTAGCCTCTGTTTGTCAGAGGGTGGAGATGGATGGCAGGAGAGAGATCACTTGATCATTACCGTTAGGTTCCACTCCCTCTGGGGCACCTGGCATTGGCCACTGTTGGTAGACAGGATACTGGGCTAGATGGACCTTTGGTCTGACCCAGTATGGCCGTTCTTATGTTCGGCTGTCAATTACAGTTAACACAAGCGATTAACATAAAACAAATTAACTAGATTTAAAAAGTAGTCATGATTAATCACAGTTTTAATCACACTGTTAAATAATAGAATACCAATTTAAATTTATTATAAATATTTTTGGATTTTTTCTAAATTTTCAAATATATTGTTTTTAATTATAACAGAATACAAAGTGTACAGTGCTCATTTTATATTATTTTTATTACAAATATTTGCAGTATAAAAATGATAAAAGAAATAGTATAGATAAACAAGTACTGTAGTGCAATCTCTTTATCATGAAAGGGCAACTTACAAATGTAGAATTATTTTTTTACATAACTGCACACAAAAACAAAACAATGTAAAACTTTAGAGCCTACAAGTCCACTCAGTCCTACTTCTTGCTCAGTCAATCGTTAAGACAAACTAGTTTTTTTACATTTATGGGAGATAATACTGCCTGCTTCTTATTTACAATGACACCTGAAAGTGAGAACAGGTGTTCACAGGCACTGTTGTAGCCTGTGTTGCAAGGTATTTACATGCCAGATATGCTAAATATTCATATGCCCCTTCATGCTTCGTCTTGTACTCTGTTATAATGGTTATCAATATATTTGAAAATGTAGAAAAATATCAAAAAATATTAACAATAAATTTAAACTGGTATTCTATTATTGTTTAACAGTGTGATTAAAACAGTGATCAATTGTGACTATTTTTTTAATCTCACGATTACTTGCAATTATTTTTTTAAATTGTTTGACAGCCCTAATATTTTACTATTAAAAAGAGACAAAGAGTCCTGTGGCACCTTATAGACTAACAGACGTATTGGAGCATAAGCTTGTGTGGGTGAATACCCACTTCGTCAGATGCATCTAGTGGAAATTTCCAGAGGCAGGTATAAATATGCAGGCAAGAATCAGTCTAGAGATAACAAGGTTAGTTCAATCAGGGAGGATGAGGCCCTCTTCTAGCAGTTTAAAAAGAGTGGACTTTCATATTTAAGTATTGTAGGTTGTGTTGTACATATGGCAAACGTGGGCATATGTGAATGGTGCAATTTCACCAACATCAAGTATTCCCATTCACACAGCTATTAAAGTACTCCCCAGCCATGCAATTGGAATGGCCTGAAATTATACTGTGATAGAATAAAGCAAATAGTATGTACCTCATAATAGCACCCTGGAACTCCCATATTCACCACTGTGATATGATTATGATATGTTTTGTACTAAATATGCCTTGTGAGGTATCATTTAAAAAGTCTTGATCTGTTGAACATTAATATCCTGTTAAATTGTATGTACTATCGTTGTATGTGAAGTTATTAAGTAGTGCTGTACGTTTGTTACTGAAATATATAGTAAGTGGAAATGCCCACAGCTAGCTGTTCATTGGCAACAAAGGAGAAACTAACATTAACAAGACAGATTTACATCAGGACCAGACAGACATGTAATGATGGCCCATCAAGAAGAATTCACTCTCCCAGAGACTCCTCAGAGAGGGCATGTACATAATGGGGGCTACCTAGCCCCCACATCACAGCAAGGATCGTTCTAGCAGTTGGAGAGAATGTATAAGGCTGATGACATCAACACTTGGCCTTTCTCCTCCCCCACCTCAACACCTTGAATTGTTTGGAAGACAAAGACTTTGAAGTGGGGAGATTGATCCCAGGCTGAGAAGGGAACTCAGCCTGTGTATTAACTGTAAACTGCCTGCAACATCCAGTGGGGTGAGGAAAGCTGTTTGATTCAAATCTTGCTTAGTCTGTTAAAGTTAGACTTTAGACCGTGATCCTATTTTTATTTCTTATGTAACCAACTTTGACCTCCGTGCCTAGCATTTATAATCACTTAAAACCTATCTTTCTGTAGTTGTTAAACTTATTTTAATGTTATATCCTTACCACTGAGTTTGTCTAAAGTGCTTGGGGAATCTGCTCAGACTACAAAGGCTGGCACATGTGCATTTTCCTTTGACAAAGTGGTGAACTAATTAATGAGCTTCCACTGTTCAAGAGAAGGTCTTGAGCAGTGTCAGACAGGACATCACTGGGGTGCAAGGCTGGGGAGATTTGCTGGTGTCTCTCTCTGTATACTTCATGAGTGGCTTATGGAGCATTCATGCAACTTAGCTGAGTGTGTCCCTGCCTGTTGTTGGCTGAGTGATCACAGCACCTGGAGGGGTTTGTTGCTTGTCACTAGCACAGCAATGTAAGAGACAGCGCAGGGAGGAGAATAAAGGGGGCAAAGCAGTCCCATAGTTCCAGATGGTACCCCGGGGATATGTCATGCACATACAATGGGGCTATTGAATTTGGTGAAAATGCTCTATGTCACATAAGAAAGATGTCTGAATGGAAAAAAAATCCATTTTAATTTAGGGGACACTCTTACAATTTCTTCTGTCACCACATGGCAACTCTTAAAAGTTCATCTAAGGAGACTATAATGCAATGCACCGAATGACCAGAAGGGATTGGATACAATCTAGTGGATAGGTCACTGAACAGGGATGTAAGAAATGTGTTTAATTCAGATTTCCTGTGTAACTTTAGGCAAGTCACTTAATCTGCCCTCAGTTCTCTATCTGTAAAATGTGGCTAATACTTCCCTGTCTCAGAGGTGTTGTGAGCCATTAAGGATTGTGAGATGCCTAGCTATTATGCTGATGGGGCCATATGAGTACCTAGCTAGATACATGAGACTGAGAAGACCCTTGGGCCCAACTAAGGTTCTGTAGTGCACACAAGAGTGGTGACTGTTTACTCCTGATACCGGTAAAAGCATGTCACCTTATAACACATGTATTTATGCTGCACAACACAGCACAAGGCAGAAATGTATCTGTACTTAAAAAGAGAGGTGAAGCACCTGAGAATAACCATGTCCTTAATCCAAGCAAAAACATCTGTAAAATACTCTTTGCACATGGCTCATGTAATCCAACAATTTTTAACTGATTTGCTCCATTCAACTATATGTTCACCACAATCATCTGGGTACATGTGCCTTTATACTCACAAAGCTATTAGCAGTAGCATACAGTACATTGTCTGAAATCAGCTGTGTCTATCAGAAATAATTTAATCATAGAATATCAGGGTTGGAAGGGACCTCAGGAAGTCATCTAGTCCAACCCCCTGCTCAAAGCAGGACCAATCCCCAACTAAATCATCCCAGCCAGGGCTCTGTCAAGCCTGACCTTAAAAACCGATAAGGAAGAAGATTCCACCACCTCCCTAGGTAACCCATTCCAATGCTTCACCACCCTCCTAGTGAAAAAGTTTTTCCTAATATCCAACCTAAACCTCCCCCACTGCAACTTGAGACCATTACTCCTTGTTCTGTCATCTGGTGCCACTGAGAACAGTCTAGATCCACCCTCTTTGGAACCCCTTTTCAGGTAGTTGAAAGCAGCTATCAAATCCCCCCTCATTCTTCTCTTTTGCAGACTAAATAATCTCAGTTCCCTCAGCCTCTCCTCATAAATCATGTGCTCCAGCCCCCTAAATCATTTTTGTTGCCCTCCGCTGGACTCTTTCCAATTTTTCCACATCCTTCTTATAGTGTGGGGCCCAAAACTGGACACAGTACTCCAGATAAGGCCTCACCAATGCCAAATAAAGGGGAATGATCACGTCCCTCGATCTGCTGGCAATGCTCCTACTTATACAGCCCAAAATACTGTTCGCCTTCTTGGCAACAAGGGCACACTTGACTCATATCCAGCTTCTTGTCCACTGTAACCCATAGGTTACAGTGGACCAGAAGTTTTGAAAGACTGGAGACTACTGATTGGTAACACTTTTTTCTTTTCAACTACCGTAAAAATTGTATACAGTCACACTGTATATGAATAACTGGTAGGTTTAGGAAGATATTCTGTATTGCAGAGGTAGCTTAATGTTCCACTGAGTAGGATGTATGCAACTTCCCATTCTGTAGAAATAATGGGCAATATCCAAAGGGTCTTGCAATAGTGCAGAAGCCCCAGTTTTTGTTTGTCTTACATCACTGGTGTGAAACTTCTATCATTTATTTGAATAGTGCATTTGAATTGCTTCTATTGCTACCATTTGCTGCCTCCACAGGAGTCAACAGCTCAGTTCCCATGGTGCTGTGTACTTTCTTAAAAAGGTTGCATACATACAGTACCACATGTTTCTGTGGTTGCTAAGGTAATGAAAGTACTTGTTTTTTACAAAATGGTTGAGACTGAAAAATAGGGACATAAAGCAAAGAGAAAAAGCTGCAGAATAAGGACTGTGGTAGATTTTTTAAATCTTTTTAAATAAGTAGGGGCATTTTGTAATTGATTTTTCATTTGATGTACTTCTTTTCTGTTCAAATATTATTGACTTCTATACACACTATTGTTGGTATAGAGGCAATGTACTGTACACAACACCTTTGTCTAATACAGAAAGGTTTTATATGTTCAACTAGTGCCAGTTAAATACAAAACAAATCAGTGGCATATCAGAGCAAATGTAATATTGTATTTTTCACTATATTATTGTTATGCATCATATTGAATATTCACCCCATTCTCCATTTATCCCTTTGTTACGGTTTTTATTGAACAACAACAATATGCTTCGGCCTGTACAAGAGAAAGACAAATGTTCAGTCCTGCACCAAAGAGTAAATTTAAAGACCAAATGCTTCCTCCACTCTCATGAGAGGTGGGGAGCATAAAGATTCTTATAATTGGAATGTCATTTACAGAGGGTAAAACCTATATAGAAGAGGGAGAGAAGGACAAAGGGCTGGAAAGGTTGTGATATATCAGTTACAAGTGTTAACAATGGTGAGGAGCTATTGTCTGACAAGGAAGAAATGAGAAGTTCTTTAGATAAAGAATGAAAACCAAAGTAGAAACAATTATGGGCACCTCCTACTGACCACAAGGAAAAGAAGAGAATATGAATGACAGCTTACTGGAGCTACTTCTAGGGTGCTCTGAGCCATAAGATACTGAACTTATTGATAATTTGAACTATCTACATGTATATTTAGTAATAAATACAACCGAAAAAGCAACTTTAAAAAGTTAGACATTACCTATAAAGCAATTTATGTTCCAGAAAGCAGAGAAACCCCAACCAAAATGAGAATTCATCTTGAATCAGCTTCTTACAGATAGGAAAGCACTTACTGTATATGTGTGAATAATGGGGAAGCTTGGAACAAATGACTACAAGCTATTGGTATTTAGCATACTCAGAAATGGCAATATAGAATGCTGCAGTGAAAGGAAGTTATAATTCAGTAAAGCTAGTTTGAGGACTAATTAAACCTATTAGTGGGGGTCAATAGGAAAAGTATTAAAATCCATCAGTGTAAAAGAAGGTTTGGGAGTCAGAAAAAGAAAACACTGGGGCAGGTTCTCTTTTTTCCCCTCTCGCTACTTTGTGGCAATCACTGAAAATTATTTTGGACAGGTCTATGACAAGTGAGTGAGTATCTACTAGAAGACTGGAAGAAAGCAAAACTCATACTGATCTTCAGAAAAGAAAAGAAGAGCGATCCTGCCAATTATATCCCATAAAATAACATTAACAGATGACCACAGTTGTTTCTCCTGTGGTTTTCATGCTTTGTAACCTCTCTGCCTCTCCAGCTCCTGGAGCTTTGCAGCAGGTTGGGAGTGGAGCACCAGGATCACGTAGGATCAAATGATGGGAGGCAGTCTCCTTGCTCACAATTCCAAGCCTGCCTTTCCAGCCAGCATTCTGACCATAAAGCCCTCTCTCAGGGCCACACTACAAGTGCTTTGCCTGCTTTCTGGTTCATTTTTTACCCACACACAGACAGACAGATGTAATAAAATCTAGAAAATTATATTGACCTAATTTACGTTGGCATAGAGCCACTGCAGTTATTAAATGGCTCCTTGTGTTGGCAGTGCATGTCCTCACTAGGAGCACTTGTATTGATCATATTGTCAGTATGGGTCATAGTGAGATGGTTCTTGAAAACCAGTAACAGTCAATGTAAGCAACGCAGTGTCTACACTGAGACTGGGTCAACCTAATTACATCAACCGTGATTCTATGCCACTCGAAGAGGTGGTGTTACTAAATTAGCACAGAGAGGCACTTACGTTGAAGGCAGCCAAATGTAAGTGAAGAAACTTTCACAGCTAAGTCGACACAAGGCAGATTACATCAACCTAGCCTTGTAGTGTAGACCAGGCCTCAATCCCCAACTCCTGCACTTGCATTCAATCCACAGGCACCGACTTTCCAAACTGCCGGGGGATGCTTTACCCCCATCTCTATCCCAGGCCCTGCCCCCACTCCACCCCTTCCCCCAAGGCCCCACCCCGCCCTGCCTCTTCCTGCCCCCGTCCCACCCCTGCCCCACCTCTTCCCATCCAGTTCCGCCCCATCCCCCGACGCACCGCATATTCACTCCTCCCCCCTCCCTCCCAGCCTCCTGCATGCCGCAAAACAGCTGATTGTGGCAGGCAGGAGGTGCAGGGAGGGGGAAGGAGGTGATCTGCAGGGCCCACCGGTAGGTGGGAGGCAGTGGGGGGGTGGGAAGAGGGAGCTGATAGGGGGATTTTTTCCCCTGTGGGTGCTCTAGCCCCAGAGCACCCACAGAGTTGGTGCCTATGATTCAATCTATTCTTTGGACAGAGGCTTCCATTGGTTCAGCTATCACTAAACAAATAACTGAATGGAAAGTGGCTAGCACGCACATCCATCTGCTTTATCAAGGTCTGTGCGTGCCTATAGATCAAAGATAACATCCAAATTTCAGCATAACAATATATTTTTAGAAGCTTAATGCCACTCATGAGCTACAGACAGCACTGATCTCCAAATGAGAGACTGTGCCTTGCTATATTTGAACAGATGGAAGTAACATGGACACTGAAACAGTCATGTTTACCCAAACAATTACATTTCCTGGCCAGACATAAGAATCTGCTTTGGGGCAGGTTGCCTATTGAGAGGTATACAGAATGTTTTTGGCAGAAAAGTGCTATAACTTTTGAAATAAACCAGCAGTTCTCAAACTTTAGTAACCTGAGGACCCCCATTTTGATTTAAAATGGAGGACCCCCAAGCTCCCCACTCAGCCCCAGGCCCTGCCCCCACTCCACCTCTTCCCACTCCCGCTCCACCCCTGCCTCTTTTCGCCCCCTCCCCCAAGTGCCCCTGTTCCCCCTCCTCCCCCTCTCTCCCTGCACCTCCTGCACGCTGGGGAACAGCTATTCTGTGGTGTGTAGGAGGCACTGGGAGGGAGGGCGAAAAGTTGATCAGTGGGGCTGGTGGCCCTGGACATGATTCTGTCCCCTCCCCTGAGCACGCCTCGTCCCTGCTCCTCTCCCTCCCTCTCAGCGCCTCCTGCAGACTGGAGGCGCTGGGAGGGAGGGAGAGGAGTTGATCAGCGGGGCCCGCGGACCCCCCGGAGTACCCTCAGGGACTTCCAGGGTTGCAGCCCCCAGTTTGAGAAATGCTGAAATAAACACATCTAGTCTGTTCAAGTACTTCATGTCTGATGGAGAGATTTCTCCTATGTATGGAGATTGAGTTGCATGAGCGTTAATAAGCCAAAAGACTAGTGAACATACCAAAGTATTATAAGCTGCTAAATATGTTTTCCATACTTCTCTGTATAGGATTTGTATCTTTGTACAAGCATTTTGCTAATGGAAAGTTATCTCCATAAATTAAAAATATATTGATATCCTTTCCACTGATTCTAAGCAAGCCCTGGATGATGATAAGAACATAAAAATGGCCATACTGGGTCAGACTAATGGTCCACCTATACCACTATCCTATCTTCTGACAATGCTTGTTGTCAGATGCTTCAGAGGGAATAAACAACATAATTTATCAAGTGATCCATTCCCTGTCATCCAGTCCCAGCTTCTGGCTGTCAAAGGTCTAGGGATACCCAGAGCATGGGGTTGCATCCCTGATCATCTTGGCTACCCATTGATGGACGTCTCCTCCATGAACTTATCTAAGGCCATGTCTATACTACCATTTATGTCGGCAAAACTTATGTGGCTCAGGGGGTGAAAAAACATATATGAGAGACCTTACAGCAGCGCAGCTGCATCAGTACAGCTGTGCCACTGTAAGTTCTCTAGTGTAGACATAGTCTAATTCTTTTTTTAACCCAGTTATACTTTTGGTCTTCACAACATCCCTGGCAACAAGTTCCACAGGTTGACTGTTTATTGTATGAAGTGGTACTTCGTTGTTTTAAACCTGCTGGCTCTTAATTTCATTGGGTGACCCCTAGTTCGTGTGTTACGCAAAGAGCAAAATAATACTTCCATATTCACTTTCACCACATCATTCATGATTTTATAGACCTTTATCATATCTCCCTTAGTCATTTCTTTTCTAAACTAAACAGTCACAGTCTTTTGAACCTCTCCTCATATGGAAGCTGTTTCCTACCCCTAATAATTTTTGTTGCTCATCTCTGTACTTTTTCCAATTCTAATGTAACTTTTTGAGATGGGGTGACCAGAACTGCACACAGAATTCAAAGTTTGGGCATGCTATTGGTTTATATAGTGGCATTATGATATTTTCTAACACGGTTACCTATTTTGAATGCTGCTGCACACTGAGCGGATGTTTTCCGAGAGCTATCCACAATGATTCCACAATCTCTTTCTTGAGTGGTAACAGCTAATTTAGACCTCATGATTGTGTATGTATAGTTGGGATTATGTTTTCTCATATTCATTACTCTGCATTTATCAACATTGAATTTCATCTGCCATTTTGTTGCCCAGTCACCCAATTTTGAGAGATCCTTTGTAACTCTTTGCAGTCAGCTTTGGACTCAACAATCTTGGGTAATTTTGCATCATCTGCAAACTTTGCCACCTCACTGTTTACCCCTTTTTCTAGATTATTTATGAATATGTTTAACAGAACTGGTCTCCGTAACGATCCTTAAGGGACCCTGCTATTTACCTCTGTCCACTATGAAAACTGACCGTTTATTCTTACCCTTTGTTTCCTGTCTTTTAACTAATTACTGATTCATGAGAGGACCTTCCCTCTTATCCCATGACTGCTTACTTTGCTTAAGAGCCTTTGCTGTGGGACCATGTCAAAGGTTTTCTGCCTTATAACATTTTGTAATAGTAGTCAGAGAGAATATAGGTACTAAAAATGTTTTTCAAAGATCACTTGGGCTGTGCTAAAGCCCAAGATGTTCCCTATATTAGTATAATAGTGTAGTGTTATGTACCATAAATGCTGGTGTGTATATATAAGTGGCTTGGGACGTGACTATACCTAGAAGACTTCACCTCTTCCAACACGATACTGGCACAGTTGTGATCAGCTATGGAACTTGGGCTAACAGACACTCCACCCACCAACCCCAGATTAAAAGGAAGGCAGCAGATGGCATGGCATTTTCTATAAAGGGTCTTAGATTCTGGAAATGGCTCTCCATCTTGGTCCAGCAGAACCTGTTTTATTAAGGATTAGGACATCCACCACAATTTCTCTGAAAGTGCATGTACTCATGTAATTACAAGCTGTCCTACCATGTGTAAGAAAGCAGAATTTAATGCTGTAAATGGAAAAATAATGTTGGTGTTTCTTTACTTCTGAGTATTTAACCAGGCAATATTAATATTTTTCTTAAAGTAGTTAGTTTGATATTCAAATATTTTTTGCACATGCAAAATACAAAAGTGTACATTTGGAGCTCTGTGAGTTTCTGTGTAGAATTTACATTGACAAGTTATTCTAGCATAGAATTCTAGATAAAAAAATATCAGGTAGGTTTACTTATTTTGAAAGATTTTGTTTGAAATGTTTGATAATCTTTAAAATGCAGAAGATTGGTTTTTAAACTTTGAGGAGGAACCCTGGCCCAATCAGTAAAAATGTTTGTTTCCTCCTTATTTTTGTCTGGCTCTGAGCCTGGTGAAAGTGAAGAGAAATCACAAACAATTATAAAGTTGTGTGTTGGCTTTGAGGAACCCAAACCTTCCCTCTGGCACCTTTAATCCAAAATCATTTATACCCTCCATCATCCATCCTGATGTTCCTCCATCTAAGGTGAGGATTGCTGTGACAATTTTCCATTGTATCATAGTAATGGCTTAGGATCAGGCCCTATGGAATTCAAAGTGAATAAAACAATCTCTGCAAAATTCGATGTGATGGCTACTGATGTTTTGAAAGGAATTTTTAGCAGTGAGCTCATTGTTTTGTAGATTTATGCCATGTTACTTCTTAAACTTCTAAGAAGTATTTCATGGTCTTCTCTGACTGATTCAGCACTACAAAATCCTATCCTATTCCCTATTACTATGTCCTTTCCATTTATTTCTTTTCCACACTATATGTGTTTAAATTACCATCTGTTTCTTTAAATTTTCTGTTTCCTTTTTATTTTTAGTGCCATCAATTAAAGCTTACCAAACCCATGTACACTGATAAAATACAAACAATGGAGGAAGAATGGTTATGTGGTTAAGGCACGGGACTGTGAGTCAGGAGACCTGACCTTGGGCAAGTCACTCAAGCTGAAATTTTCAAGTGTGCTTGCATAATACAAGTTTGTGATTTGCACACGCACTTTGGAAATTGGCAACCTATTAAAGATGGGCCCTGCATATCACGGTCCTGTATAATCAGCAGATGTTCAGCAGTAAGGATACAGGCATATTATCTACTGATGAATTTACTAATGGTTTATCTTAAAAATTGTGAAATTCCTTAATTCCAGCACACACATCTTCATAATATTACTCCTGCTATCAACAGTAAATACATTAAATAAATAAATAAACGTTGAATTTTCTGGTAATGTGCTATGAAACTAATAGTTCCATGCTTCTTATTTAACACATCTATATTAGTTGTTAATATATATATGTCAAAATATTAATATCACAATAAAATGTACTAAAGATGAGGCTGAGTTGGGGTGGCAGTTTTCAAATAAACCTGACTGAATAATAATTTTAAAATGAAATTAATCAAATTTATTTATTTTTGAAATTGATATTTCTTCACTGTTTATTAGATTAATATATATGTATTAATTATTCACCCTGTTACCAAATGTGGAAAAATATATTGTACTAAGCAAAAATGATTTTTTTTTCTTTTAACTTGTTACGTTATTGTAAGGTGTACGGAAACCTTGTGTTGAAAGCCAAAAAATTGTTGGTAATAAATTGTGATTCTTGTCTCAGAAAGATTAACAGGGAAAACTCCAAGGACTAAAATTCAAAGGCAGACTCTGTACTTCCTGTCTTTTAGATCTTCTAACATGTAAATCGACCGTTACAAACAGGATTAACTATTAGAATTGTATGAGTGAACTCCAACATTCAACCCTGTTCTTTATCCACAGCAAGAGAAGACCAGGTGTCCAGAATCCTAATGCCCTTCTTTTCAGTTTAGGTTTATATGATCCGCATACTAAGCACAAGTCACCATTGTTTTCTAACTTTAATTTATCGGTGGCCTTAAGAACTGGCTATTTTACTGCTAATTGTACTTTAAATTGTTAGCACAAAGCCCAACAGCAATTGGGACTCTAAACACGCACTTTCATGAAGTACAGTTATTTAAAAAGACCTTAGTTACTTTAATTTTATTTTGCTTTTCAACAGTTTATTTTATCATTAGGGCATTGGATTTATACTGAGAACATTTCATTTATGAAAAAAGGCAACAATTTTTTATTACACAATTAAAACATTGAAATAATTATCTTAATGGTTTAAGCTCATCATTATTTTCTGAATAAAGCTTTAGAGGCTGAACTAGAATTGGGCTAGAGGTGTGAGAAAGTAGATTCCAAAAGTAACAGTGTTTGTACCACAGGCATGAAATCATTTCTGTACAATTAAAGAATCCTCCTATAAGAAAATATGCAAATCAAACCATCATGTGGTATTTTAGTATATCTCCCTATAAATAAAATGCACATTGACGTAATTATTATATTAGGCAGCCATTCTGCCGTAAACTGTGATCTCATCAGATATCATATGCTAAGGAAGGACAAGGTTGGTCAGTACTTGGTATAGATTTGCCTACAGTGAAAACTCAGGTGCTGATGAAAGTGATATTTATGATTCAGTATGCATCTCTCTTCTCTAGTAGTCAATACTGAACCTGTACCCCCAGTATGGTGCATTTGTAAATAGTCCACATAGTTCTTGTAAGATTAGGCCCAAACATTCTGGCCAAATTCCACTTTTTGCATAATTATATTTTACCTACCTAAAATTCCCGATATGGTTTCAGTTGGAAAAATATGGAAAGTATTCTCACTCACCATCCTGGACTGTTGTGTTCTGGACTGTTGATATCTGCTGAATTTCTCCCAAGATGTATTTTCGTGGTGGGCGAAGTAATCTCAATGTATGTGGCTTGCAAAGTGCTTTGGGATCTACCTAGTGGAAAGACAATATATAATAATAATAGTTTGCACTTCTATCTCACTTTGGAACTCAAAGCATTTTACAAATGTGATCGAAGTGGAAAACAACTAGTATTAGTCCCATTTTATGGGTGAGGAAACTGAAGCACAGAAAGGTAAAATGATTTATCCAAAGTCACACTGGAAGCCTGTGGCAAAGCTAGGAATGAAGTCCAGATTTTCTTGTTCCCAGATCATGCCCACAAGCCCATCCTTCTTCAAAAACATAAAGCATTGTCACTATCATCTTGTAATACAGAAATCAACATAGACTGCTTTGACATCAGAAGTAAATTCCTGTTAAATATCCTTTCCTCTTTTAAATATATAACAGTGAATTTAAAAATACGATAATAGTATCTTACATTTATGTTTTGTATATTTTGCTTTTCAACTCAAATGATCCCAAAGTATTTTGCAAACTACATAATCTGCATCAGTCAACTCACCCACCACTGAAATGCAGTCGCTTCTAAAGGGCAGCACAGCAGCTGATCAACAACCTGCAGCAACACTGCACATATGTTGAGGATGGGCAGTAAAGACAGTTATTCAGATGAAACTGCATGGAAATTTAAGTGAGCAGAATGTAATTAAGTAAGTCTGACTTTGGCCAAGGTACTCAGAGAACTTTTTAAAATAGTGCGGTAAGGATCTTTAATGTTCAACTGTGGCCAGCAACTTGATTTTACATTTCATTCAAATAACTCCAGCAGCACAGCGGTCACCATAATGAGTGACTGGTTCAGTACTGACTCATAGGAGAGTGCCCCCTACTGAATCAGCAGTACCATTGACTGCAGCACAAAAGGTGCCCTCTTTCAAAGTTTGCCATTCAAATATTGACCCATACCATGCTTATTTTGAGATACCTGTTGTGATCACAGCCTAAGAGAGGATTTAATTATATGATATAAATCTGACAATTTTCTTTCCTTTGGAAAGGTCTGAGAGGCTGGGGAGAGACTTTTTAAACTGTGTAGTTGAAAAATTATTGGTATTCATCTACATTGTGGCATACTTCATTTTAACTTGTATTCTTTTCAAATGCGTGAAGTAAAAGTGCTTATTTGTTCTTGTGTTCAGTTAATTTTTTCAAAACAGGAACAGTTAAATGATACATAGTTATAAACGTTGAGAAAAATAAGCAGAGTACTGAAACTGTACAGAGTTCTTAATTTTCAAGACTCTTCGTTATCAGCCTTTAGAAATTTGACACTGTCATGTGATAGAGTTTGGGCATGGTCATAGAATGTGCACAGTAGTTCTTTTGTTGGTATCTAGGGCTGACATAAATTGTATTAGAATCACAAAGCTTCAGTTTCTTTCCCATGTGTTTAAAGTTTATTGTATGTAAACACTAATGTCCAGAACAGAGATACAATGATTCAGCTGCTAGGATAATATGGCATTTGCATGGTAGTAGTGATTAATTTTAAAGATCAAACCCTCATATAGGATGCCAATAATTGTATCTTTTGTCAGGTTATTCTAGAGACGTGTGGGAATGGTTTATATTGCCAGTCTGGCTGCAAATATGCAGACTGATACAATGCTACTCACTTATTCTAGCTGTTACATAGCTCTTTTTTTCATTCTGCAATCTTAAGAGTTAACCATTGATCCAGCTCATATTTGTTTGGGTAGCCTATTTGCTATTAATGCATGTATCTGACTTATGCGGAATGGATTTCTGTGTCCATATTAATCAGAGTAATCTACACTTATATAGCACTTTCCATTAATGAGTTGAGGTAAGGAAGTATTTTTATCCTTATTTTGTAAATGGGGAGACTGCGGCATAGAGAGGCTAAGGACTATATTTTCAAAAGTGTCTGAATAAGTTTTGAGTATCTCAGCACTTGAGTGGCCAACCTGAGACATCTGAGGCCTGATTTCCAGGGGTTTTGAATACCAATGACTTCTTTTGCCGTGAGTGAGAGGTATAGATGCTCCTCTCTTCTGAAAATCAAGCAATAGGTTTCCCAAGTAGCCCATAAATAATTAGTGGACACTTTTGAAAATTTAGTCATAAGTGGCTTCTCAAAGTGCACACAGGAAATCTGTGAAAGATCCAGTATCAATACACTGATCTGACGACTCCTACTCCTATGTTTTATCCACAAGACCATTCTCGCTCCTCTACACTGTTACTTTCAAACAGATTGCTACAGAGTCTAGCAAGGAATTAAAAAAAGCATAAAGCATACAGCCCAATCAGTTGAGCAGGAGCAGTAGTTAGTTTCCGGTATGACTCATAGACACTTTGCTCATAGAGAAGATGCATTTGAGGTTTCTCTTGGATGACTGCTTTGTTTAAGGAGTCATCCAATAGAACAGAAAGTTTTTTGTTGTTCTAGCTCTCATCAGTAATTTAATAGAAGAATCATATTTTACCCCTTTTTATTTAGTGTCAACAATAAAACCTAGCCCACCAATATAGGTTTACTAAATTTGAAAGAGGACAGACATAGGCCCCATTCTGCCTTTGGATGCAGGCACATGAATCCTATTTACTTTAGAGGGGCCCATTCATGCAGCTGAGGTCAGAACTCGCCCCAAGTGATCTATAATATTCAGGATATATCCAAATCTCACTGAAGTCAATGGACAGATTATCACTGACTTCACTGGGTTTTTAATCTAGCTTTTAGGGAGGAAATCTATTCAGATTTATACACCCAACTCTCATTGACTTTAATGGGAGTTATGCACTCACCCATACCAAAGAGGGTGAGGAATGGGGAAGAAAGCCCCAAAATGTATACATTGACCAAACAGATTGATAAATGAGGAGGGTCTTTCCTGAACTTGTATAAAGAATTGCAACAGAAACAAAACAAAACGGCCCACTAAGGAAGAACTACTGGTTATATAAGCAATTGTTGTACAAATAAGAAATAAAACTAGGGATGCAGAGAACAATCTGAAATCTTTTATGTTAAAATGCCTTTTATTTTCATCTTGTATTTTTTTGTCAGCCAACTCAATGCTCATTCAGTTTCATTTTGTGTGAAGAGCCAGGGATATTAAAGTCACTAAACATAGTAGAGAGATTTCAATTCAGAGTTGGAAGGTAGAATTAGAACTGGGGTTATCCACATTTTTCTGTGTCCATACTATCAAATTTCAAGATTCTTTGGCTCAGCATCTGTGGAAGATGGCCAGATTAATTTTAGGAGGCTGGGGTTCTGTCAGGCACTTTTTGTTTGTATTTATGTCATTTATTTGTATCTCTCTATGACTTACAGCACAAAGTTTTAAAGTTAAAATCCATTAGAATTTCTTGTTTCAAAATAAATAATTTATCAAACAAATGCATGCAGTATTTTTAAGTGATGGAATTTAAAGGCTTTGCAACATTGTATTTTGTCCACCCATTTTAGTAATGTAAGGGTTTACCATATTTCACTATTGCACGTCTGTTAAATCTTGTTAGTGAAGCTATTACTCATGGGAAATAACTCAAGAAGAATCTACCAAAAAAGCCTACTTTTAAAAGTCTGTTGTGTTCTGACTGTATAGCAGCAATAGAGTCTTAGAGCTTTAGGCCAGAAGGGGACCACTAGATCATCTAATCTGACCTCCTGTGTATTACAGTTCACCGATGCCACTCAGCACCTACATATTAAACCCAACAACGAAAATGAGACCAAAGTAAATGAAACCACTGGGAGACTAGACTATAAGGTACCACAGGCAGAGAATAGAAGGGACCAAGGTGCACCAGTGCTTGAGGCCTCTGCAATGGCAGGTATATGATTAAAGGAGATATACCCAGATAATCGTGTCAAGTAACCGGCATGTACACATTGCAGAGGAAGGCAAACAAAACACACAAAAAACCTAGGTCATTGCCCATCTGATCTAGAGGAAAATTCCTTACCAAGCCCACATATGGTGATCAGTTGGACCCTGTTCATGTGAGCAAGAACCAGCCACCCAGGCAGTGGTAGAGAGAATGCTTGGTGCCACCTCAGAGCCCTGACCCTTCCCATCCAGTATCCTATCTCCATCCGCGGCCCTCCCTGATGCATCAGAGGAAGAAGATTAAAAAATATTATTTGATGACAATCCAACATCTTCAGTAGCTGAGTTCTTCCTCAATTAGTCGGTCTAGTCCCAGATGTAATCCCTGAGTAAGGCCCCTATTCAACAAACAATCTTTACTCAACAAAGCACTGAACAAAACCGAACACTCTTGCCCCGCCCCTTCTCTGAGGCCCTGCCCCGGTCACTCCATCCCCACCCCCTCCATCGCTCACTCCCCCACCCTCACTCGCTCATTTTCACTTGGCTGGGGAGGGTCCCTTTTCGACCGGTGGTCTGGTCTAGAAGTCAGAGCAGGAGTCAGGTCTAGTGGGCTAAGCAGGTGTGCAGGTTGGGGATTGAAGCCCAGGATCAGCACCAGAGTGAACTGCCAATTACCAGAGCCAGGGGTCAAGCTGGAGTCAGGCTCAGAAGTAGGAGGTTTGGTAACTGATGATTGGAGGCAAGATGTAAGGGCACCAGGAAAGAAGCAGGAGTATGATGGGGTGGGGACAGATGTCCCAGCCAGGAGGCTGCAAACCCTCACCAAGAGTCCTCCCTAGATTGGTTAACCTGTTCCTCCCCACTGTTCAAAGAATAGAGCTAAATAGGAGCCTCTTTATTATTTTAATTGCTCAATCAGAGCTGAAACCAGTTGTGGTAGGACTGTGTTTCTGCCCTGGTTGCTAAGAGCTAAAAATCGCTCAGAGCTGAAATCACTTGAGATGCGGCTGTGTTACTGCCCAGCCTGCAAAGAGCTGAACATCACTAAGACAGTGATCTCCAAACTTTTTTGATCGCGCACCCCTATCAGTAAAAAAATTTTTAGCACTCACCCCGCACTGCGCCGCAGGGCCGTCTCTAGTATTTTTGCCGCCCCAAGCAAAAAAAAAAAAAAAAAGCCACCCGAACTGCCGAAGCGGCCGAAGGATCCTCTTGCGCACCCCTTGGGGTGCACGCACCCCACTTTGGAGACCACAGCACTAAGAGACTGATGTGCAGAGGTCACAGCAGAGGGGCAGGTGGCAGCAAAAGGTGACTGATAGTTGACTGGTGAGCAAGTGGCTTGTGAAGCGGAGAGGCACAGCATATGGCCAGCAGGGCAGCTCGCAGAGAGGTGCGGCCAGCAGGGCGGCTGGCAGAGAGGGCCAGCGCAGAGCCCCACAGAGAGGGGCAGTGAGTGAGTGCTCAAACAGCAGAGGAAGTAAGGAGCCTCTTTACCCCCCCCCGCCCCTCTCCCCCCCCCCCCGCTCCAGTCAGGGTGGGAGATGAACTCTGGGTCTGCACTGACCAAGGATGGCAACTGTGAGTGGGGTGCAGAGAAGGGTCAGGCATGTGAAAGGGACTTCTGGATTGCTGGACTTAAGAACCTGAGGGGAAAAGGACACTGCCCAACTTACTTTTGCTCATGGTTAATGAACCCTGTTTGCAGTGTTTTCTCAAATTAAGTTCGAGTTACTTCCCTCCTTTTATTAAAAAGTTTCTTTTCTATACTCAGACTCTGTGCTTGCGAGTTGGGGAGTATTGCCTCTAGAGGCACCCAGAGATGGTGAGTAATTTTCCCAGGTTCCTGGGTGGGGGCTCGAGCCGGTTCTGTGTTGTATTGATTGAGAGGAACCCCTAGATATTAAACCTGGCGCTGGTTGCTGCTGGCTTCACCTGGCAGAAGTGTTACATAAAAGTTATAACAGCTCTCTGTTAGCCATTTGAAGATGGATGATACAGGAAGTTTCAGTATGTTTGAAAATATTTTTAATCCCATTTTTTTGCTTAGAAAGTCTTTAAATTCTATGCTTGTAAAATTTGGTCCATTGTCTGTGATCAGTACTATTGGTAGCTCATGAGTAGGAAAAGGTCTGTTGGACGTTTTTACAGGTAGCAATGGAGGTCGCTGAAGTCATCACATGCACTTCTGACCATTTCAAATGTGCATCCACTATGAGTAACACATTTTTCCCAGATATAGACTTGGCAAATCTATAGGTATGTAGAAACACCGGAGTCCCAGTCATTCCCAGAAGTGAAGGGATGCCAGTGCTGAGGTCTGCTGGTGTATCTGATATTGGTGACATTCCTTTACTACTTTTTTCCAGGTCCTCATCCATGTTTGGCCACCATACCAGCTCCAAGCCAAAGATTTCATGAGTGAAATGCCAGGATGTGCTTCACTTAACTTTGTCAGGACTTCATCTCACCCCTGTGGGAGAATAACGACCTTTGTGCCCCATAACATATATCCATTCTCTGTGCTCAGCTCTATACTCCTAGCCCTAAATGGGCAGATTTTTTCCCCCCTTAAAATCTTATGGCCTGCTGTACTCAGGATAAGGAAATGTACTAGCCAGGATCCCATCTGGGAAGCCTTGATTGATGTCTGGTCGATATGTTCCATGAGTGACACAATCTCTCTTGAAACCTTCATAGAACCAGATTGTTCTGGTACTAGTAAACAACTGAGGGATGGCGTGCAAATATTTGAGCAAAAACAAATTCACATGTGAATTTGTAACACATTCTCTTTTCATGAATACTGTTGCAAACGAAAATTCTCTCATAGGAATGTCCAAATGAACAGCACTTAGATACTATGGTGATGGGCGTTACAGAAAATCTTTAATAAATAGATTACCATTAAATCAAATTCATAGTTTATATTCAAACGAATGTTTGCAAATACCAGCTCAAGATCTCCTACATACAGTTTCATTAATCATCTAGTATCTTGTAATAACAAAGAATGGATGCAAACCCCATGAAATATAAAACATCTCAGCAATACACTTCGTCAGAGTTCCCTTGAGGCAAATCAGGGTACCTTATATAAAATTATTATAAGTATTCAGCCAATGAAGTTTAGTAGCCTGCAGCTCATAAAGAGAAATGATAATGTCATAAGAAGTATAAATAAAAGGAAAGATAACGAGACAAGAATATAACTTAGATGTTCTCAAGTACAGCATGTACTGACAAAAGGGTGTGGATGTTCTCCAACAGACTTCACTATACTGAAATTTCAGTGGCCAACTAATAGCAGCCACAAAACAGATGATAATATTCCTACCCTCTTGCAATGCACAGCAATTCCTCCACCACTTCACATCCAGCGTTTCTTGGTTATCTGAGCAGTCATGGATGATGTTATTACTGCTATATACTAAGCATGCTCTCAATTATTCTTTGGGCCCTTCTCCTCTGGCAAAGTTTTATAGAATCTAATAGAAAATTATAAACTTTTCATAGTTTTTAACTATCCTATAGAATTTCATTCAGAGTCATATTCCTGCTCAAGGATGGTTCAAAAAACCTATAGGGTTTTCCCTATGAATTTGTATAGGTTGTCAGAATAATTTCTACAAAACTATACTGGTTTCATCCCTACTAAATGCCATATGGTTTTTCCATAAATGTTTCTCCAAAATACGTCCTGAGTTGCTCAGCTATTGCAAGAATCTTTATTTCAGAACTTTAATTCACTGACTCCCCACCAGTCTCCTCAGACAGAGTAAGACATTTGGATATTTTTACATCTCTACAATACTTCAGATTTCCCACATAAATGGAGAATTCACTTTATAAAGCCACTGTTAGCACGTTGGGGCATGTCTCCCAATTGCATGCCTACTTCTCCAAGTCGGAGTTTCATTGCTTGTGTTCTCTTACGAATTTCATTGCACTGTCAGCCTTGTGATTTATTTCTTTAATGGTTATGCTTATTAAGTTTAATTTCAATAGCAGGAAAAAAACTGGGACAAAATGGCTGAAATAACCTACTTTGTACTATAGCACTTGATAGCAAGTGTTCAGATTAATGAGCAGGATAGGGTGGATTTCCTAATGTTTGGCAGAGTTCATTCCACTCTGAGTATTACTAAATCATCCCTGCCAAAGACAGCTCTTGTTCCTGGCTCATAAATACTATATTTTTTCCTTTTAGAATACACCCAAGTGCAGGAACCAGGCACAACTGTAGTTCCTCGTAGTGCCCTTATGGGCACAAGCCTCCTCAAAGGGGGAAAGAAGGTGTCTGGGCTTCAACAACTCCTACTGCTCCTCCACAGCAGCCAACAAAGCTTTCAAGTACAGAAATAATATGCTCTCCTTACGAGCCAGAGAATTCAGTGATGTACTGTGTCTCAGAGCTCCCAGGTATGTTTGTCAGCCCTGTATCCAAGACTGTGTTTCAAGCACAACAGATTGCTAATTCTACATGCATCAGATAGGATATTGGACAATACTAGTTTTGTATTATACAAATATACTATTACAACAAAATCTGTACAATAAAAAAAATACACCTTTAAAGTTGATTTTTTTTAAACCCATTTAAACTCTAGGTATCATAAAGTCAATGTAGCATAAATACCTTCAACACAGAATGCTAGGGGGGAGGGAGGGAAATCTTTCTGGGTTGTTTTTCTATTGAAAAAATTACAACCTGAAAAATGTGGGTCTAAAATACCCCTGCAAGATCTGTATATTCTGCCCTGTCACTCAGATGTAATGAAGGGAAAAACTTGGCTCAGAGCATTTTCAAATAACTAGCTTGTCAATGTGCACTGGTGCATTACTAACAGATTTGAATAACTATTCATTCCAGCAAAATAAAATGACTGGAGGTAAGACTGGCTTTACAATGTCTGGAAGTTTTAATATTTGCATCTAAATGATACCCATTGCACTTAACTGGATCCAGGACTATGACACTCTGAAAAGGAAGCCAAAGCACCTACTTCTTTTTGTGCGCCCTTTATGGATGTCAGAGTGCTCATTTTTTTTTTAAAAAACTCCTTTCACTCTTCACTAATGACAGGAATGGCCCACAGGACTGCTGCCTGCATCTCTTATCCACCTTCCCCCCAGCTTCAATCACATAACTCATTTGTTTACAATTACTATGGCAACAATGGATGCTATGGAAACTATTAATAAACTGTCACTGAGGAAAAAATACAACCAAGAAAGAGTAATGACATTTTACAATAAATTGCTGGAAGATAAAACGTTTTAGATTTTCAGCCTAATTAATTTAGGGCAGATTCTGATCTCCTTTCTCACATTCAGTAGTACCTTACTCCTTGCATACTCCCAGTACTACTAAGCTAGAATCAGAGTATCGGAATCTAGCTGTAATTTGTTTTCAGTTTCCCATTTCTGTGTAGTTCTTTTCGATTCTCTCTTCTTTTTTTTTTTTTTTTTGACTGAAACTTCTTTAGATGAGGCATGTTTTTAAATCCACCATTCCCTTTATTTACTATTATCTATCTAGTAATGTGGGTCTTATAGTAACTGAGCACTCCACAATCTTTAATATATTTATCCCCCCAACAGCCCTGGGAGGTAGGGAAATGCTATTATTCCCATTTTACAGATGGAGAAGTGAGGCACAGAGAGACTACATGACTTTCTCAGGATCACAGGGAAAGTCTGCAGTGGAGCTAGGAATTTAATCTAGGTCTCTAGGTGCCAGTTTAGTACCCCTGCCACTGGATCATCCTTCCTTACTATAGAAGTTTTGTTGTAATTTATTTCTACTATTGTATAATTTATTTTTTCTCTAAAGTATAAAGTAGAGACAAATAATCAAAACTTATTTAAAGAGTACAATATAGAGAAACAAGACAGCAGTGACATGGACTATTCATAGGTGCCAGCCTTCAAGGAAGTTCTTCCTGGATGTATTATCAGCAGTAGAGAACAGCTGGGGCACCACACCAAGTTGTCCCTGGGTCTCATACGTAAGCATTCTAATCAAGGCTCTGAAAAGCTTGCATTTCTAACAGATTTCTATTCCTCTTGGCTTGTCTGATATCTAATTTAAGACTCTGAAGAGTCAAAGGAGGAAGATGGATCTGCGAAGACAATACATTTGAAGAGCCCAGTTATTGCTAAGTACCATTTCTTTCTCCTTCATAGATTTGCCTCTGTAGATTAAGTAGTAGTAAAAAACCAAGAAGTAATGCTGGAGAGTGCTTTACTGACTAGATTCTGAAGGTATGCCTTTCTAGATTGGACACCTGATTCAGATACAGTCTTGAGAATAAAAGTGTGAATCAAATTCCAGGCGACAGTCGAATAAATCTAAAAGACAGAAATATTACTGAGGCAGCTAGACTTCCAGAGCTTTCTGACACTGTGATAACACGACAGTGCAAAGATTCAGACAATCTTTGAACCAAAATTGTTTCCTCTTAAGAATCCGCACATTCTATGAACAACCAGGATAATATGGTAAAGGATTTAGCTCACCAAAGTAACTAAAGGTCCTTTTAATATCCAGTTTGACCTGGAGGACCTAAAGGGCTGCGATCTGTTATAGATTAAACTCTGACACCATCTTGGGCAGCAGGACGTTGGGTCACTTTGTACTTATGACAAATTCTAAAAGTCATAAACCAAGGCAATGATCATCCACAAGAGCTGCCTATAGGAGGGCTAACAGCATGCTTTAGGGGGAAACCACTGCTACAGCCCTGCCACAACACTAAGCAATGGCTGAGAAACAGATGGGCCACATTGAAGCAGATTTTATGTAGGAAATTGAACTAAGAGCTGAAAGGCAGACTTCTGAGAGAAACAGGTCCCCAGCTCCATGAAACCCGGGGTGGGGGGGGATTTAGAATGAAATAAATATACAATCAGTATGGCCAGAATTGATGTTTATAATCCTTTCTATACCTTCTTCTCATCCTTGTATTATGAGCTCATTTTATTTTCAGAATGGAAGGATGCATAATCTAAATCCCCTCCCAAAATTGGTTTTTACAAAATACTAATATTAGAAACAGGGGTGGCTCTATGTATTTTGCCGCCCCAAGCACGGCAGTCAGGAGGCTTTCAGCGGCGCGCCTGCGGGAGGTCCGCTGGTAACGTGGATTCGGCGGCATGCCTGCAGGAGGTCTGCCGGTCCTGCGGCTTCGGCGTACCCACTGCCAAATTGCCACCGAAGTTGTGGGACCAGCGGACCTCCCGCAGGCATGCCGCCGAAGGCTCCCTGACTGCCGCCCACACAGCGACCGGCAGGCTGCCCGAGGCATGCGCTTGGTGCGCTGGTGCCTGGAGCCACCCCTGATTAGAAATGAAGTAACTTATTGAAGTAACAATTCATTCATTGGGGGATAGCTCAGTGGTTTGAGTATTGGCCGGCTAAACCCAGGGTTGTGAGTTCAATACTTAAGGGGGCCATTTAGGGATCTGGGGCAAAAATCTATCAGGGATAGTACTTAGTCATGCTGTAAAGGCAGGGGGCTGGACTCAATGACCTTTCAAGATCCCATCCAGTTCTAGGAGATAGGTATATCACCATATTAATAAAAAAATTCTCTAGCAGCAATGGCCCATGCCAAGTTGGTATTAATAGATTATTGGGGCATTTTGTGGATTCTCATATAATTCACAAAGGCTCTTAACACACACCCTCTTGTGATTTAAGTAGGGTCTTTTAATGGCCCTATCCTTCACTTTGAATAAAGTTACTCTAGTTATAATGGATTAGATCTTCCCCTTTAGATCAGTACATGGAGAGGTTCCCTTCCACACAGAAGGGGGCACTTGGCTGCCGTAGCACCACCCCATAGCACCACCTCAACCTACTCTGGAACCAGTGGAGGGCTCCCCACAGGTCCAGTATCCATGCTGGAGAGGGTAGTGGAAAATGAATAGGCTAGGGAAAGCACTGGGTGAGATGCACATCATTCCCCCACCATCCTGTGGTGAGTTCCCAGAGACGATAAAACACCCATGGTGTAGATTATCTTTTCCATGGACCAGAGCAGAGAGGAGGGACTCCAGTGTCACCAAGCTGCCCAAAAGCAGGGGAACTTGTGGCACCTTAGAGACTAACAGATTTATTAGAGCATAAGCTTTCGTGGGCTACAGCCCACTTCTTCGGATGCATATAGAGTGAAACATATATTGAGGAGATATATATACACACATACAGAGAGCATGAACAGGTGGGAGTTGTCTTACCAACTCTGAGAGGCCAATTAAGTAAGAGAAAAAAACTTTTGAAGTGATAATCAAGATAGCTCAGTACAGACAGTTTGATAAGAAGTGTGAGAATACTTACAAGGGGAGATAGATTCAATGTTTGTAATGGCTCAGCCATTCCCAGTCCTTATTCAATCCTGAGTTGATTGTGTCTAGTTTGCATATCAATTCCGCAGGTCTGTCACAAAAACACTGACCCAGGAACCTATCCTTGTAACAAAGCCCGATGCCAACTCTGTCCACATATCTATTCAAGTGACATCATCATAGGGCCTAATCACATCAGCCATACCATCAGAGGCTCATTCACCTGCACATCTACCAATGTGATATATGCCATCATGTGCCAGCAATGCCCCTCTGCCATGTACATTGGCCAAACCGGACAGTCTCTACGCAAAAGAATTAATGGACACAAATCTGACATCAGGAATCATAATACTCAAAAACCAGTGGGATAACACTTTAACCTGTCTGGCCATTCAATGACAGACCTGCGGGTGGCTATCTTACAACAGAAGAATTTCAAAAACAGACTCCAAAGAGAGACTGCTGAGCTGGAATTGATATGCAAACTAGACACAATCAACTCAGGATTGAATAAGGACTGGGAATGGCTGAGCCATTACAAACATTGAATCTATCTCCCCTTGTAAGTATTCTCACACTTCTTATCAAACTGTCTGTACTGAGCTATCTTGATTATCACTTCAAAAGTTTTTTTTCTCTTACTTAATTGGCCTCTCAGAGTTGGTAAGACAACTCCTACCTGTTCATGCTCTCTGTATGTGTGTATATATATCTCCTCAATATATGTTTCACTCTATATGCATCCGAAGAAGTGGGCTGTAGCCCACGAAAGCTTATGCTCTAATAAATCTGTTAGTCTCTAAGGTGCCACAAGTACTCCTGTTCTTTTTGCGGATACAGACTAACACGGCTGCTACTCTAAAAGCAGGGGAGTCACTGACAGTCAGTGTGAGTGCAAAGACACAGGAACTCCACTTGTGGATCTACCAGGTTTGGGAAACAGGCCCAGCAGCCTTTTACACTGGGGAGCAAACCATACCACCTCCAGCAGAATGATGTTGGGGATCTTCACAAGGATACTCTCCCACAGAACACCCTCCTATGTGTTTTCTGTTGGAGGGGACCATCTGGGTGAAAGCTTCTTTCTTGCAATCTTACTTTCTGTGCCTTTGAGCTGTTCCCCCCAGCTAGTACACAGTGCTTTTCTTTTAGCAGACATGTCTCACAAGATGTGGGGTCCACACTCCTATCAGGTGGTTTACATGTACAATTTTTTTTAAACATGCATGTTACTTGCATAAATCTCTCATGCATCAATAGGATAAACACCACCACGGAATGCAGCCTTCAGAGTTCCCAAAGACAAGGGAGAGTGTGTCTTTCAAGCAGAAAACTTCCTGTACAATTCCAGATGCTTTTTCCCTTTCAGAAGCCCTCAGAAAACACACACACACACACACACACATTGTTAGGTGATACTTGACCTCCAAATGCAGTGAGATGGCAGATCAGACAGCAAAACAATCAACTGAAAGTGGGAAAGTACAGAATAATTTCAAGAAGGTGCAGGAAGCAGATGAATGCAATGGTTGGTATTTCATGATTACAGTCTCCTCCTGCCTTTGAAACAATTCTCCTGGCTATCTTATTTCATATTAATAAATGCTCAGTGACTAATACAGTACCAAGTCTTTCATTTTTGCACCAAAAGGAGGCTTGGATTTTTTCAAGAGCCAAAATCCTGAGGTGCTGGTGTATGAGGTTAAGTACAGACTTTTGTCTAGGTCACCCTGGACCCTATCCCTACCCTCCAGCATATCTACCTCTCCCCCCAGCTTAGTGTCCTCTGCTAACTTGCTGAGGGTGCAATTCATCCCATCATCCAGATCATTAAGAAAGATGTGGCATTGGCCACTGTCAGCAGACAGGATGCTGGGCTGCATGGACCCTGGTCTGACCCAGTATGGCCATTCTTACGTTAAATATGAGAAGCTGGATATGAGTCAGCAGTGTGCCCTTGTTGCCAAGAAGGCCAATGGCATATTGGGCTGTATTAGTAGGAGCATTGCCAGCAGATCAAGGGAAGTGATTATTTCCCTCTATTCGGCACTGGTGAGGCCACACCTGGAGTATTGCATCCAGTTTTGGTCCCCCCACTATAGAAGGGATGTGGACAAATTGGAGAGAGTCCAGCGGAGGGCAACGAAAATGATTAGGGGACTGGGGCACATGACTTACGAGGAAAGGCTGAGGGAACTGGCGTTACTTAGTCTGCAGAAGAGAAAAGTGAGGGGGGATTTGATAGCAGCCTTCAACTACCTGAAAGGGGGTTCCAAAGAGGATGGAGCTAGGCTGTTCTCAGTAGTGGCAGATGACAGAACAAGAAGCAATGGTCTCAAGTTGCAGTGGGGGAGGTCTAGGTTGGATATTAGGAAACACTATTTCACTAGGAGGGTGGTGAAGCACTGGAATGGATTACCTAGGGAGGTGGTGGAAACTCCATCCTTAGAGGTTTTTAAGGCCCGGCTTCACAAAGCCCTGTCTGGGATGATTTAGTTGGTGTTGGTCCTGCTTTGAGCAGGGGATTGGACTAGATGACCTTCGGAGGTCTCTTCCAACCATAATATTCTATGATTTTAGATCCAGATTTTGAGAAGTATGTTTACAGTTATTTGTGCAAAAATGTGAATACAATTGTAAGCTTAATTTGCATTCACCATTAGTGCAATTACATATAAAAATAAGTTAATTACTTGCACAAATGGTGAGTTATATATCTAAATGGGCATTTATGATTTGTGAGCAGTCATGGCAATTGTAGAAGGAAGTTACTCGAAGCAAACAATTTTGAAGATCTGTCCCCATGTATAAGTGCTTCATAAAAATGCTGAGAAAACCTTGCACCCAAGAGTCCTAAAAGATCTGGCTGAGGAAATCTCTGACCCACTGTAGCGAGGTGAAGACTCACTGGCACGGCGCCTCCTGCTGGTCATCTTGGGAATTAGCTTTTTCCAGCCTTCGGAGTGCCCTCTGCCAGTGGGTGTCTCACCTGCCGCTGGCCCCATGTCCCTCCTGGACCCTGGTGCCCCTTTACCTCAGGGTTCTGTATCAGCAGTACCCCCACTCTCTGGGTTTCCCCTCATAGGGGAACCCCCAACTCTCTAAGCCCACCTTGCCTGAGTGGCTACTGCCAGTCATCATCTAGCCCCCTCTCACTGGGGCAAACTGCAGTCTGTAAGGGCCACTCATCATCGGCAAGAGGTTAGGACCAGCTGCCTCTGCCTATTCCCAGGCTGTACCTCTGTAGCCCCAGTACCTTTTTAAGGCCTTGCACAAGGCCTGCAGCCTGGGGAGTTGCCAGGCTGGAGCTCCTCTTGCCTTTCCCCAGCACTACTGTACCTCTGGTACCCTGCTCCCAGGCAGCTAGGTCCTTCTCTCTCCACCACTAGAGAGAAACTTCCAGCTTCTCCCTGAGCCCTTATAACAGGGCCAGGTGTGGACTGATTGGGGCGTGGCCCCAACTGTGGCTGCTTCCCCAATCAGCCCAGCCTGGCTGCTTTTACTCCTTTTCCCAGCCGCAGCCCTCTCCAGGGCTGCTTTTAACTCCTGTTCTCCAGGAGTGGGGCAGCTGCCCCACTACACCTACTAATGTTAATTTAAAAAAAATATATTGGAATGACAGGGAAATGCCCAAAGACTGGAATAGTGCTAATGTGCCAATATCAAACAGGGAGATGGGATGACCCAGCTAACTATAGACCAGTTAGCCTGACATCAATACCAGGAAAAATAATGGAAAAGCTGATATGTAATTCAATTAATAAAGAATTATAAGATGAAAATATAATTAATGCGAGTCAACATAGTTTTATAGAAAATAGGTCTTGTCAAGCAAACCTGATTTTATTCTTTGAGGAGATTACAAGCTTGCTTGATAAACATAACTGCATAAATGTTATACATTTAGATTTGTGTAAAGAGTTCGATTTAGTAACACAGGACATTCTCACTAAAATTAGCATAATACAATACCAATAAAGCACACAGTATATGGATTAAGAACTGGTTACCCGACAGATCTCAAAAAGTAGTTGTCACTGGGGAAGCATTATTGAATGGGGGTGTTTTCAGAAAGGTACCTCAGGGTTTGATACAATGTTCAACATTTTCATCAATGATCCGGAAGTAAATATAAAATTACTGCTTATGAACTTTGCAGATGACACAAAGAATGGAGGAACGAAAGTATCAGAGGGGTAGCCGTGTTAGTCTGGATCTGTAAAAAGCAACAGAGAGTCCTGTGGCATGCATCTGACGAAGTGGGCATTCACCCACGAAAGCTTATGCTCCAATATATCTGTTACTCTTAAAGGTGCCACAGGACTCTCTGTTGCTTTTAATGGAGGAATGGTAACTGATGATGAGAATAGGACATCTGTACAGAGCTATCTGGATCGCTTGGTAAATTGGTCACATTCAAAGAAAAATGTTTTTATGGAGCCAAATGTAAAGTTGCACATCTAGGAACAAGAAATACAGACCATGCCTACAGAATGGGGAACTGTATCCTGGAAAGCAGTAATTCTGAAAAGGAGGTAGGAGTCCAAGTGGACACGCACCTGCACATGAGCTCTCAGTGCAATGCTGTGACTAAAAGGGCTAATGCAGTCCTTGGATGTACAAGTAGGGGAGTAATGAGCAGGAGCAAGGAGGTGTTTTTACCTCTGTGTACCCCATCGGTGAGACTGATAATGGAATACTACATAGTTCTGGTGTCCATTTTTTAAAAAGGATGTTGAAAAATTATAGAGGGGTCAGAAAAGAGCCACACAAATTATTCGAGGGCTGGAGAAATTGCTGTACAGTGAGAGACCTGAAGAGCTCAATCTGTTTAGCTTATCAAAAAGAAGATGACTTGATTACAGTGTATAAGTAACTCCAAAAGGCTCTTGAATATAGCAAAAAAAGACATAACAAGAATTAAGGGCTGGAAGCTGAACCCAAACAAATTCTAATTGGAAATAAGGCACAAATTTGTAACAGTGAGGGTGATTAACCATTGGAACAAACTACCAAGGAAAGTGGTAGATTCTCTATCTCCTGATGTCTTCAAATTGTAAGCGGGGGAATGGTCTCGCTATTGTGGGGATCTTTCCTGGCTTCTGCACTACCCCGGTGAAATGGGCTAGCGGAAGGATCTGAGTCCTTGCTCCAACTTCCTTTACCCAGAGGCCTCCCTGCCCTCGAGTACTCCCCTTCCACTCTCCTGTCTGGCAGAGTCCTTTTAACCCCAACAAGGCTGGGCCCAGATTCCTGGGGGGCTCAACCCCCAACCTTGCTGTGGTCACCCACTCCAGGATACTCTCCCTGCACTGGACACCTCTCTGACCCACTGATCATTACATACAATTTAAAGCAAATACAATTTATTTAATCAGCAATTAATTTAAAAAAGAATAAGGAAAAATGGGAAAGGTTAAAGGAAAACACATCACCCTGCTCTGTGGCAGAGAACATTACAAACAGTGTCTCTGGAATGTCAGAGCAGTTCACAGTCTGTTCCTTGTAGGTCCCAGGCCTCCTTCTCAGACCCTGGCTGTGCTGCAGGGATGCTATGGGTTGGACACTTGCTCTGGTGGTGGCCACACACCTCTGGGCTTTGGGTGGCGGGACCCTTCTTCCCAGCATCAGCCCCTCATCGGGTTAAGATCCCCCTCCCAGTCTGGCCTGCAAGGACCGTTGGTTGGGGGTGTCTTTCTGCGCTGGGCCCTTTGCCCACAGTCCCCCCTTGGCTGGCCCCAGTTGCTCACTGCACCCGGCTCCAGACTGCTCCAGCTCCAGCCCCACTGTTCTAGCTCCTCTGGGAGCTCACTCTGCCTCAGCACTAGCTCTGGCTCCACTGTGCCTCAGCACTGATGCTGCTGCTCTGCCTCCAGCTCCTTGGGCTGCTTCTCTGGCCTCTCTGGCTCTGTGGTTGCCGCTCCGCTCCCAGCACAGGATCTGCTCTCCCTGAACTGTGTCTCTGGCTCTGTGGCTGCAGCCCTGGTCCCAGCACAGGATCTGCTCTCCCTGGAGTGTTAATTGGAGGCCTGACTCAAGAAAGCCTCCTGACTGATCTTTCTTTTTTTTAAACTCATCCAGAGATAGTCTTTGAGGCCAATGAAGCCTCTGTCTCTGCCCCTCCTTCTCCCTGATTTTAGAAACCTAGAAGTGTTGGAGATAAACTCAGTTTTCATTTATAGAGAAAAGTTGCTAGCTCTTACTTTGCAAAAGACAGATTAGAAAATGTAAATCAAAGTAAAATGGTTACTGTGGTTGAAAGTTTGTCATCATGTTTTTTCCAGAAACTTACAGGTTATTCATGATCAGTGTTGGATTTGCTTTTGGGACCTATCTACAGGGAAATTTTCAAAGGCACAAAGGGCATTTAGGTGGTCAACTCCCATTGAAAATCAATGGAGATTGGGTGCCCCATTTCCATTTGGACCTTTGAAAATCTCCCTCATATTCCTCAGCTCTGTGGGAGATCCCAAACCAAGTCATAGTGCCTCCAGGGCCATCGCTAAAGAAGGCCCCCACAAATCCATCTTCAACACTAGAGGTGATATCCTAGCACTACCGAAGCCAATGAGAATTTTGCCATTGACTTCAATAACTCTAGGAGTTCAGTCAGCTGAGTTGGCTTCTCTATTGAGCGGCCAACATGAGTAGGTAGCTCAATAGTGTGGATTCGTGGTCTAAGCACAAAACTTAGAACAAAAGACATCCTCACGCTCACTTTGCATAAAACAAACCATAAGTTTGTTAAAGGCTTAGCCCTACTGGTGCTAAATTTTTATTAGTGTCTATGTAAGTAGGAGGATGACCTGGGGACTTGTGACTAAAAGACCCAGAGAGACAAATCACCCTACTTTCATGAGTAATTTATTATGAGCAACAAGAGTGCCGAGTTCATAGAAGGAATTAGAATCACTCTGGAAAATCAGAAAGGCTGGCACGCAGTGGTATAAATTACTGGCCTCCATACCTGAAGCTTATTTGTCAAATTGTTCCTTGAAAGTGTCTTCTAATTGTTGTGAGCGCTGCGTAGATCCCAGCACAATAACCTGGGCCCCACTTCTCCTGCAGTGGGAGGATAGTGATGGTATTCTGATTTCCGAGCCCTTTTTATATAAAACAAGGCAGCAAAGATTCAAGATGCTCCCTAAAAAAATCTCACTGAGCTTCCCTCAAATTCTCAAACACTCATTGCACAGACCAGGGTGGTCATGATGGACAGGAACTATTTACAGGACAGGAGAGGAAGAGCAGGGGTGTAAACATTGTTTTACGGGTCCACCCCAAAATTCTAAGCCTGGCTCTATAGCCCTCTAACTAACCTCAGGGGCATAAATAGGACAATAAACAGTTCTATAGCATGAAACATGTCTGAGAAACTGGATTTATTTTATTTATGTCTGAACTCACCTTTCTGCAAGGGGATGGAATAAGAAGCCACAAAGGCTGTGACTTTAGTATCTGGGTAACATGATTAAGGCATTAATAAAAACTGTGAACTCTAATTTCACATAAACATATAAACTGGTCCAACTGTAATGAGGGAATTGTGTGAAAATGCAGGAAATACCATTGCTAGAACTGTCACGTTCACAATTAAATTTAAGGAACCTTGAACAAATATTTCTTTTTTTCTCCTTTTCCTTTGGTTTGAAGTTTTCCTCTGGCTACATGTAAAGTAGGTTCTCTTATTTTGCATTTGTTTGCTGCTAAATTGTTAGTACTTGGATGTCTTTAAAGACTTCTAACAATAAGTAGGCAATGGACTGAATGCTTTAAAAAAAAAACCTGGAGAAACGTTTACAGGGCTAACTAATGTTGCATATTAAGTTGCAAAACTGAGGGAAGTAAAAAGAAGAGAAGCTATTTGTACTCACCATTCAGGGTTTTGGGTATCCAAGCTAAAGTAATGGTCCAAAGAACAGGAAGATAAGGTCATAGCTGTACCACATGAAGTGGACAGAATCCAAAAAATCTTTTTGAAGGTATCCATTCTTGTAACAGAACAGAATGTACTCTTAGTTTGAAACAGTCAGATTAAAATATTGCAGAATACCTATGCAAAGTGGATTCATAAAATGGCTATGTAGAGTTCTCATAGTTAAAAAAAACCACCATGTTTAGATAAAAAAAATCCCTTTCCTTATGCTGCCAAACATTATGAATAAGAACTTTGCATCAGGTTAAGGGAAACCCTCCATTTGAATTCTGCAATTCTGCGTTGTGATGAAGAGTGTCTAGTGGGATGCTGTTTGCAACCTCCCGAGATCAGTATTTTCAAGATAAGGAAGTGATTCTTGTGCTCTTTCTTCTCATTCATCCTTGACATGTGATGTAAAGCCAAAATCCTGAACAAATCTGGCCATTGAACATCCCATGGCACTTTTTGGTAAGAATAAAGGTGTTAACTATGACCAAATCCTTGTCAAATTCCAATCTGGGTACTTACATTTTGCACACCTAAATTTCTCCCTGCAGTTTCAACCGGATACAGTATTCTTCTTCATTTACTGTTCTAAATTGTTTTTCTAAAGGCTAGTTTAGATAAACTGCTAGGGCTCAGCTGATGTGTCAATTTATAGCACATTAGCATTCCGTGCAACCAACTGTCCATGTGGACCCTACTGCTGTGCATTAAAATTTCCCTAGCGCGCATTGACCTACTCCTGCTTCAGAACTTTTAGTGTTTGAAGCTTGGTGCACACAGAGAGATAGTGAACGCCCTGCTATTGTGCTGCAGATTTACACCCTAGCTTGCTGCGCACTAAATGTTGATCTAGACAAGTCCATAGATATAACACTGCTGCCATATTTCATTCAAGCAATGGCCACACTTCAGCAATAGGAAAAGTCAGAATTTTGTTAGACTTTTTAGAGGCTTCAGGATCAAAAGGTGCTATCTCCTATTAATTAACTTTGTGACTGGATTTTTAGTGTGACAGTGAGAAAAATTTTATTAGGAACTTTCCATCAGTAATGCACTTAGTCCTTATTACTGATGTACCTGTTTTCACTTTGTAATTTAACCACTCTGACTGTACAAGTGTTGTTCTTCAGTCAGGATGTCTCTGGAAAACTGTTTAATATTTTAAACATATTTTAAAACAATGTGGCTTATACTCACTGGATCATTAAGTCATCCTCCTCCTCCTTCCTGTCATCTTCTGTAGGATGAAAACAAAAATGTGGTGCTTTCACACAAAGGCTGAAAGCTCCCACAGTCACTCTGTAGAGGAAAAAAAATTCTGATTACACTGCCAGTCTGAATACCTACTACACTAGCATTTAGAACACACAGCAGTAAACCAAGCCTATGTACTCCAAATAGCAACACTTAAACAAAATTCCAAATCCATTTATTATATGGATGAGATGTTGAGGATTAATAACACCCATGGGAGTCACAACTTCCTACCAACATGTAGTGTAAGAATTATCAGTTATGCACCTCAGAGTATCTTCTCCCACAATATAGCTGGTAGTTTTATATGCGTCCTCTTATAGTACATGTCATGTTAATTTTTCATAAACACTAGCCTTTAAATATCAATACTCAAATTTATTTCAATAGTTATTTACTAATAAGAAGTTCTATCAATTATATGATCAATTCAGTATTATAGTTAGAATTAGTTGAATTATTTAGATATTTTCATTAAATGCATTATTGACAAATAGTTTTCCTCTATCACTCAATCAGCTGTATAGATGGCTTAACAATGTTTGGCAAATCATTTAGCCAACGTATTTTATTCGGTCAGTCATTGATTAAATTCATTCTGCTCCAAAACCAAGACTAGCTCCCTCTGCTGTACACATCTGAAATAAATAGAATATTATTAGCATATGCTAACTGCTCAAGGGTGGCTGGAAATTGTGGAGGTCTGCTGGCACCAACCCAGGGGGAGAAGCCCAGTGGCACATAATCTACAAAGGGCTGTAGTTATGGTGACACATTTCAGGCAGAGGATATTGGGGCTGGTACAGCATAAACAATGGACAGTGTTTGCTGAAGAAGGGGAGTGGCCTGGGCAGCAGAGAATGCACAATTTCAGGTAGATGTTAAAACCTGTCCCCTCTGCAAAAATTAAGGGAAGGCAGGACCCTGCCCTCAAGTTGGTGAAAGGGGCTTATGTGGCACAGGGAGTAGGTGACAATTTCCTACCTTTTTGTAGCTTGGCCCAGTGATTTGAATTCCTTCTAACCCAATTAATCAGGATGAGTTTTTTCCCTGCATTTTTATTCACAATTCCATATGGTTTCTTATGTGATTCCAAAATAAAAGATCTTATTTACAAAAACACTAACAAGAAATGGGACAAAATTATAGCTAGTTTTATGAAAAATGTGAATATGGATATATATCCTAATGATGGATTTCATCTATGTGCAATCTTCTTCAAGAACTTCAAATGAAGCTCAATGGCAATAGACATCTAGCTGAATCCTGACATGTCTTGATTTTATCAAGGCCTGAATATTAAGGTCATGATGGTTTGGATAACCTGTCTATGTACAATTTTCAAATTTTCATAGATTTTATTAACTCTATGTATAATTCCAATCTTCAATGTGTAGTAATCAGCCATGGGCTGACAAGGACTGTACCACATATCACACACCCTGTTTGGAAGAAGCTACAGAACAAACAGAAGAAGTCATTAATATGTAACAACTGTTCTCTGTCATGACAGTGACTATGCTAAAGAGGGTGCCTGAGCTGGAAGAATCCATTTATTCCAGGTGGTCTGCAGGGAGAGGGGGTTAGAGGAGTGGACACTCCCCAGAAGGGAATAAAGAAACCAGGTGTTAAAAGTGGCTTTCAAAAACTGAAAAGTTGAGAAACCAAGGGGCATACTTCTCAAGCAAGGACATTTTGATTACTGCACCAACTGAAGCTGAAGGGAGCTGGCTGTAGGGGTCGGAAGAGATGCCATGATCCAGAGGACAAGCCTGAACTGGAAAAGTGAGGACCAGGAGAAGGGACCTGGAACCCTGAAAGGACTATGACCAAATGCCAAAGAATGCTCAGGAGTAGTGAGGAAATTGCGGCAGGGAATGGCATACAGGTGTTCCTTTTTTTGCATGTCTCTGTATATCTCTTGTGCTGTCTAACATAAAGAGTGATTGGTTTACAAATTCCTCTACATCAGAGGTTCCCAAACTTGGTTCGCAGCTTGTTCAGGGTAAGTGCCTGGCAGGCCGCGAGATGCTTTGTTTACCTGAGCATCCGCTGGTATGGCCGTTCGCAGCACCCATTGCCCGGGAACGGCGAACCGCGGCCACTAGGAACTGTGAGCGGCTGTACCTGTGGACGCTCAGGTAAACAAAGTGTCTCGCGGCCCACCAGGTGCTTACCCTGAACAAGCCGCGAACCAAGTTTGGGAACCCTTGCTCTACATAGTCTGTATTATTTGCTTCAACTATCATATGAAAGGGTAAACTGTGAACCAGAGTACCGCATGAAGCAGGCGCTCTGGAGAAGTTGAGCTTAAGCTACTGAAGAGTCTTGGGTCAAGGACAACTGGACTGTAGGGTCCCACTTCCAAAGTGGGGTGCCAGACAGAGAGTCTATGTCAAGGGAGTGAGCCTAGCAGCTGAAGAAAGAGATAGTGCCTGGAGCCTACTCAGATCCAGTGCTGGTTAAAAGCACATGGATATAGTGTTGGGATCCAAACACAGCAGCCTGATGAGTGTCCAACAAAGGGAAGCTTGACCATAGCTGTGTCAATGGCACTGAAGCCAGATGAAATGGGCAGTTTGCCCAAAAGCTTTCTTTCTTACATTTTGGCAAAGAGCTACTTTAAGTTGAGGACATTTTATAGGGGTGTTTGGCCAAATCCCGACTCCTATCCATAACATGGTAAACAAGGTTGTTACTATTCAGAGCTGAAAGTTAACTGTGAGATATGTCAAATAGAAATGAACAAACATCTTGCATTTATTTGCAAGAGTCAATTACCTGCACTGCCCATTATAATGCATAAAAGGTGGCCTCTCCAGTTTAAGAAAGTAGCTTTTGCCCCTATACTAGTATGAATCATTCCGCAGTACAGAGAGCCAGGAAAAACTGCAGTAACCATTGTAAGAATACTAGAAGCAGGATGAAACAATACCAGGCACTTCCCTTCCCAACCCTGTAACAATCTTGCACACACAGCTAACAAAATCAGAAGGAAGAAAAAGACAAAACCGAACAACTTTTGGAGTGACTGCCAGTCAAGACTAGTACTATCCACCTCCTTATCTCCATTGAATCCTAGTGTGCCCAATACAGGTTTTGTATCGCACTCAGATTTTTTAGCCTCATGGTATTCCTTTTTCAGAATTGAAGTCATTAAGTGTATACTGGAAATGTATCTAAGAGAACTCCATGAGAGCATGATAATGGGTCACATATATGCTATGAATACACAGATATCACATTCTCAGTTATAAGGAGCTTCATAAATCTAGACATTGCAACTCAGAGGATAACTGAGCTATATTGATCATGTCTGCTTTGATTGAGTATTCACACATTGAGTATTTATGCATGAAACTTCCAGGGCTCTGTCAACCCATAAACACAACTTCCATTGACTTCAAAGGGAGTTACTTGGGTGTACTTTACGGCATAATTAGATCCAGGACAAACCCAGGAAGGGAGATGAGTCATTTTTTGTTGTAGTTCCAAAGTCCTGATTGGGAATCTATAGGCTTTGTTCCCAAGACATTGAAATATATGAATTATTTTTCCAATCGGGAACTTAATTTATAGAAGACCTAGTCTTGAAATGCCTCACACAGGCATGTAAAGGCCTCTTGCACCTTAAAAGTTGTATGTGTGAGTATATGGGATTTCAAAGCAGTAGACGCCCTGTGCAAGGATGCTCCACAGCCACTTGTACACCACTGAGACATTCATGACTCTCTGTGGAGTCAGGGATGTTGGTTTTTAGAGGCATGGTCAGTGGGTCAGTGATTGGTATGAGGCCAAATGGCACAAAACCTGCATAGCACAGAAGCAGTAGTTGTATCTATTACCCTCAAGCCCCTCCACCCCACCCCCATCTCAAATGTCTATCAGTATTTGGATGTGGGCCAATTATGCATGTGCTCCATCTTTGCCTTGCTTCCAAATTAGGGGTTAAAATTCCATCTCTATAGCAAGGTCTTTTTCTTTGGCTTTGGTTTTGGGCTCAGGATTGAGTCCTAGCTGTATGCTATTGTAAATGGACTTTGAAAAATAGCATTCAGTGATCCAAGTACAGAAATTGATGTTATGTTTTAACCAAAAATGTAAATAGCTTGAATTTTGTTTAGATGTTCCTGGCACATACATATTGTGTTTTTGTTGCACAGGACTAGTGAAACAATGCTAGAATGTTCACAACATGATACACACAGTTATTGCACCATTAAGGTGGACATTTAAAAATGCGAGAAAATTAGGACTTTATTTCTGTTTCCTTTTGAGGAAAAAATGTATTTATGAAATAATTCACAATCTTATTCCTGATGGCCTCACCATCCTTAAGACTATGCAGTTTCATACAGTGTGAGACACTCCCATATGGTGTACTGTAGAGCAGTGGAGGGCAACCTGCGGCACATGGGCCATCAGGGTAAGCTGATTGCGGGCCGCGAGACATTTTGTGGATGTTGACCATCCGCAGTCATGGTCCCCCGCAGCTCCCAGTGGCCACAGTTTGCAGTTTCTGGACAATGGGAGCTGCAGGAAGTGGCAGCCAGCACGTCTATCTAATGGCTAAGACTTAATTTAATAAGCTATAGTCTTTGTTCAAGGAAGATTTCCTACCAATCTTTCTTCTTTCTAGTCATGTCTGACTTTCTTTCAGTCAGGACCTTCCACAGAAGTACAAGGTGCCAGTTTCCCTGTCTTCCTAGGTGAAAGATAAAGATGGAGTCTCTCTCTGTTCCTTATATTCCCAAAGAGGTTGTTTTTGTCTTACAAGTTAGCAAGGCTTTCTGGGTATTCTGTCTCTTGTGTCTCTCTGGAGTGCAGGAGCCATGTTAATTCTCAGGCTAGGTCTACACTACGGGGGGTCGGGGGGTCGATCTAAGACACGCGAATAGCGTAGCTGAAGTTGCGTATTTTAGGTTGACTTACCTGGCTGTGAGGATGGCGGTGAGTCGACCGCTGCCGCTTCCCCGCCGACTCCGCTTCCGCCTCTCGCTGCGGTGGAGTTCCGGAGTCGACGGCAGAGCGATTGGGGATCAATTTTATCGCATCTACACTAGACGTGATAAATCGATCCCCGATAGATCGAGCGCTACCTGCCGATCTGGCGGGTAGTGAAGACGTGCCCTCAGTGTCTTGAGTTTAGGATCAGGATAACTTCTGCTGGTTTAGCTTGATGGCTTTGTATACTGCTATTATACAAACTGAGGTAAACTCACATTCCTTTGTCTTGGGCAGACCTGTTTATCACCTTTACCTAGGCTAAGCTGTCTTGTCTTAAACATATTCTAGTAACATCATACAGAGGGAATTCATATCTTCACCTATAACATTCATACATGCATTTTACAAGGATATTAATAACCAGCAAGGTATTGGATTTTATATGATACCTTACATGGTACCTTTTGGATAAATACAATGACAACAGGATGTTGGGTGTAGTCAGTTGGTTGGGTCTAATGAGAGACAGTGTACCCTATGCCAGTGGGCAATAGAAGTCTGAGGGTCGTAACAACCTTTAGCTAAAGGCTGATCTTTCCTCAGAAGCTAATATTTGCTAATATTCTGGGTGAACTCTTAAAATAAGTTTCACTGTATACTTTGAATATCTGTAAACAAATCTCCTTATTATCACAAGACCCCTTCTGACCAAACTTACTCATCATGTTTTTCTTCAACTATTGCTGAGTGCCCAATAGATTTATCTTGGTTTTGGTTTGTGTGCTGGACTGTGTATGGTGGAAACTAAACTTAACATTTACAATGAAGAAGAAGCCATATGAACATTCCTCCTTGCATTAACACCATACAGTTGGCTCTGTATCATAACCAGCATTATTCTAACTGCCTTGGGCTGCTTTTTATACCATTCTTCAACTTTCCAGAAGGACTATGGAGCAATGTGAGGCTTTCAATCCCCTCATACGCTCTTGTTGGGGCTAAATACGATGTTTTGACATCTCATGGAGTCCTGCTGCCATAACAGAATATGGGACTGGAAATGGAAATTGAATCTGTCTCCTTCTTCATAGCAGTGCACATACCCACCATTAGACCTCCAGGTCAACTTAAAAAAGAAACACAGCCCAAGATCGTTCTCCTGATTCCTGATACAGATTGCAAGCTATCTCCAAGGAGTATGTGTAAAGCAGTGCTCCTACTTACTGCGTTTCTCAGCTTTTGTATGATCACCTTCTAGTGAGAATATCATAATAATGCCCATAATCCTGAAGTCTGTCAAAATATGCTACCACTGACAGCACTGAAACTGTAAATGGATTGACACTCTGGGTGATGAGGTCAGGCAAAACAAAACTCCTGTTCTCTTGAGATGCTTAAAGGTAAGTGCTAGACTGGAGTGCTCTCTTATTCAATGTTCAAACATGGAAAAGTAATAGTTTCTTTCTTGTTTCACAGCTCAGAATAAAAGACATTCCCCAAACTGCCTATGTCTTTCCATTCTCCCAGAGGAACAATACAATACATACTGTCCATGAATCCAGTTAAAGGAGACAAGAAAAAATAAATAGTTTGCGGGAAGAGAAGAAGACATGAGAAATATTGAGGAGGAGTAACGGGAGTAAGAGGTAAGGAAAAGAGACTGGAAAGAATGAGATGAGGAGAAAGCTGGGAAAAGTGGAAGTGAGACACAATAGTAGTGGAGGGTAGGAGAAGCAAAGGTCTTTGGTCCTTTATTAAGCATATTGGAAAGGTGGCAACACTAGCAATGGCCTCTCTTAAGCCCTACTGCTTACTGCGAAAACAGACCTTTTTGATCTGCTCTTCCTTCTCTTCCCCAAATTCCATTTATTCCTAAATGCTATAAAATATTCCCCAGTGTTTCAAATCAACTCAGCTGAGTGCTTGAAGTGAGCAAATCCTTGGTCAGATCCTTGGTTCTGAATAATCAACTTTCCATAATATGTCAAGAATCTGGCACTGCTCATCAGTACTTAGTGCCAGCAGCAACCTGAATTTCAGCCATTTGAAATGGGGAAGGGTCAAGAATTTAATTGTGAGTGCCAGTGACATTATTATTATGCATCAAATGTTTTACAACAAAAACTTTTGACAATTTTACCATTGTCCCTAAATTACCTGATTACCTATTTAATTGTACATACAGCTCCCAACCAACATGTCCAAAATACCCCTCCTGTTCTTTAGCCATTTGCCCCAATTAAGATCAGAAAGAGCATTTTTGTGTAACAAGCTCCTTTCTCCATGACCACAGCCTTCCCTCCAGACAGCAAGAACCTTGAAAATAGGGCCTTGTAGTGAGGCAGCCTGGTTCCCAGCCACACTGGAGGGGGATGAGCCCCTCTGGATGCCAAAGTGGGCGGAGCCAGTGGAGCTTGCGTCCGCCCCCCAGAGGTCAGGACGCAGGACAGGAAGTACAGAAGCTCAACTCCAGAGCTCACTAGAGGCCCGGCCACCGGAGAAGCCAGACGTCTGTGGCCTAGCTCCCGATTGGGAGACTCCTGCAGTTTGCGGCCGACCCGAGGACTGGCCAGACGCCGACCAGATCCCGGAGAAGTTGGTAAACTTGCCTGTGGCAAGTTACCCAGAGGAGCTGCCAAGTCTACCACCTGCCAGGTACCCAGAGGAGCCCATGGTGCTTGACTCCTTGGAAGACTCCGTCCAGACGCAGGTACCTCTAGAGGGAGAGGTAGGAAGTAGCCCAGGGGCAGCCGACCCTAGTCTGGCTGCAGCACACCCAGAGCCAATGTCAGTGTGTTGCGGTCAGGATCCCCACTGACGCAGCAGCGGGTCTTCTGCCGCTGCTAGGGCCCCGGGCTGGGATGCAGTGGAGTGGGTGGGCCTGTGTCCCCCCTGCCACCCAACGTGCGGGTGGCAGTCTTCCCCTCTCCCAGGTATTTCGGAGCCAGGACCTGGGCCTCCTAAACTTATTTGTCTGCTCAGCCCCTGCCTGAGGGCCTGAGCTCCTGACTGTTTGTTGCCCCGCCCTGACCCAGGTCCTGGGCCTGCTGTTCTAAAACTGTTTGCTCAGCCCCTGCCTTAGGGCCTGAGCCACTGTTTGTTGCCCCGCCCTGACCCAGCATCCGGGCCTGCATATTGAACTGTTTGCTCCACCCTGCCTGGGGGCCTGAGCTACTGACTGTTTGTTGCCCTGTCCTGATCCAGGGCCAGGGCTTGCTAATATTAAACTGTTCGCTCAGTCCCTGCCTGAGGGCCTGAGGTGCCGACTGTTTGCCGCACAGCCAGGCTAATTCCCCGAGTCACCGGACGTAAGTAGTGAGGTGGCCTGGTTCCCAGCCGCCCCGGAGGGGAGCGAACCCCTACAGACCCTGGGGCGGCTCTAGGCACCAGCAAAGCAAGCAGGTGCTTGGGACAGCCCATTTGCAGGGGCAACAGCCAGCAGGGATCCAGCATGGGAGCTGAGAACCAACAGGGGACCATGGGAGCTGTAGTTCCTTGGTTAGCTCCCTGCCTATAGAGCCAGCCCTGGAGCAGGGAAAGAACTACATTTTCCAGCATTCCCTTGGTCGCTATCAACAGGAAAGGGAGGGGGAGGAAGTATGTCGCTGAAACCTCATGCTGCAGCTTGCTGTGAATGGAGAGCTCACTGCTAGAAGTGGTGGTCCTGTGAATGAGGAACAAGTGTGCCCAAGGAGTAGAAGGCTTTGCCCCAGAGATCCCCTTCAGAAGACATCCCCAGCCTGGATTAGCGATACTGCTGTGACCTCACCTTGCAGCCCCCAAAGAAAGAATTGGGTGGACTAAATGGACAGTGCACCTCTCTATCTGAAGCCTAGCAAGGGAGGTACGTGGATCCCACTAGAATTTAAAATGAAAAGTAAGGGAGGGGAGGCTCCGCTAGAGGACTTGGGCAGCTTTAGATACAGTACCAGGCTCATAGGAGGATTTCCACTTCTGAGCCATGGAAGCAGAAATTGACTTTTCCTTTCCAGATTTAGCTAATATTCAGAAAGGGAATCTAGCACCTGCCTTCCAGATTTGAACACCCTCAAAATTCAGGCGTGCTCAAGCTCAATTTGGGCAGCTGTTACTTCATTTCTCCCAAATCAAATATATTGATCCACTGTAACTTGCTGTAGAAAAAGTAGGATAAAATTGAGCAAGAAATGCTTCCCAGTGGTTATTAGGACTAGAATTAATTTTTTTTTAAATTTTTTTAGTTTTACTTGTTTAAAAGGAAGACAGTGATATTGCATTGGCAAATTTCCCCATAGAAACAGAGTGGAACAAAAAAATAATAAAGGCACCTCAACTTTTCCTCATTTATGGAGGACAGTTTTATAATATGCATCCAGATATCCTCCAATCACACAAGCTGAAAATTGTTCCACTTTTCTAGAGTTCTGTAACCATATGGGAACCAAACCTGTCTGTGTTCTGTGCACATCCAAAATTCCTGCTGAATGACCCACCCTGGGAGTGAGTTACCAGTCACCCAGGGCTGGGGTGGAAGGAGGGTGCAGTTGGCGGGGGAGAGCCCAGGGCAGGGGTGGCAGAGGGTGTGGGTGGAGGGGGGAGAGCCCAGGGCTGGGGCAGCAGGGTGTGTGTGGGTGGGGGAGGTACAGGTCTGGGGGAAAGGGAGGAGCCCAGAGCTGGGGCAGCAGGGGGTGCAGGTGTTGGGGGGGGAGAGCCCAGGGCTGGGGCAGCAGGGGGGTGCGGGTGGGGGGGGAGCTCAGAGCTGGGCAGCAGGAGGTGCGGGTTGGGGGGAGCTCAGGGCTGGGGTGGGGGGCAGCCAAACATTTTTTTGCTTGGGGCAGCAAAAAACCTAGAGCCGGCCCTGTACAGGCCTTTATTTATTTACTGTAATTGTTATATAACACCCATCCCCATGTAACTGGCTCTGCTACAAAAGTTAGCAACAACAATAAATAAAATAAGTCTGGACCCAGTGGCCCAGAGAGAAACAGTTGCTCTTCCAAGAGAAGAGCCAAGGAAAAAATAACCCAGAAAAAAAGAGCTGGTTAGAAATGGGAAGACAAAATGGTCAAAGATGCACTGACCAGAAAGGTCAGCACAGTTTGTATACCTAGGTACTCGTGTGCCGTCATCACTGCTATATGTGAGCACCTTAAACTCAGCCCCAAAGACAACTGCAGGCAGACATATTTAGGGAGTGTATCATGGAAAGAAGGCGGCTCTGCGCCTGTGCGGAAATCAATGCAGTGCAGTGAAGACATCAACAGCAAGGACAGATTCACCAACTCCATCCACTTTGGAAGAACACTGCGGAAGCAACAATCACTTATTACCCTGATCTTAGATTTTCAAGGATTTTATGTATCATTAGCATAAGCAAGACCTTGAAAATCCAAATCTTTTCACCCCGGGGGATATGTTAATGTGCAGGGTCCTTGCAAGAGGACACAAAGTCAGTGTCTAATTATAGCTCCCTCACATCTCCTGTTGAATTCAAAGGTGCCTCTGGATGTACATAGCACATACTGTAGTACAACCAGCGCTTTCTAACTCAACTTAGGGTATGTCTACACTACGAAATTAGGTCGAATTAATAGAAGCCGGTTTTATAGAAATCGGTTGTATACAGCCGATTGTGTGTGTCCCCACATAAAATGCTCTAAGTGCTCTAGTCGGCGGACCGCGTCCACAGTACCGAGGCTAGCGTCGACTTCTGGAGCATTGCACTATGGGTAGCTATCCCACAGTTCCCGCAGTCTCCGCTGCCCATTGGAATTATGGGTTGAGATCCCAATGCCCGAATGATGCAAAACAGTGTCGCGGGGGGTTCTGGGTACATGTCTTCAGGCCCCTCCCCCTCCGTCAGAGCAACGGCAGACAATAGATTTGCGCCTTTTTACCTGGGTTACCTGTGCAGACAACATACCACGGCAAGCATGGAGCCCGCTCAGCTCAGCTCACCGTCACCATATGTCATCTGGGTGCCGGCAGACGTGGGACTGCATTGCTACACAGCAGCAGCAGCTAACTGCCTTTTGGCGGTAGACGGTGCAGCATGACTGGTAGCCTTCATCGGCGATCTGGGTGCTGGCAGCCGTGGGGCTGGCAGCCGTAGGGCTCCATTGCACCAGCCCCTTGCCTTTTTCCTTTTGGCAGTAGATGGTTTATTACGACTGGTAACCGTCCTCGTCGTACAGCAGTGGCTGTCAATCATGGGCACCTGGGCAGACGTGCTCAGTCCAGCAATGATGATGATGGCTATCAGTCGTAGTATGCCATTTTCTGCCAAGCGCCCTGTTGGATCATCGCGCATTAGCAGAGTCTTCCCTGAGCAGCAGATCGTGCAATAGGCCTGAAGGCTACTGCCAAGCGCCCAGTATTTGCTGCCAAGCACCCAGAAGATGCCGAGGGCTATCAGTCATGCTGCACCGTCGTCTTAAGATGTAAAAAATAGATTTGTTCTGTATTCATTTGCTTCCCCCCTCCCTCCGTCAAATCAACGGCCTGCTAAACCCAGGCTTTTGAGTTCAATCTTTGGGGGGGGGCCATTCTGTGTGACAGTTGTTTGTGTTTCTCCCTGATGCACAGCCACCTTTGTTGATTTTAATTCCCTGTACCTGTACGCCATGTCGTCACTCGCCCCTCCCTCCCTCCCTCCCTCCTTCCCCTGGTCCGTCAGATACTAGTTTCGCGCCTTTTTTCAGACCAGACGCCATAGCTAGCACTGGGATCATGGAGCCCGCTCAGATCACCGCGGCAATTATGAGCACTATGAACACCACGCGCATTGTCCTGGAGTATATGCAGAGCCAGGACATGCCAAAGCAAAACCAGGACCAGCCGAGGAGGCGATTGCAGCGTGGCGACGAGAGTGATGAGGAAATTGACATGGACATAGACCTCTCACAAGGCACAGGCCCCAGCAATGTGGAAATCATGGTGTTCCTGGGGCAGGTTCATGCCGTGGAACGCCGATTCTGGGCCCGGGAAACAAGCACAGACTGGTGGGACCGCATCGTGCTGCAGGTGTGGGACAATTCCCAGTGGCTGCAAAACTTTCGCATGCGTAAGGGCACTTTCATGGAACTTTGTGACTTGCTTTCCCCTGCCCTGAAGCGCCAGAATACCAGGATGAGAGCAGCCCTCACAGTGGAGAAGCGAGTGGCGATAGCCCTGTGGAAGCTTGCAACGCCAGACAGCTACCGGTCAGTCGGGAATCAATTTGGAGTGGGCAAATCTACTGTGGGGGCTGCTGTGATCCAAGTTGCCAGGGCAATGAAAGACCTGGTGATATCAAGGGTAGTGACTCTGGGAAACGTGCAGGCCATAGTGGATGGCTTTGCTGCAATGGGATTCCCAAACTGTGGTGGGGCCATAAACGGAACCCATATCCCTATCTTGGCACTGGAGCACCAAGCCACCGAGTACATAAACCGCAAGGGGTACTTTTCAATGCTGCTGCAAGCCCTGGTGGATCACAAGGGACGTTTCACCAACATCAACGTGGGCTGGCCGGGAAGGGTACATGATGCTCGCGTCTTCAGGCACTCTGCTCTGTTTCGAAAGCTGGAGGAAGGGACTTTCTTCCCGGACCAGAAAATAACCGTTGGGGATGTTGAAATGCCTATCGTGATCCTTGGGGACCCAGCCTACCCCTTAATGCCATGGCTCATGAAGCCGTACACAGGCAGCCTGGACAGTAGTCAGGACCTGTTCAACTACAGGCTGAGCAAGTGCCGAATGGTGGTGGAATGTGCATTTGGACGTTTAAAAGCGCGCTGGCGCAGCTTACTGACTCGCTCAGACCTTAGCGAAAAGAATATCCCCATTGTTATTGCTGCTTGCTGTGTGCTCCACAATATCTGTGAGAGTAAGGGGGAGACATTTATGGCGGGGTGGGAGGTTGAGGCCAATCGCCTGGCCGCTGATTACGCGCAGCCAGACACCAGGGTGGTTAGAGGAGCACAGCATGGCGCGGTGCGCATCAGGGAAGCTTTGAAAATGAGTTTTGTGACTGGCCAGGCTACGGTGTGAAACTTCTGTTTGTTTCTCCTTGATGAACCCTCCGCCCCTCCCCCCCACCCGGTTAACTCTACTTCCCTGTAAACCAACCACCCCACCCTCCCCTACCCTCCCCCCTTCGAGCACCACTTGCAGAGGCAATAAAGTCGTTGTTACTTCACATTCATGCATTCTTTATTAATTCATCACACAACTAGGGGGATAATTGCAAAGGTAGCCCGGGATGGGTGGGGGAGGAGGGAAGGAAAAGGACACACTGCAGTTTAAAATTTTAACTCTTATTGAAGGCCAGCCTTCTGATGCTAGGGCAATCATCTGGGGTGGAGTGAGTGGGTGGCCGGAGGCCCCCCCCACACCGTGTTCTTGGGCGTCTGGGTGAGGAGGCTATGGAACTTGGGGAGGAGGGTTGTTGGTTACACAGGGGCTGTAGCGGCGGTCTCTGCTCCTGCTGCCTTTCCTGCAGCTCAACCATACACTGGAGGATATCAGTTTGATGCTCCAGCAGCCGGAGCATCGACTCTTGCCTTCTGTGTGCAAGTTGACGCCACCTATCATCTTCAGCCCGCAACTTGCTCTGTTCATCCCGCGATTCAGCACGCCACCTCTCCTCTCGTTCATATTGGGCTTTTCTATAATCAGTCATTGACTGCCTCCACGCATTCTGCTGTGCTCTGTCAGCGTCGGAGGACATCTGTAGTTCTGTAAACATGTCATCACGCGTCCTTCGCTTTCTCTTTCTAATCTTCACTAGCCTCTGTGAAGGAGAAACATTTGCAGCTGGTGGAGGAGAAGGGAGAGGTGGTTAAAAAAGACACATTTTAGAGAACAATGGGTACACTCTTTCACGTTAAATTTTGCTGTTCACATTACACAGCACATGTGCTTTCGTTACAAGGTCGCATTTTTCCTCTTATATTGAGGGCCTGCCGGTTTGGTGTGAGAGATCACTCACGCAGTGCCAGGCCACAGATTTCAGCTTGCAGGCAGCCATGGTAAGACACAGTCTTTTGGCTTTTTTAACCTTCTTAACATGTGGGAATGGTTTCAAACAGTAGTGCTCTCATTTCCCATACCAAGCACCCGTTGGGTTGGCCATTTAAAATGGGTTTGCAATGTAAAAGGAGGGGCTGCGGTTTCAGGGTTAACATGCAGCACAAACCCAACTAATTCCACTCCCCCACACACCCAATTCTCTGGGATGATCACTTCACCCCTCCCCCCACCGCGTGGCTAACAGCGGGGAATATTTCTGTTCAGCAGAGCAGGAACGGGCACCTCTGAATGTCCCCTTAATAAAATTGCCCCATTTCAACCAGGTGAACGTGAATGATATCACTCTCCTGAGGATAACAAAGAGCGATCAGGAATGGATGTTGTCTGCATGCTAGCAAACACCGGGACCATACGCTGCCATGCTTTGTTATGCAATGATTCCAGACTACGTGCTACTGGCCTGGTGTGGTAAAGTGTCCTACCATGGCGGACGGGACAAGGCAGCCCTCCCCAGAAACCTTTTGCAAAGGCTTTGGGAGTACATGAAGGAGAGCTTTCTGGAGATGTCCCTGGAGGATTTCCACTCCATCCCCATACATGTTAACAGACTTTTCCAGTAGCTGTACTGGCCGCGATTGCCAGGGCAAATTAATCATTAATCATTAAACACGCTTGCTTTTAAACCATGTGTAATATTTACAAAGGTACACTCACCAGAGGTCCCCTGTGTGCCCTCAGGGTCTTCGGTGAGTTCGGGGGTTACTGGTTCCAGGTCCAGGGTGACAAACATATCCTGGCTGTTGGGGAAACCGGTTTCTCCGCTTCCTTGCGGCTGTGAGCTATCTACATTTCCTCCATCCTCCTCTTCCGAACCCTCTTCCCTGTGTGTTTGTCCAGTGAGGGAGTCATAGCACACGGTTGGGGCAGTGGTGGCTGCACCCCCTAGAATGGCATGCAGCTCTGCGTAGAAGCGGCATGTTTGCGGCTCAGCCCCGGACCTTCCGTTTGCTTCTCTGGCTTTGTGGTAGGCTTGCCTTAGCTCCTTAATTTTCACGCGGCACTGCTGTGCATCCCTGTTATGGCCTCTTTCCTTCATGGCCTTGGAGACCTTTTCTAATATTTTGCCATTTCGTTTACTGCTACGGAGTTCAGCCAGCACTGATTCATCTCCCCATATGGCGAGCAGATCCCATACCTCCCGTTCTGTCCATGCTGGAGCTCTTTTGCGATCCTGGGACTCCATCACGGTTACCTGTGCTGATGAGCTCTGCGTGGTCACCTGTGCTCTCCACGCTGAGCAAACAGGAAATGAAATTCAAACGTTCAAGGGGCTTTTCCTGTCTACCTGGCCAGTGCATCTGAGTTGAGAGTGCTGTCCAGAGCGGTCACAATGAAGCACTGTGGGATAGCTCCCGGAGGCCAATAATGTCGAATTCCGTCCACACTACCCCAATTCCGACCCCCTAAGGCCGATTTTATCGCTAATCCCCTCATCGGAGGTGGAGTAAAGAAACCGGTTTAAAGGGCCCTTTAAGTCGAAAGAAAGGTCTTCGTCGTGTGAACGTGTCCAGGCTTAATTCGATTTAACGCGGCTAAAGTCGACCTAAAGTCGTAGTGTAGACCAGGCCTTAGAAAAGGATAACTCCAGCTTCACTTTGCCCTTACACAGACATTTGGGAGAGATCTATGAGAATAGCTGCTGGTGAGCATATCAGAAGGCAGGTCTCCGTCTTGTTTTTCTTATGATAAGTAGTTTTGATTAATGTGGATAAAGATTTGCTTCTGCAGAACAATCCAGTTGTTTACTAATGTCCTGTTTCTAAGTCACCCCACCAGTTCACAAGCATGCTGAAAAGCACCAGTCAGTGTTCTGCGATGGTAGCCAGGCTGTGCTCACTGAAACGCTACTGCTGCTTCTGCTTTGTACCTCCTCCTGGAATATACAGGTGTGCACTACACAATCTGGGGCATTGAATGAGCTGAGATATATTTTTTTTACTTTGATCTAACTTCTTCAGCTTTCTGAGTGAGACACTGTCAGAGGTGCTCATATGGCCACTGCCTATTGCCTCATCAGCATTTCTCTTGGTACTATACCATCAAAGAGGTTTATAAATTCATCTTTCAGTAGGGATAACTCTAATCTACCTTAATCCAACAGCTATTATCTTTGGATAAGCCTTTTAGTTTTCTAATGATGCAACCTGTATCTCTAATTTACTTAAAAACACATTTTCTGGTCTAAGATAAAGAAAATCAAGATACAGAACACTGCGTGCAAATGTGGTCGGCCCATCTCAAAAAAGATATATTGGAATTGAAAAAGGTTCAGAAAAGGGCAACAAAAATTATTAGGGGGTTGGAATGGCTGCCATATGAGGAGAGATTAATAGGACTGGGACTTTTCAGCTTGGAAAAGAGACAACTAAGGGGGGATATGATAGCGCTCTATAAAATCATGACTGGTGTGGAGAAAGTAAATAAGGAAGTGTTATTTACTCCTTCTCAAAACACAAGAACTAGGGATCACCAAATGAAATTAATAGGCAGCAGATTTTAAAACAAACAAAATGAAGTATTTTTTTCACACAACGCACAGTCAACCTGTGGAACTCGTTGCCAGATGATGTTATGAAGGCCAAGACTATAATGGGATTAAAAAAAACCTAAAGTCCATGGAAGATAGGTCCATCAATGGCTATTAGCCAGCATGGACAGGGATGGTGTCCCTAGTCTCTGTTTGTCAGAAACTGGGAATGGGCGAGAGGGGATGGATCACTTGATAATTACCTGTTCTGTTCATTCCCTGTGGGACACCTGGCATTGGCCACTGTCAGAAGACAGGAATACTGGGCTAGATGGTCCTTTGGTCTGACCCAGTATGGCTGTTTTTATGTTCTTATGTACCCCCTAGCTATAGAAGGGAGCCAACATTCATGGACAGCCTCCAGCCTAGAGACTGTTTCTGGATAAAAACCTCAGTCCTAAACCTGTTTTTAAAAGGCTTTTTTCCTTTTATTCCCCTCTCTCAGTCCATGGTGACTCATGATTATTCAGAATGGGGAAATTCCCTCATGACTTGATGCTTGGAGCCAGGATGTTCTTTTCAATGTCTTGACATTAACTCTAATGGTTCACTACTCTGTTTCTGGGCTGGACAACGGGTAGTTCCTGAAGCCCATTTCATGTAAACAACTGGCTTGGGAGATGTCCCTCCCTGCCTGACTGCTCACCACCCTGCTGTGAGGTAGAGTTGAAGTTTGAGCATTTTTTTCTATATGCACAATTACATAAAATCATAACCATGCTCTGTATACATGTCATAATGACTATCAAGTTCAAAACATTACTAAGCTTTCATAAAAGACCGTAATCAATGTATTTTATTGGATAATAACACAGTTTAACTGTCTATTTGGCGGTTTAGACCTTCTGTTTTTCCCTTGGGGTGTCTGGACCCTGATTATCACAATCATCCTTCTCCCCTCTTTTCTGTGAGTGTCCCTCAAAGCTCCATTCTTGGCCTTCTTCTTTTCTCCCCCTACACTATCTCTCTAGGTGCTCTTATCCCCTTTATGCAGGTGATTCTCAAATCTACCTCTCTGCTGATGAGCTATCTCCTTTCATCCAGTCTAGTATCCTGGCCTATCTTTTTGATATTTCTTCTTGGATGCCCAGATGTCATCTTAAACACAATATAGACAAAACTGAGATTTGAATTTTTCCCTCAAGCCCTCCCCTCTTCTCGCTTTCTATATCACTATGGACACCACCACAATTTTCTCAGTCATTGAGGCACATAAACTAGGCGTCATACTTGATTTGACTCTTTAACTGGGCACTCATTCAAGCCATTTCTAAGTCTTGCTGATTTTTCTACATTGTATCTCTAAAATACAGCCTTTTCCTTGTCAAAGGAACATAAGAATGGCCATATTGGGTCAGACCAATGGTCCATCTAGCCCAGTATCCTGTCTTCCAACAGTAGCCAGTGCCAGATGCTTCAGAGGGAATGAACAGAAATGGGGGAAATTCTCAATTGATCCATCTGCTGTCATCCAGTCCCAGCTTCTGGCACTCAGAGGTTCAGGGACACCCACAGCATGAGGCCACATCCCTGACCATCTCGGTTAATAGCCATAGATGGACCTATTTTCCATAAATTTATTTAATTCTTTTTTTTAACCCAGTTATACTTTTGGCCTTCACAACATCCTCTGCAAATAAGTTCCTCAGGTTGATTGTCCATTGTGTGAAGAAGTATATTCTTTTGTTTGTTTCATTAGGTGACTCCTAGTTTGCATATTATGTGAAGGGGTAAATAACACTTCCTTATTCACTTTCTCCACACCAGTCATGATTTTATAGGCCTCAATCATATCCCCCCTTAGTTGCCTCTTTTCCAAACTGAATAGTCCCAGTCTTTTTAATCTCTCCTCGTATGGAAGCTGTGCCATATGCCTAATCATTTTTGTTGCCCTTCTCTGTACCTTTTCTGTTTCTAATAAATCTTTTTGAGATGGGGTGACCAGAACTGCACACGGTATTAAAAGTGTGGGAGTACCTTTCCTAATGGTTGCTAACATTCTATTATCTCTTTTAACCGCCACTGCACACTGAGTGGATATTTTCTGAGAACTATCCACTACGACTCCAAGATCTATGTCTTGAGTGGTAACAGCTAATTTAGAATCCATAATTTTGTATGTATAGTTAGGATTATGTTTTCCAATGTGCATTACTTTGCATTTATCAACATTTAATTTTATCTGCCATTTTGTTGCCCAGTCACCCAGTTTAGTGAGATCCCTTTGGAACTCCTCACATTCTGCTATGGGCTTAACTATCTTGCATAATTTTGTATTGTCTGCAAACTTTGCCACCTTACTGTTTACCCCTTTTTCCAGATCATTTATGAATATGTTGAACAGCACTAGTCCCAGTACAGATCCCTTGGGGACACTGCTATTTACCTCTCTCCATTCTGAAGACCAACCATTTATTCCTACCCTTTGTTTCCTATCTTTTAAGCAGTTACTGATCCATGAGAGGACTTACTCTCTTATCCCATGACTGCTTACTTTGCTTAAGAACCTTTGGTGAGGGACCATGTCAAAGGCTTTCTGCAAGTCCAAGTACACTATATCAGCTGGATCAACCTTATCCACATATTTGTTGATCCCCTCAAAGAATTCTAACAGATTGGTAAGGCATGATTTCACTTTACAAAAGCCATATTGATGCTTTCCCAACAAATGGTGTTCATCTATGTGCCTGATAATTCTGTTCTTTACTATAGTTTCAATCAATTTACCTTCTACTGAAGTTAGGCTTACTGGTCTGTAACTGCCAGGATCAGCTGTGGAGGCTTTTTTAAAAATTGGTGTCACATTAGCTATCCCCCAGTCGCCTGGTACAGAAGGTGATTTAAGTGATAGGTTATATACCACAGTTAGTATAGTTCTGCAATTTCATATCTGAGTTCCTACAGAACACTTGGGTGAATTCCAGCCGAACCTGGTGACTTATTACAGTTTAATTTATCAATTTGTTCCAAAACCTCTTCTATTGACTCCTCAATATGGGACAGTTCCTCAGATTTGTCACCTAAAAAGAATGGTTCAGGTGTGTGAATCTCCCTCACATCTTCTGTAGTGAAGAAAGATGCAAAGAATTCATTTAGCTTCTCTGCAATGGCCTTGTCATCCTTGAGTGCTCCTTTAGCTCTTCAATCATCTACTGTCCCTACTGATTGTTTGGCAGACTTCCTGGTTCTGGTGTACTTAAAAACATGTTGCTGTTAGGGCACGTTTTCACTGGCAACATTAAAGCGCTGCCGCAGCAGTGCTTTAACGTGGCTTTTGTAGTCGTGGCGCAGTGCTGAGAGAGAGCTCGCTCAGCGCTCTAAAAAAACCCACCTCCCCGAGGGGCATAGCTCCCAGAACTGGTGCACTGTCTATACTGGCACGTTACAGCGCTGAAATTTGCAGTGCTCAGGGGGATGTTTTTTCACACTCCGAGCGAGAAAGGTGCAGCGCTGTAAAGTGCCAGTGTAGACAAGCCCTTGGTTTTTGTGTCTTTTGCTAGTTGCTCTTCAGATTCTTGTTTGGTCTGACTAATTATACTTTTACACTTGACTTGCCAGAGTTTATGCTCCTTTCTATTTTCCTCAGTAGGATCTGACTACCCCCAGTCGGTCCCCAGCCTGTAGCGGTGCATGGCATTCTTCCTTCCTAAGAGCAGGACTCTGCACTTGTCCTTGTTGAACCTCATCAGATTTCTTTTCACCCAATCCTCCAATTTGTCTAGGTCACTCTGGACCCTATCCCTACCCTCCAGCATATCTACCTCTCCCCACAGCTTAGTGTCATCTGCGAACTTGCTGAGGGTGCAATTCATCCCATCATCCAGATCATTAATAAAGATGTTGAACAAAATCGGCCCCAGGACCGACCCCTGGGGCACTCCACTTGATACCGGCTGCCAACTAGACATAGAGCCATTGATCACTAAACATTGAGCCTGACAATCTAGCCAGCTTTCTATCCACCTTATAGTCCATTCATCCAATCCATACTTCTTTAACTTGCTGGCAAGAATACTGTCGGAGACCGTATCAAAAGCTTTGCTAAAGTCAAGATATATCACACCCACCACTTTCCCTATATCCACAGAGCCAGTTATCTCATCATAGAAGGCAATCAGGTTGGTTAGGCATGACTTGCTCTTGGTGAATCCATGTTGACTGTTCCTGGTCACCTTTATCTCCTCCAAGTGCTTCGGAATGGATTCCTTGTGGACCTGCTCCATGATTTTGCTGGGGACTGAAGTGAGGCTGACCGGTCTGTAGCTCCCCGGGTTCTCTTTCTTCCCTTTTTTAAATATGGGCACTATATTTGTCTTTTTCCAATGGTCTGGGACCTCCCCCGATCAGCACGAATTTTCAAAGATAATGGCCAATGGCTCTGCAATCACATCAGCCGACTCCCTCAGTACCCTTAGATCTGGACTTGTGCATGTCCAGCTTTTCTAAATAATAAGTCACCTTGTCCACACAAACAAAACTCTCTTCCAAACCCTCATCATTTCTTATCTTGACAACTGTAACCTCATCTTTTCTGGCCTTTACTACAACCACCTTGTTCCCCTCAAGTCTATTCAGAATGCTGTGTTTAAAATTATCATCTTGGCTTCTCATTCTGACCACGTCAACCTCAAAAGTCCCTACATCAGCACCCCATCACCTCCCAATCAAATACAAGATTCTTGTCTATATCTTTAAGGTCCTTCATAACCTAGTTGATCTAGTAGTCTATCGTGATGTTGACCCTACCTTTGCTTTGCCAGCAGTCCCTGTTTTTCTCGTCTACCTCTCGGTTTCTCCCTTAAGCACCTCCCTGCTTTGTCCCATGCTAAGTATTTTTGAAATGAATGTACAACAGAGGTTCTCAAATTGGGGGTCATGACCCCTCAGGGCATCACAAAGTTATTACATGGGGGTCGTGAGCTGTCAGCCTCCACCTCCAAACCCAGCTTCACCTCCAGCATTTATAATAGTGTTAAATATTAAAAATGTGTTTTTAATTTATAAGAGGAGGCTTGCTGTGTGAATGGGTCAACAATACAAAAGTTTGAGAACCACTGAATTGTACAATGACCTCATATAGTAAATGCAATACATAAATGATACATAAACTTAACACAGTAAGATCTCTCAAAGATATTGCAGGAATTTGCCATATCTGTCACAATATCCCGCAATGGGGTGCACAGACTGGTGTATACTGCTCAGGCAATGAGATAGCAAACAATGCAATTTGCACATTCAAATGTGAAGTTTTGTACATGTAAAAAAACTTCAGAGATCATGCTGAGCTCCCTTTGAGTATCTGACTCATAAATACACAGTTCTATGCAGAATTACCACACCACCATGCAAATATAACTGGTGTTTTTTAGACTGCTCATCTCCCTAGGCTCAGACAGAACTAGCATGGAGATTGAATTACTTCTCACCCATGGAGCGAGTATTCCTCTCTTGTCAAGGTTACTGGCAAGGCCTGAGAGGAGCTCCCTATGAAGCCGCCTGTATCATACAGCACGCTATCTAACTGGAGGGTAAACAGCAGACTCCTACAGTGCCAACTCTTCACCCTTTGTAAACTAAGTACTGAATGAAAAATAAGTAGAGGCAAGAGTATATTATGCCAATGATACATGCAGCATTTATTATTCAAGTGCATATGCTCTGAATAAAATGATCTTTGCCAGGAGCTCCATTGCCACTCTCCTTCAAATTTAGGCATTTCTAAATGCATTAGTGCACTGAGAATACTTTTTAAGTAAAAATGTATACAATGGGAAAAATTATTGAAGAATATATCTTTACTCTGTTTGCTTTTTTATTCTTATTTTCCTACTATACTGTATTATGATTAATAAAATAAAATAATAATAAATAATAATGAAAAGTAACTCACCCCAGAGTCTGAGTCCTTCTTGTCAAAAGGGAGCCATCCTCCTCGGGGGTTTGGAATCAGCTCTTTGGTGCTATCTCTTCAGGCATATCACCACTCGCCTTTTCAATTACCAACTTCCTGACATGGAGAAGGTTACAAAACTTTCAAACTCATGCTCATTATGGAAAGTTTGTAGCTTGGGGATAGAATTTCAATCAATAACACTGCTCTAATGATATATTTTAATTCATTCAACAGCGTTTCTTTTCATAGCTGCAATTATTTAAAACAGTTTGGGAATCACAAAACTGATTTGCTACACTAAAACTCATAATTTGCTGGTCAGTATTGTCTTGATAAAATATGTGTGGCAAAATAGTATGCGAAGTTATGAGATTCCCCTGTATGGTGTTACTAGCGCATGTTTCAAACCCTAGCCCTGCCCAAACAGAAGTTGTCAAATAGGTCTGTCCTAAACAAAGGAATGTTTGCTCTGCTTAATTCACAAACACTCCAACCTCCCCCTTCCCGCCTATTGCATTCACTGCACCTGAAGAGACAAGGAAGCAGGTATTGGACTCTGGGGGACTGACCTGAGAATTTGGTCAGTAATCTACTGGAGCATGTGGTAAGAAACTTTGCTTGAATCTAAGTTGTTAAGTTAGGCATTAGTAAACATTTTATTTTTATCTTTCTTGTAACCATTTCTGACTTTTATGCCTCATACTTGTACTCACTTAAAATCTCTCTCTTTGTAGTTAATAAACTTGTTTTACTGTTTTATCTAATCCAGTGTATTTTAATTGAAGTGTCTGAATAACTATTTGAAATAATAAACTGCATATTATTCCCTTCCGGGAATAATGGGCTTAAAATATTTGTACTGTTCAGGAGAGGGCTGGGCAGTATAGGACATGTATTTCTGAAGGAAAATTTAAGACTAGAGTGTGTTGGGACATACCCTGCTGTATAACCACAGCTGGTGAGAACCAGAGTGTAGCCCAAGTGTGGCTGGTAGGCTGCAGTTACGCACAAACATTCAGAGTGTGGCTTGCAACCCTTACATTGGTCTGGAGTGTACCTTGGTATGTCACAATGGCTTAGACTCTAAGCCATTCAAAATTCTGTAGTTCCTTCTGAATTTGCTTTGAGATTCCACATTTATTTAAAACCAAAGGTTAGATCACAAGAACAAAAAGTTATTTGAACCTCATTTGAGCTGGAACCACCAAGTTTTGCATAAGCTCTGAGAGTCTATATTTCACTTTTCATTCACAAGGAATCCATGTGTGCCACTGTAATGAGTATTGTGCCAGGAGGAGGAAAACTTTGAGATCAAATTACCGATTTTTTTCAGGAAAACAATACAGAAGAAGACTACAACCTCACATTTATTATATGAGCTCACTGTACATTCATTTCAAGATGATTTTACTCATTACCATATTTGTGAACAAAGGGAAGTGGCAAGGCAGCAGGCTGAACATTCAGGCAGAGTGATGTCAACAAGGTAACACTAGTGTAATTCAGAGAATTTGACCCCAAGTTTGGGGTATGTGTAATAATTAGCGATGGGTGAACACTCCAAAGTTCAGAGGTTTAGATACTCTTCTGAACCCATCAGAACCTCTTTGTTCTAAAAATTGAGCTGGAGATATCATCAGAATCATCTTCTCTGAAAGATTTCCTGGCTGTAGCTGACGTAAAAAGACTGCAAAAATAAATCTTTCTAATTTCACTGTTTTTATTTCTGGTGCATTGAAAGAAGGAATTGTAGAAGCATGTTTGGGAGGGAAATAGTTAACATTTTCCATCATGATGAAATATTCAGTTCAAGTTCAGGTTATTCTTTTTTTATGTGAAGTTTCACCTTACTTTAAAACTACTTGCTTACAAAATCAGACATAAAAATACAAAAGTGTCACAGCACACTATTACTGAAAAATTGCTTACTTTCTCATTTTTACCATATAATTATAAAATAAATCAATTGGAATACAAATATTGTACTTACAGTGTATAATATATAGAGCAGTATAAATCAAAAATGATTAGGGGTATGGAACGGCTTCCATATGAGGAGAGATTAATAAGATTGGGACTTTTCAGCTTGAAAAAGAGATGACTAAGGGGGGATATGATAGAGGTCTATAAAATCATTACTCGTGGAGAAAGTAAATAAGGAAGTGTTACTTACTCCTCATAACACAAGAACTAGGGGTCATCAAATGAAATTAATAGACAGTAGGTTTAAAATAAATGACAGGAAGTATTTCTTCAGACAACACACAGTCAACCTGTGGAACTCTTTGCCAGAGTATGTTGTGAAGGCCAAGACTATAGCAGGGTTCAAAAAAGAACTAGATAAGTTCATGGAGGATAGATTCATCAATGGCTATTAGCCAGTATGGGCAGGGATGGTGTCCCTAGCCTCTGTTTGCCAGAAGCTGGGAATGGGCAAGAGGGGATGGATCACTTGATGATTATCTGTTCTGTTCATTCCCTCTGGGGCACCTGGCATTGGCCACTGTCGGAAGACAGGATACTGGGCTAGATGGACCTTTGGTCTGACCCAATATGGCCATTCTTATGTTCTTATAAACAAGTCATTGTCTGTATGAAATTTTAGTTTGTATTGACTTCACTAGTGCTTTTTATGTAGCCTGTTGTAAAACTAGGCAAATAGCTAGATGAGTTGATGTACACCCTGGAAGACCTCTGCGTACCCCTAGGGCTACGCATACCCCTGGTTGAGAACCACTGTTCTATACTAATGGCCCAAAACACTGAAGTAACTGTGTTTAAAGTTGTCATGACTTAGTCACTTCTATACAGTATATTGTAATTGTGTTTACAGCCATTGCTGGTACTCCCTTCTTTGGGTTCAAAATTGAAACTAGAGGCTGATGATCTGTAACCAGAGGGTTTCCCATACTGGTTAATTGATTAAACTTTTTAACTCCCAGACTAAATTTAGATAGCTTCATTATCAGTTTCACCATAGGTATGTTCTACAGAGATCTAGAAGCAAAGGCAATATAGGTCTTTCAATATGATCTTCCATCACATATGAAATTACTGCTCCTATTCCACAGGGGGAAGTGTCACATGCTAACTTTACAGGCAAAGGTGCATTATGGTGTGTAAGGACCCTTTCCAATGTTATCAGCTTCTTGGCATCAACAAAAGCTCTGGTTCACATAATATATTAACACCATTCCCGTTCATTGTGTAACACTTTATTTAGAGGCTATAACACTGTTGTCATGTTAGGCAGGAACCTGTGGAAATAACTGCTCATCCACAGAAAGGAACATAACTATGACACATTTTGTGGCTGTGATGAGGGGATAACTTCAGCTTTGTCTTATGATTTATACAAACTATATCTGTCAATGGTGTAGCCCTGCTCAGACAGCCTTGCAGATCCCTTCTGGAGGTTCTCAGGGTGCTTTTCATCTCTAGCTGACATGACCAATACATGTCCAAGCAACAAGTGAGTTAAAGGAATAGCCAATAATACCTGCTCCATGGCTCACTGCCAAATAATGGGTGAAGCTACTACTCCACACACTAGCCTCTTATATTGAATTAACCCCTGATATGTGTTAATCATGAGGGTGTCCTCCACCTACTGAGAACCTTAAAAATATGCTTTGAAGCTTTTTCACTCCAGCAGTATCTGCAAATTTTACTTTATAGTAGAAAAGCCAGAGGTATATAGCCAAAACAACCTTACCTGAATATGCTATTTTCTACCATGCCTGCATTGCTATCCTAATAATATGCTTCCCCTCCCTAAACTCTACTATTGGTGCTCTGTCTTCTATATTTAGAAACCTGCCAGAGCAGCAGCGTGCCTGCCGATAGTGGGGGAGAGGGGGCAGAGTGAGGACAGCCGGCTTCAGCAGTGTTACTGAGCATGCTCAGTTCATGTGAGCATGGTCAGTACAAGCCAAGCTGCAAATTTGCAGGGGCACATGACCCCACATGGGCCTCCAACGTCACCTCCGGCAGTATGTATATATGTAGCTAGGCTTTGCGTGCTGTGTATAGTGAGTAAACAGTTATTTGAACCCCACTGTGCCTACCTAGGTCTTCCATATTACATTTGTTGTGTAAAGAGCAAAACAACATGTATGAACTGTTCACATTCAATACTTGCAACAACTGAAGACTTCTTCTAATACTTGATTCTAGCATCCCATTCAGAAATGTTTCCCTAATTTTCCTTCTCAGCAATTAATGCAAAATTCACCATTTTGCTCAACTCATACAAATGTTTTAACTGGCTTCACCTGTAAAGTAAACAAGATTAAAAAGGAAAAACTTCAAGGAAAAGCCATAGGTGACTGAGACATTGAACAACTCTTCACGAGCGAGGATGGCATGGACTCTAGAATATCAACAACAAAAAATAGTATAAGGATGCTACATTCCCATTCAGGCTGCAATTAAAAAGTTTGTTTAAATATATCCAAACTCTGAAAGCAATCTGATATTTTTTTTCAAGCATATTCTATAAAGGACAATGTGTAGTTAACTCTCTCTATAGATGGTTTTACTGACAAAATTGTTTAGTAATATAAAGGGTACATAATGTCCTGTTAAAGAAAAAAAAGACACCACGGTGCCACAAACTGCAACTTCAGTTTTTATTTTAAAATAACTTTATCATGTATTATAACTGTCAAACAGTAGAAAATATTCTTATATGAAAGGATATAAAAATAAAAGCAAGAGAAACTTATGAAGTTAACAATTATAGTTGATCAATTTTCTACACTCTGAATATTGTAATACATAATAAAGTTTACAGAGAATGTGGTCTGGATCATCAGCTGGGATGAACCGGCATAGCTATATTGAAGTCAACAGCTGGTCTCGTGTGTACACTATACATGAATTTTCACACACATATGTGTTTATGTACAGGGAGCATGTGTGTGTCAAGAGAATCAAACAAACATAAACTGTCTTGAAAACATTTTTATTTGCACAGTTGTCCTGCTGAGTTTGGACAGAAGTGTGCTATAAAAAACAGAAGATTATAATAGAATTGTTCTTGCTTTTTGAAGACTGCTGTGCATCCTGAGCTCTGAGCTCTCAGTGGGAAGTAATGCATGGAGATTTTGAATGTCCCCTTTATTGTACTGTGTTAAAGGTGCCTGTATGAAGTGAATAGCTCTGAGATTTTGGAACTGTGGGAGAGGCTATTATAATGTTCCGATACCCTACTGCGGGAAGTGAATATGTTCCCTTCTCCCGAGCTCTTATCTGGAGCACTCAGATAGAAACTGAATAGAACAGTGAATTGTTCTAACACTGCTTGGAAGACCAGAGTAGCAGACCTCCTCTGGGAAAACAGTTTAGTAATTAAAAAAAAATCAAGGGGAAGCTGAAAAGGCCTTCAAATAGCAAGGCTTAATTATTGTAAGCTTTGTAGCCACACTAAAAGGGAAAATTTGAAGGTTGGAACCTACTCCATACTTCTGAAAAGTGCAATGGTAGAAACTGTTATTTACATTGAGTGTCAGTTCAGAGGGAAATGGTTCAGTAAATTTCACCTGTGCAGAGGGGGGGAAAATCTCTTACTTCTCCTAGAGAATATTTTATATTCATTTTGGGTTCAGTCCAGTTATATGGTCTCCATCACCACAAATGTAACTCTTTCAGCTTCCAGATGATTTCTATGCTGAAGTTTAATCACCAAACCCAGACAGCCACTCTCTGGTCAATCTGCCAAGGGGACAGACCTTGGTCCATCAACTCATACTTCTTTTCTGTTGTCTGAGGCTAGATACAATTTTCCAATCTCTTTTTTGTTTTGTTTTTGGTGTACCCAATCTCTTATTCGATTATATTTAACGTCCAACTAATATCAAAGGCCCTGATCCAGCTCTCATTGAAATCAATGGAATTTGTAATGACTATACAGTGGGAGTCTCTATTGATGCTTCTGGACACAAATTCTATAGTTCCCCCTGGGTCTACAGCTCCCATACTAATTAAGCATGGCCTGTACTGTCTACTGTCACCCCATAGGGTCACCTTCATGCCCATCCTCAACTAAGCAGTCATGGAATGGACTCCTGACTACAGACTCCAAATGCTGGGCAATAAACAACCACAAACAAAGGGCTATTTCCCTTCCACTTTTCAATAACAGCCCATAGCCACAGAGTTTTACCCTATACCACAATGGTGCACTGATTTAGGTTAAAGCAACTCAAGGCTTTTGGTGCTCTTCACTGGAATTGAATTCCACTTAATAGTACTGTGCCACAATGAATGTGGCCATATATTTCTATTAATATACGTAAACTAAAATAAAATTGAATGGTTCATAGTTGTTTAGTGGTTTGTTCTGTAGTGCACAGCATATGTGCGAGTACAAATGTAACTCCATTTACATGTAGAATATCCACTAATGTTATTCAGGATTATGGGCCCAATTCAGCATTGCTCTATACCTTGTGTAGTCATTATACACCAGTGCAGAGTGGGTGTAAAACACTACCAGATTAGAGTATTAGCATTTTACACTTTACACTAGTGCAAATGACTACATAAGGTTCAGGGCAGGAAAAGATCAGGCCCTGTGTGTATGAATCAGCAAAAGAATGGGGAAATGGAAAAGAATGAACTAATATTTTAACAGAAACTGAGCCATATTCTACCTTCATTCTGTACACAGATGCAGGCCCGCTGATGTGGGGAGAAAAGGGGGCAATTTCTCAGGGGCCTGGGTGATTTAAAAGGGCCCAGGGCTCTTTTAAATTGCCCGGGTGGGCCGCAGGGCTCCTACGTGCATGCGGGGTGGTACCAGCAGTGGCGAAGGCACCCGGGCAGGCATGTGGAAGCCCTGGCCATGCAAGAAGAGCGTGCCCAGCAGCGCAGCCACCAGCTCGCTGTGCACCAGCCAGTGCAGGCGCAGCACCGCACACACAAATTCAGTGAATGCCATTGTCACTTCACATATTTGTATCTTAAAAAAATATCTAGCAATATTCAGGAAGGCATCTTTGGCTATGATGTTTTCAGGCAGTTCAGTATATCACTATCAATAAGACTGGTCTCTGTCCAAAGATACAAAGCCCCACATTCAGCACATGCATACAAATGACTTTTCCTCTCACGATCAGATAAAGTCCAATATTTTTCCTAGCAATGAACATTTGTGTTGTATGTTTTATTTCAACTTCCTCTTCCATAGCATATGTACTGCATGCGATCCTTCATATCCTATAAAGAATTAATTTCATACCAGGTAGTTGAAGGCTGCTATCAAATTCCCCCTCATTCTTCTCTTCTGTAGACTAAAGAAGCCCAGTTCCCTCACTCTCTCCTCATAAGGCATGTGCCCCAGCCCAGTAATCATTTTCGTTGCCCTCCTCTGGACTCTCTCCAATTTCATTCTATAATGTATTTATTTAATTCAAATATATAATTCAAAATAACAAATTCTACATTTTATATGTAAGCTCACAATTTGTTTAATACTGGTGCTATAACTGGAAAAAAAGTTAACTGCATCAAGCAAAGCCACAACTTTTGTATATTGGGTTCTAATGTGTTATAATAGGATAAAAAGTAGTGTTGTGAACCTCAGCCATCCCTTTCAAGGGGGCCCATTGACTGTTCTGCCCTGGGGCCCAGAATTGCTGTCAACGGACCTGCACAGATGTCATCATGACTGAAGATAGAATATTATCTGTACAGTTATTTAAACTATCTTTAATTTTTCTAAATATATTATAAATAGTTATTTTTTTCAGTTTTTAATTAAAATTTTACATACAACTTTAATAGCTCATAGTGATACGAAGCCCCTGGAATCTTGTTTAAAGCTGTTTGAAGGCAACATGAACAATGCTGATGATATTAATAAATTCATGGTATACAGCTCTCATCTGATTCTCCTACCATGAGTTTTGGAATTGTTGGAGTTCTGTCTGTGATAATTTATTAGGGACCTGAGCCTGCAATGTGTTGAGTGATCTCAACTTGCACTGGAGTTACTGGGAGCTGAGAGCACGCAACACTTCTCAGGAAGCATGCAGCCACCTTGTGGGATCATGCCTTAATCACATTATACACCAGTATAAAGGCCTGTCCCAGATGATGTGTTTCAAGATTATGGAATGAATTGAAAGTGCGAGTTAATGGCACAAAAAGGGTTTCTATAGTGATTTTAGAGGCTAAATGAATCATCATCAGGAAATGGAAATCAAGACACAACTGACTCAGGCCCCTATTCAGCACTTCTGACTCACTCCTTATGCAAGTAAAGCTCCCAGTGAAGACAATGGGAGTTCTGCCTGAGTAAAGAGTGGGTCAGGAGTGTTGAACTCCCATTGTCTTCAGTGGGAGCTCTGCCTGCATGCAGAATGAGTCAGGAGCAATGCTGAATGGGACCCATTCACAGAGCAGCTAAGTAAGACACCCAATACATCACTATTTTGAAGTTAACGGTAGGTGGTAGACATAACTGGAAGAAATACAGGCATTTTGTGGAGTTATGTGAAAGACTTGTATAAAGTGGCATTTTAAATGAATTCACTTGTTTGGCCTTATATCAGCCTTTACATTTTTGTTTTGCAAGGTATCTGGCTGTCCACAGCTCGGCAGAAGTAGAACTTTCAACTTTATATCCAGACCCTGGTGAGAATGGGTGTTGTGGGATGGTTTGTTCAGTCAGCAGGCCTAGTGATCTGGGCCTCTGACTCCAGTCTCACTATCAGTTTGTCACAGGGTGGTTTAGTCGGCCAGCAGTCCTACTGTCCAGAAGGAGCACAAAATAAGGTATGACTGGGAGTCGGGGTCAAGGAGCAAGAATGATCAAAGATCAATGGAGAACAGGTTAAAAAGCCTGAAATCTCCTACCTAAGTCAGTGGTAAAACTCTCATCGCATTTCAATGAGAGTGAAGTCTGTCCCCCTAAAAATGGAGCTAAGAGAAAATAATGGGGGAACAAAGAGGTGGAGATGGAACTATAGTCAATGGGTGCACTTGGGAGAAGGAGATCACTGTACCAGGCTGACAGGAGGGAGTGAGGAGTTGTGGCTCCACCAAAGAAGGGAGAGTAGGAGGAAGTGTGAGGGACATACTTGCGAAAGGGAAAGCAACAGAAGTGAGAGAGGCAGCAGGAAGGACGGAATGGGTGAAAGGGTGAGAGAGCAGATAAGTGAGTGCACATATGAGTGACTGGACAACTGTGTGGGAGAGAGGGTGAGTAAAATACAGAACAGATGTAAGTGAGGGAAAATGAACCAGTGGAAAAATGAAAGCAATACAGTGAGCATTTAGATAAGGGAATAGGGTGGCTAACTTAGGAGAGGGAAGGGGGTTTCCACATTGAAAATCTGATCACCGTACACAAATAAGGGAGGAGCAGCATATGGCACTATGATCCCCACCACATATTTTGGGTATCAGACACCACTCAATGTACTAAGGATCTTTTTGAAGTTTATAAATATTTAATATGGCTTTTTTTTTCAGCTTACAGAAAGATCAGACCAAACCTTTATTATTTATTTTTAAAGGCATGTATGACAAGACAGTTACCTACAGAAATTATTACACTTGGACTTGGATGTGCTTTAGAAAAAAATCACCCTTGCTGCTCACCAAGCAGATTATGCAAGTTTCTGATAGATTTAACTAGTAGTACAATTTAAGGCTACATGGGAAATGAGAACAAAAAAGTCAGACAAACATCCAAGCCTTGATCCTGTAAGTTTTTGCTCTGTGCAAACTTGTATACAACTTCAGAGCAACTATGATAGGGTTGTATGTCAGCACAAGAGCATATGGAAACCATTTATGGATTATAGAGCAGAAATAACATCTAATTAGTACATAAAGTAAATAAAAAACGATTTGATCTCTGCTGTTCTATGTGCTTCACACAGAAGCATAACCAATGGCTGCTTCTCTGCTGATCTGTGAGGCAGAGGGAGTCAGTCACATCTGTTGCTGGCTATAGTAAATTTTTGGGTAGGACACGGTACTGTTTGGGGTTTGATTTTCATTTCTTGGTAGGTTATTGTCTGGTTTGGAGTGGTTTTATTCTTGTTCCTACAATTGTGTTTATAACATATTAATAGTGCTTTATTTATTAGTGAATGAATTTAAATAAATAATGTACAATGTAGCTGTCACAGTTGCTGATATGGTTGCCCTCTAAGCAAAAGTTTAAATATACAACACTTTAAAGATCTGTAGTTTTTCTAAAATACATATTGTCTGTTCCATGAATACTCATGTCACCTCTGACACTTGACATGAGTATTGAAAGAAAGATCACCCAACTGAGCAAGCTGAAACCACATTTCACGTAAGTGACATGTCAGCTTTCCATTGAAAAGAGTTGGCCACTGTGCTGTGTAGCTCTTCTACCAGCCTAATTTTCATATAGGGTCTGAAGGCTGCCCTCTGACCATCTTTTGAGATGGAGAAAGGGTAGTGGGCAGTAAAGGCCTGACCCAATGCCCTTTTAAGTCAATGAAAAGACTCCCACTGTCTTCCATGGGCACTGGATCAGGCCCCAGCAGAGGACAGGCTTTCAGAGAGAAAAAAAGGATGACTACCACATAGCATGAACGGCAGATGCCAAGGATACTCTGAAGCAGAATGGCATTTTGAGTTCTCTCCTGTGTTATATGAAACAGAGACCAACTAGCAGAACATAATGACTTGAAATCATCTCAGTCGTTATGGATTGATTATATACACAGACAGTAACACAAAAGACTTTTTGCCATTCAGTTTTTTAAACTTGAAACTGCATTTTCCCCTTGCTAAAAAATTTGCATATTTTCTCAGAGCTTGTTTCTTTCTCACAATAAACAATGCATAGCCCTCCTGCCAAAAAAGTCCAAATGCTAAACAGTTGCTATAATAGTCATTATAACAGCACTTTGAGCTGTGTGTTTTAAATTATAATTATTTTTTCAAAAGATTTCTATGTGGTCTTGATTGCTATAATTATGATTCTATAACAGTAAACGTATGAAAAAATTCACATTAACATAATGCTCCACATAAATGAGTTTCCTTAATTGAGCTTCATTTAAATGAGTGGTGTTCTTTGTATTTGTATTTTATTTGCTAATGTAAAAACTACCCAGAATTCATTTAGTTTAGACGAAGTCATTTAATTATAGGTAAAATGCAGATGCATAAATGAGAATGTGTACACAATGCGGGCTTCATACAGAGATGCTATTGGAATGAGTCCATTTTAGAAATAATAATTTCCTTTAATCATGCTTCTCGTGGGTCTGTCCTGCTTTCGTGAGGGCAGGATGTCTAGAAAACAGAGGGAAAGAGCAAGGGAGAAGGAGTCAGAGTGACCGTGATCATTGTATGGGCCAGATCATGCCCTGGTGATATTTCTATTCATGGAAGAGAAGTCATCCACTATCTCCACAGCATCATATGCCTCCTGTCTCTGTATCCCATGGATGGGGGGATACTCAAGGTGGGAGGGTGAGCAGCAGGATCCAGGAAATGCACATTGTCCCCTACTAATCCTGTGAGGAATCTGCAGAGAAGTTAGCACAGCCACAAGCAGGTATTCTCACCCACAGTAAAGGGGGTGAGAAGCCTTGTGCCTTTGCACTGAGGCCTGCTATGGGGTAGCAAAGGAATACATGCACTGAGCTATGCTGGCTCCATCAATAGCACTGGTCTTCCTGGAAGGGGCAGGAGTGGAACTATGGCTCTGTTTCCTTGCCACCTTGGCCAGCACTGACCTAGAAGAGTACAGCTGGCACTGCAATGTGCATTTCCCAGGCAGAACTTTTCCTGGGGACTCTCAGTAGTTCAGTTAATTCACAAACTGGTTAAGGTTAGAACTGATTGGAAAGAAGCTTAAGAAAACAGGTAAGGGAAAACAGAATGGGGATTAAGTGACATGACAGGGAGGAGACTGCAGGATTCTGGCTGCAGTGCAGTCCCACCCCCACCCCCCTTTCCTAATTAGTCCTGAAGTTGCTTTGGAACCACATTAAGAGGCAGAATGTTGCCAGAAGCTGTGGTGGAGACACTCCAAGGCAGCTTGGAACCAAAATCTCCACCAGCCATTGTAGAGTCCTCCAGTAGATCCCTAATACATGGAGGAGGGGACCCACTTGACACCCAGCTCTCACCTGTGGCTCCAAGTAGCTGTCAGCATGCGACAGCGGCCACACCCCGGAGACCGTCTCGACTGGCGGGCTAAACCAGGTGAGGGTAGCCGATGAGTATGAGACTCTCAGTGAGTTAGGGCCTGTCTACCCATTGCATGCGAAGGCTGGATCCGGCTGACTGAGGCAACCTGGTTCAACCTGGTTTAATGGTCAGGAAGGCGGTGACAGCAAGCGTTGTGGAACGCTTAAGAGCATGACAAGACACGTAGGCGTCCTGGTCATCCACTGCGCCCTGTCCTATCTCCAGCCGTCTCGACTTCTGTCCTGCCACTGGATACAGATAGGAACTGGGAAGAGAGAGTGAGGTTGACGTCGCGCAACTCTCCCTCACTTTAATCCAATTCACGCGCAAGTCTCGACATCACATCATATCATATAAAAATAGAATGAGTTGTTGAGGTCTTCATCGATAACAATGGACAAACATCAATACATGGAGGCCAAACCACCCGGCTTGTTCTATGGGGCAAACTACCTCATTGTACATTGTGTATACACACACACACACTCCCTTGATGTAATGCTTTGGGGGGAAAAAAGCCACAAGTTGCATTCTCTACTTGTGTAAATCCATTACGTTTTCCTCCCGCGTATCCTAGGAGGTGGTGATCTGTCTCCTTATATTTAAAGGAAACAAGGTTGCCTCTTCAGCTACAGTCATGCATACAATATATGTGAGGGTCCAGTCAATCTATGATGTTGAATGGCGATATCGGAGGTTCACGTTTCTCTGCTGAGAACTTTCGCAGGGCAAAGAGGAACGTTGCAGTTTTAGGTCTAAAGCTGTCAGAAATCTCAGCATAAAGTTACAATTTATATTCATGGCAAAAACCTTTTAAATGTTCTCTAATTAAAATGAAATGGCTTTTAGAGAAAAGAAGTAAAAACAAAATCAGAGGATTTGTCTGCCGGCTACAGTCAGCAGAAACACAGTAACGCAGGGGAACGGCCACCACTGTAATTCGAAAACAAATACAAATTTAGAAACAAATCACTGAAAATATGAGTCCTGCGGACCAGATAGCAACTGTTTTGCCTAATATTAGAGAAGATGTGCTTCCAAAACATCACACTTCTGGGGGCTCAGTAGGATTTTATAATAATATTTTATACTCCATCATCAATAGAGTGGCCCCTTGGCATTCTCTTCCAGAATTTCCCCATCATAAATCACATTGGCTTACTGACTATTTGCAACCAATGAAGTGAAAAGAGATGGCTGAAGTTGCCAGTAGAGGAGGTTTCACATTGATGACCAATTATGACATGAAGATCTTTTGCCATGGCTTAGCAAAGAAGAGGTTCTTTGCCTCCCCACAGCATCTGCGAAATCTTGAGCACCAGAGTTATTCCATGTACTCATTAACTGCTGAATCCATGCTATCTCTCACAGGAGCTGATAAGAGTACCTTCTATTGGAAAGAAACTGCCTTTTATTTTACAAAGAAAATTGTTCAGATTAGAACTGAATGAGGGCCCTGTCCCCCCATTTCACACTAGCTCATAGCGCAGACTATAGCAGCACAGGAACATGCTGCAGTATCTTAAAGGATCCTTGCTCCCTTACATTGATGAGCAGGGCACAATCTAGCCCAGGGATGGCCAACCTGTGGCTCCGGAGCCACATGCGGCTCTTCAGAAGTTAATATGCGGCTCTTTGTATAGGCATAGACTCCGGGGCTGGAGCTACAGGTGCGAACTTTCCAATGTGCCGGGGGGTGCTCACTGCTCAACCCCTGGCTCTGCCACAGGCCCTGCCCCCACTCCATCCCTTCCCGCCCCCTCTCCTGAGCCTGCAGTACCCTTGCTCTTCCCCCTACCCCTCCAGGGCCTCCTGCATGCCACAGTTGATCGGGAGGTGGGGGAGGAAGCAGGAGGCACTGATCGAAGGGGCTGCCAGTGGGTGGGAGCTGATGGGGGGCTGCTGACATATTACTGTGGCTCTTTGGCAATGTACATTGGTAAATTCTCAGGCTCAGGTTGGCCACCCCTGATCTAGCCCTTCATGACGATTTGAATGGAAGGGGAAATGCTGGATTTCAAACACATTCATACATTTGGTGAAAGGAGACGCCGTCTGATAATGTAATTTTGCACTGGTGTTGATAAACAGCCATCAAAATACTACAACTAGTAATTTGTTATTTATAACTGTACAGTATAGAGGAAAATATTGGATTTCCCTTTACCACATACAGCTAAGTAATAAGCATAGGACTGGGTTTGAAACCACTCCTGCAGGGAATGGCAATGGCCACACATTCTTTTTCCTGATGTTACAGCATACCTGTAAAAACGTGTACCTGGCACAAGCCACAGACAGATGCAGGCATGTCTACTGCATGTCAGAATTGGAGCTCTAAAATAACCTGACAAATGATTGCCATTAAAGAGTCAGCATTTGCCAATAGTTACCACACAGTGGTATCTGAGCTATAGGAGATAGCTGAAATAATTGTGTGGTGAAAAACTGGCAAATATCAGCCTTTTATGGCTTCCTCTGTATCTAGTACATTAAAGCAATTCTTATGTGAAACAAGACTGGCACTTGTCCATAACTTAATTTTCCCTGGAATTATGTGTGTTCAATTATAAGACATGGGATAGTTAGGTAAACTTCATATAGTTTTCTCTGCATATACTTACACCTTGTTAGGGGACACCTTACATTTTCAAATATGATCATACCATACCTCCTATCCAGGAAAGAAAACCCAGAATGGTTCTACAGTAAGCTTAGCCTGTTTTTTTTTTTCTGTATGAATTTAAATTGTATTCCTTGTTTCATTCTTTCCTTGGCAATATTTAGAAAAAGCAGCACTGAAGCATTTGTTTAGAAAAACAATCAGTCATTATAAAGAATTAGGTGATCTTTGCTAATATATTCTTAAAGGTATGCAGAGCACATATGAGTAAATGGACCTGGACATCTTCAGGTCCCACTGGCTTTAATAAGAATTTTGTCATTGGCTATAACTGGATCAGAATTTGGCCCTTAATCACCAGTACTGTACATTTTTCACATCTGATCAGCCAAAAATCAGATACATTAGAATCCACTGTGATAAGCAGAGATGGGTGAACTGGTTTGGATTAAAAAAAAAAAAAAAAAGCCCTAAATTTTCCAACCAAACCAAACCTTGAAAAAATTCTACCCTTTCCGTTAACTCACCTAGACTGGAAACAAAACTGCCAAAATATCCCAAGAGAAACTATTCTCACAACATGGGAGGGACCGTGATTTAGTGGATAGGGGATGAGACTGCAAAGCTAGAGGCCTTCATCTGTCTCCTAGCTCTGCCATTTACTCACTAAGTCACCTTGGACAGGTCATGTAAACTCTCTGCACCTCAGTTTCTCCACCAGTACAGTAGGGGATAATGATACTTACCCACATTTCTAAAGTTGTCTGAGGCCTATGGATGAGTGCTAAGTGCATTCTGTCCCACTGGATCAAAGGCAGGACATATCAAAAACCATATATGAGAACAAGTTCTCATGAGATTTCCATACCAGGTTTTCTGATAAAAGATAATTTGAGTAAGACTTTGATAGGCCGCTCATGAGCGTGTCTAAACCTCAGAACTTTTGAGATTCACCCAGCATTAACACAAAGTGATCATTTGCTTAGACGTAAGAATGGTTAAAATGCATATTTCAGCTGGGATCAATGCACTCATCTGTGTTACATATATGATTATTATTATCATCCAAAAAATGGTCATATTGAAGTTTATTATGTATTACTTAATTTCCATCTCTTATGTTTTATACAGCTGGATTGGCTTGGTTGCTGTTTAATAGTTTGATGTATCTATAGAGATATAATAACAATACTTCATATTTATATAGAACCTCTCATCACAGTGCTTCACAAAGGCACTCAGATACTTCAGTGATGGGTGCCACTACAACCCTACATAGACAAAGAAATAAGTATTATCTCTGTTTTAGAGCTAGAGAAATTGAGGCATAAAGAAGTTAATGTAATTTGGTAAAGATCATACAGTGAGTTAGTGGCATAGACAGGCATAGATTACAGGTCTCTTAATTCACATTCCCCTACTCTAGCCACAAGACACACTGCCTTCTCTTTCTTATATTCTCTTTGTTGATTAACTTCAGTCTAACATTATCATGTTTTAAGTACCTTTCCCCAGAAACAATAAAAACTCTAGCACTACTGGAACGATAGGTTGAATTTAAAATGCTAAACTTTGACACAGCTCAATGTCCATTTTCTCATTAGGTTTCAATGTTAAATTCATTTCCTTTCACAAGAAAAGAACAGTTTTAAAAATTGTATTAATACTACATTCTCACAATATCTACAAGTAGTTAAATGAAGAAATACTTGCAAATCACCTGATTTGGTACTTGATCCTCTCCCACTGAACTCAATGGGAGCTTTAACATTGATTTCAATGAGGGCAGGATCAAGTCCTTATTTGGGAAGTTCCATAGAAAGCTTGCCAGCCTCCAAGGGAAAATCAAACAAGCAGATCACTAAGGCCCACAGGTCAGCTAAAAGGTCAAATCCCAATTTCAGGCTAAATGGCAAAAGCATTTAAAAACTGCATCATGAAAAATACCATTCTGTTGATTGATGGGATAAATAGGAACCCTTAGGCAGGAATTTAAAGTATAGCAGGTACAGTTAAAGAAAATAAATTTGCAACATTACAGTCTGTCTATAATCACTTGCTCATTTTATTAAAATAGATAGTATATAAGGTAATTTTTAATTCAATAAACTATATATGCATTCATCCAATTCATTGGCAGTTCAAAATGAGTTCAATTTTGATGTTTGTTTTCTTTACTCAATCTTAAATATCTAAGTACCAGATTCTTCAGTCTTTACTCAGAATTTGGACCTAAATTAACTACAAATGTTGTTCTTTAATCCAATATTCTTTGTCTAAAAGCAACATTGTTAAGCAGAGTAGACAGTAATTATCCATTGACTCTACCTGGTATTTATAGAGATCTTTTTATGTACTCCTCATTTTATTTAGAATACAGCTGAAACCAGGCACAGTACACATGGTAAATATAGACTTACTCCCTAAATAAGAAAGCAGAAACATTGGTGTGATTTTTGGCAAATAATTCTAATCCTATCAAATTTATTCTCTGAATTTATCCTTATTATGTCTAGTTTGTATGATGATTGTGACATATTTAATATTTTTTCTTTTTACAGAAAGCTTATTAACTGAAAGTCCTGTCCTCTGAAATAGTAAGAATAATATTAGCACCTAGTACATAGTATACTTAACACTTTTCATCTATAATTCTCAATAGGGAGTCACATCTCAGGAATCTGATGAAAGATATGCTAAAATGTAAGACCCTAGTATTTAAACAACATGATTTATCACCCAGCATCTGTCAGTTACTCAGCCAGCATTTAAAATCAAAATTCATATTCTGAAAAGGTAAAAGATGCTGCTTTTTTATTTATTTATTGCAAAATATTCTTCCAATGGTGCAAGCTTTTAAATGCAAAAAGGGCCACTTATTTTTTAGGAAAAGCTGGATGTTTTGTACTTTTTCCTTTATTAGTCACACTGTGCTGTTGAGACAATCTTTTCTGAACTGGGTTGACTCTAAAAGAGTTTAAATTACTGAACTACAGACAAGTCTCATCTTGCTTTTTGAGTAACAAGAAAATTACAAAGAACTATGTCTCATCATATTCTGATCGATTCTTGATAGTGTTCCAGGTACTCCTGAGAAATGTAAAGCTGTTTCCCACCTTACAGAAAGATGCTTCCTTAAATAAGTGTCATTAAGGATTAGAAAACACTTTGGAACCAGAAATCAAAACACTTATAGTAGACTAACATCCTCAGATATTTCACCGTTGGTTTTTTTTTAAAAGGTAGTGGAATAATGTTATATAATTATGTTTAACTTTTACAGACTCCTGGTTTGGAATCTCTAATCACAAAGACTTCCAGCCTTCTGTGTTGTGTGTCATTCTTCAATTCTTCCTGAGTCCTGATTTTGCATTTCTAATGAAGCTGAACTGACAAAGCGTGAAAGTGGTCTAAAGGGGAAAAACAAAGAAAGCAACCCTGTTTTCACTGTGCCAAGATTAATCAATATTCCAGAAGCTCAGCTTCCCCCCCCACCCCCTTCAGTTGTGTTTTTTATTTTTTTCCAGAGTTGGATTAATAGTCTCCTCCCCTTTTCTTAAATTGCAGTGATAGTAAGTTGCAGTATCCGGAGCACATGCATATTGTCAGTCTTCTCCTTCTCTTGCTCACTGAATGTTTCATCTTTTTTGTACCTACTGGGAAATTTACCTTGTTGCTTGCCTTTTGTGCTGGGAACATTGCAGAATTTGAAAAGGTGAGCTTGTTTACTTTATTGGTGTTTTTTGCTTTTCATTCTCTTCCTTTGTAAAATACTTTTCTAGGTCATTTGATATAATGATGCTTTGGGGGTATACTGAATGTTCTTTCTTGATCTTAATCTTACTTATAAAGCACAGATTGGGGTGATATTGTGTTAAATGGGGGGAAAGGGGGTTGGGTGAATCTATAAGCTTGTTACAAAATACTCCAAACTAATTTTCCTAAGAAAAATCTTTCAAACACACAGCAGTCATGCCTCCAAGATCAAAAATACCATACACAATAAATTTAGCTCAGCCTAAGAACTTTTCCCCTACTCTGCAGCCAATTAAGAAAAGACTAATTAACTATTATAGCTTTTTCCAATTTAAAATATACATTTGTTAAAAAAAAAAAAAGGAGAGAGGGGAGACAGGAAAGGGGGAATGGGAAATGTGTGTGTATAGACAATCTTGTTAAAAAATATATTACAATGTATTAAAATGCAGGGAGAACAGTATATTAACATATTAGTTTTAAATATATATTTAACTTCAAAAGCAAGACCAAATCCCATCAAAAACATTTTCTTGCCTTTTTAAATAACATGATAGCCCCTTCAATCATCCTTCTTCTAAAATCTGAACTTTCTAAATGCTTTCTGCAAAGCTCATTAGGCAATCGATGTAGCAGGGCAGAAAGACATAAATGATCTATATAATTGAGAATGGATTTCAGTGGTGCAGCCAGCTATATCCATTCATGAATTTGTGACCCTACCAGAGAAATACTGGAATAGATAGCAGGCATAGTTGTGTTATCCAACATTATGGAAAAGCAGATTCCCACTTTGAAATTAATTTATTCTGTAATTAAATCTGTACAAAACTATTTTGCAAATAGTCAAAAAAGTTACAGTGTGTTTGAAATGAAAAGTAGATTATCTTGCGAACATGTCCCAACTATTTTAATGAAAGCTTTAAAAAAAAAATCTTAAAGCCAAATCTGTAGTGTGATTTTTATCAGATCATATCAATGCTTTGCCAGTCAATGCAAAGCATTATCTTGTAGTGTGAACTTGTAATAAACATGAAGTAACAAGCAAACTGGGTTACATCTTCTGATGTTTTACAGATGTGTTCAGAGTAGCTTACACACTTCAAAGATGAATGTTACTATCAAAGACATACCTCCTGAGTAGTAAGTAAAGAGAGAAACTATTCCTGCTGTGTTTTGCAATATAACAGGAGAGAAATCAATGCAGGACAAAGCATTAAAATTATCTAGAAACATCTGAAATACATAATATTCTGAATGCTATGATTTAAAAAGATATTATTTATCAGAAGTTTCATTGGAAAGGTGGGATAGGCAGATTCTGTTCAGATAAATGTGTGCCTGCTAAATACATGAAAATGAGGCTTGATCAATAGTTATAGATATACAGCAGCTGATTCTCCTGTGACATCCATTTTATATTATTGTAACTCCATTGACTGCAGTGAAGTTACTCCCCATTTATGCCAGCGTGAAAGAAGAATCAGGCCCATTCCCTGCAGATGCAGAAATACAGATCTGAACAAAATCTGTATTTTCAAATCAGGGTTCCACCAAACGTTGCACTTATTTACCACATACTGCAATCAATTAATTAATCTAAATAATCCAAGTCTGATTGTTATATGATGAGTATTTGCCTGCATGTGCAGATATGACTAATCATTCCTCTGAAGTTTAACTTGTTGTGACATTTGACATATCTTGTCTTCTAGCTTCCTCCTGCACTTCCCAAGGAAGAAGGTCTTCTGTCTTTCTGGGGAGATTTTAACAGCAGTAAATTATAAAAGAAGAAATCACTTTTCAAAATATAGATGACTAAAAGTAACGGAGAAGATCCAAGATCTGGAAATAGGATGGAGCGCTTTCAGCAAGGAGTACGGAAACGTACACTCCTGGCAAAAAAGAAGGTGCAGAGCATAACTAAGGATGATGTTAAAGGTTACCTAGTGAGGAATGCCTTTGTGCTCTTCACCGTCACTGGTGTCATTGTTGGTGAGTAATTTGATCAATAGGGATATTCTGTTTCTCCATTGCATTTGACAGCCTTAGAAAATGTCACTTGGCCTCAGCAATTAGCATTCTGAAAGAGATCCCAAATTCTTCTCCACTGATAATAACTTGCTGGCTTGGAGCATTTTTGGCTATGAAAGTGTATGTTGAAGTTTTGGAGAAAGTATAATTTTAGTTATTCTAGTGTTCAAAGAGGTGAATCATTTCGGTGAAGGACATTAATTCAGCTGTTTTATTAATTCCTCTGTTTAAGAATCAACTGTACTATAACAGAATCAAAAGGACTGAATAATCAAACAAAATCTGTTTCTGCCAAAAAGCAGTTGCAATACAATGCCCCAGAATGTCACTTTCCACTAACCCATACAATTAACATGTTGAAATGAGAAACAGAAGTCCCCAATATTAATTATAGGGTCATTTGCTTCTCAGACAAGCCAAATATCAGAGATCAGAACCCAGAGTCTTAACCTTTTGTGTTTTCCCTTGACGAATATAAAATAAAACACAAACCTAAATCCAAGGTCATGCTTTCTCAATTACTCTTATTCTTACACTTGCATCTTTCAGATATAATCTGAGAGGCAATAAGAGTTCTACCTGCTCAAGGTGCCTGATTAGACATTGTTTTTATACATGGTGGAAATTCAGTAGATCAAATAGCATGCTCAAACTTTTCAGCTTCCATTGACTTCAATCGGAGGGAGTCTGGCCCGCAAAATGAGCATTGCTGGATTTAGAATGTGCCAAAATTTAAAAATCTTTTAAAATATTTTTAGCTACATAAAAGATTGATTTGATGGAAAGACTTTTTATCTGAAGACAATGAATTTTCACCAAAAAGTGTTCCATATAGAAATATTTTATCATTATTCATAATTGTTATTTTTCTTAACTGGAACTTCGCTATCTAAACAATATCATCTTGCACTGAATAAAACAATTCCTTCTATTATGGAGCAAGTAGATTTTGGTTATATAATAAAAAAAAATTGTGATCAGATTAATTTCAAGCCTAAACATATTAACCCGCTCACCCACATGCCAAATTTTAGAGTTTACAAGTGAGGCCAAATCCTGCTTGGGTGAGCAGTCCCATTAATACCTTGTAGAAACTGCTGTAATGATGCTTTCTTATGTGGATTTGATTGCTTCATTTCCTAAGCTTCCTTAGGAATCAGACATCATTGTTGCTTTTACAGTTCCTCATATCTGTAGGATTATTTGTAAGAAGTCCCATTTTATTGGTGGTCTTTTGCTGACAGAAAATGCAGTCTGGGGGCCAAATACAGTACCTACTTTATATCCCTAACAGAAATAGCACCTTTTCGCTTTTTATTAACAGTAATTGGTTAACAGTGTTTTGATTCCTAAGTAAGAATTTGCCACAGTCAACAAAAAATGAATATCAGTAACGTAAAACATAAAGTGTTTTTAACTGGTTGTCCACTAAGGAAGGTGCATTATAGGATCTGAAGTTAAAAATATGCTCTAATTCAAAAGCAATCTAATTCTTAGACTGTAATCTGCTCACAGCAGGGTATATCATTAAGTCTACACTGAGGCACTAGCAATTCTCCCAGCATTGGTCTAGCACTGGTAGAGTTCCCCCAGCACTAGCAATGGTGGGAACATTAATATAGGCTCTCATGTTCACTAGCGCATCCACCATTGCTAGCACTGGTGGAGCAGCAGTGATGCTTGAACTGTTGAAAATTCCCAGTGTAGAAAAGGCCATTGTGACAAATTCTGACTACTCATACACTGGTATATCTGGAGTACCTCTCACTCCAGCACCTTCAGAAGAGTTACTCTGGATACACTAGTGCAATGGAGAGCAGAATTTGCCTATGTTTGTAAAATGATGTGTAAACTTACAGTATATGCACAAATAAAGGGAAGGCATATCTATGGCTCTCAAAAAAGCAACTTCACACTTTAGTAGTTATAAATAAGTAGACCTCCTGTTACTGGTATGCTGAGGTAGAAATATATATTAATAGGGGACTGGATGGCTTAACAGTATGAACACCTCTAAATTGTCACTCTGAATCAGGTTGGTAACGACTAAATTTTGTTACCATCTCTCAGTTGTTTGGCAATCTACATAAAATCAGATGGTGGGCTTGGTCTAGTTCCTAGTGGACAGTAGTCCACATCACAAAACTAATCACCATTAGCACGAATTGACAACCTTGTTGGCTGTCTCAGTAAAAGGACCAGGGTTTGAATGAACATGAAAACTGAACTGTGTTTTTGTGCCATGGCAGGGTTGAAACATCACCAAGGGGTAGCAGGCAGGGCACATTTGAGGAAGCTTTCATTGCTGACAGCCCAGGCTCTAACAATTAGATAAATAAACCAAGGACTTTAGTTTCCAGGGCTGTCAGTACAGTAGCTTTCAAAAGGACTCAATTCACTAATAGTAAAATCAAACGTTACGTACCAACACTTTCCTGCAGGCCATTTTGTCAAGGTGAGAAAGCAGGTTTAATATGGCACTTCCCACTTCATTTGTTAAGCAGGACTGATTCTGGTAGAGATTAAATTTGTAGGATCATAGGTCTTAGCCCACAGTTTCAGGACCATAGTTTCAAATGGGCATCTGAGTTCATGTAACAATTGTTATGAATGCATAGATACATATTTGCTCATAGAAAGTGAATACATATTTATATGATTTGTGCACATATATTTTGTTGACTTAACTGACATTACCTAGCACTCACCTATAAGCAAGAGCATAGTGCACAGGGAAATAGCATCATGATCCTCACAAGATAAGGGGAAGTGTATCTATTACCTCTAACTTCAGGTGCTACTGCAATGAAAATTGAAGAGAATGAACAGAACTGGTGAAAAAGGATGAGTGTATACATGCTATTGCAAAGCATGAAACATGAGAGAAGGCAATGCAAAGTGCCAATTATCTTTGAGGGGGAAGCACAGAATCAATTGCCCTAGGGTACAGATAAAAGGCTTCCGTGGCTGCTGCAATAAAAACAATTAAAGTAAAAAAATAAAGCTATTGATATGGAGATGTCAGAAGTTTCTCCAGAGCTAAAGCTGAGACTAGCTTCTATAATATGCCTGGTTTTGGCACCTTTTCTGAAACCTTCAAGAAAGTTCTTTTTGGTGTCAAATGTATGGTCTCTGGCTCATTATTACTATTATTATATTTTTATAAAATTGGAGCTGATTTCAAACAAGCTATCTTCGAGAAATATGATGTGGAAAAAATAGGTCATTCTAAAGTTTTGAAAACTTCTGTAAGTTTTTTTGTCTGCAAAATGAGTTGTCTAGAAACTTTAAATGAGCTTTTCAGTGAATCTTGGCAAGATCTAGGGTACAGGACCTATTCTGAGATGGAGAAAGGCATATTTGGGGAGTTGTTCACTAGTGAATTGAGTATGACAAAATGATCAATAGTACTTCTAAGGTGTGCTGCAGGTCCTGATGGCTTTTGGAAAGTTTGCAGGAGGTCTTACAGACTTTGAAATGTTCTCCAAAAGCTTTGGCATAATCTCAATGGCTGTTCCATTCCCCCATGCTTCCCTCCTTGTATAGTCTCTCCTGATTCCTGTTGCCTACCACCCAGTTTTCAAAACTCCACAGGAGTCCAGATTTTTTCCAGAAGAACTCTGAAACTCCACAGGAACTCCAGTGGAGTTTGGTGGCTACCCAAGGGAAAAGCTTAAGTCACACAGAGTTTATGAGTAGAACTCTTGTGAAGCTGGTCACAGGGGAGCACTACTAAAACTGAGAAGTCCAGTGGTGCTAAAGAAGAATGGGGAGTACATAAGATAAGCAATAGTTCCTGCATATTTTGTGAGGTGATCATGACCCTAATGAACTCTCTAGCTAAAATCTTTTCACAGTGCCCAGTCTAACTAATCTAGTTGTGCACTGGGACACTCCATTGGGGAAAGGGAAGGAATCCATTCCCCAGTCCATGGAGTGAAAACGGTGCTGCTTTGTTACTGCTAATTAAGCCTAATGGCTGGCATAGGTGAAGGACCAGAGCATGTGCACAGCAGAAGATTCTCCTGCCTCACCCCACAAAAGAGTAGAACTCTGAGCCATACAGGTGATGTGCACCCCAGCATGGTGTACCCAAATTTTACCTCCCTGGTGTGGTGAAACTGCTCCTCTTCTGCTGTTCAAGGGCCCTCTCTAGCCCGAGAAGAGGGATATAATTTCCCCCATGTAAGATGCACATGACCCCAATATACACTTTGTAAATGCACATGGCCACAGTGCCTGAGGTAGGGAGCTTAAAATTCACATGGGACCAAGACATCAGGCTACGATAGTAAGGAACCACACCAAGGTGTGGTTTTAGGTGAGCAGGCATGAGCACATCACATAGGGTATAAAGGGTTCACCTGGAAGCGAGCAAAAGGGACAGAGACACATAAGAAGACACGTAAGAACCTGCACAGTTCACAAGCTCCTGCACAGTTCACTGACTCCTCTCACTGAATAATTCCAAACTTTTCAAAAATGCCTCAAGCATATTCCCAGACAAACACTGAAATTGGAGTTAAGATTGAAAAAAAATCACTATGGGAAAAAAATGTAAAAGATCACTTTAATTTTCTTACAACAGAACAAAACCTGAAAGTTCAAATGTACCAAGTTTTCTTTATCAGTTACTACTTCTTACAATACTACCAGACCTTTAATTTTACAGTTACTACACACTCTCATATTTTGAAACTAAACAGAATCCAAAAATTCAAATGACTACTATTTTATTTAAAGCCACATGCAGTACAGAGGAATCACATACTTGGTCAATTTGGGAATCAAAATGTACATATTGGGGACAGATCAACCAAGGTACAAGTGCTTTTAGATAAATAACTATATGTACAAACTTCCTATGCTCCAAACTCTGGAACTATCATAGGGTAGAATAGTGCTGAAAAATACCATTTTGGAGCAGTCATAAAATCTATGTGCAGAAGTACACATTTACTGCACTCTACATACAAATTGTACTAATATCATAACTTTTTCTAAATAGATATCAGAGACCTTCTAAAAACTCATTCTAAGTTGTTTAAAGCTGATTTAAGACTACTTCTTACAGACTAGATTTGAAGGCTATGTTACATGGAATGTGAAAAGTTGGCATGAGCACAGCATTAAAGATGTTTGTGTGGCTTTAACTATGATTTCAATAAGAAATTCTCTATGTGAAAAGATAACAGGACAGGGCAAAGGCTCTATGAAAAAAAATATGTTACAATAGATAGAATGGGTGACCTGAACTTTGTCTGAAGGTCGTCTTATGGGCTGTATATTTTCATGACACCCAGCATATGTCTAAAGGGGATTAAAAACACTATTTTAGCTGGAGCTATTGTAAAAACTATTGTTAAGGTTGCCTGACCCTTTCTAATCTATGATTCAGTTGCTTACAAATTTCTGAAACTTTCATCTTTCAGGCTGAAATTTTCACTATCATTTCCTTAACATAACCTGGAATCTAAAAGATTATATTAATATTTAAACCATATTTCAGGGTAATTCCAAAGACACCATGATATGGCAGATTAAGTAACATTTTATATGTAGCTATTATGTTTACAGATGAACTGTGAGGGAAAGTATTTTGGAAAGTAAATAAAGGGCTCCTGGTTTTAAGGATTTTAGTATGAATCATGAAAAAAAGGAACAAGAAAATTGTTAGATTTCTGTGTCTATCTGGTATATCCTTGGCTACATAAGGTAGGCTGAGTGACAGCCAGTGATAGGTAACTAAGACTAAAAAGACATCCAAAATAATTGCATTTTGAGGAATTTTTTGAAAGAGGTGATTTGGGGCAAAGGAAGAGGTGATAGTTCTAGGTGAAAAGTACACCTGGAAAGAGGAGCAGGGTTGTAAGTAGGAGAAGAGACAAAGGGAATTGGAGGTAGTTCAAACAATTAACATTAAACCTTCATGTATAGAAGAAGTAGGTGTGTTTTCTATGAATTTTCTTATTTGTTTGTTTTTTACAAATCTGGAGATTGGCTATTGGGATGGGTTCTAGGTCATAAATAGAAATCAGTCAGATGGTCTTATTCTTACTAGACATTGGCATGGCTTCCACATTTCTTTGCAAATTGGCAGAACTGACACAATGTTTGTTCAAGAAAGGTGTAAGATTGAATAAGAGATGTGTTGTGCATCCTGGTTGATCTACCTTAGGTGAAATACTGTATACAGAGAAGGTTACATGTGTCTACTTATACCCCTAACTGCGTCTAGTTCATTATAGCCGTTCCTCAATTTCATGAGGACCAACTTTACAAACAAAACAAAAAATGCCACACACCTGTCTGGGTATCAATCTATCAAGACTCTACTTAATCAGATATTATTGGAAGTACCGAAAAGGCAACTCACAGATGACACTGTCTAGTGCACAGATTTTGGCGTTTCTTACAATTATTTTCACCTAGCCTTTTTTGCCATTAGTGTAGTCTTTAGGATAAGTGAGTTGTAGCCCTTTCTGAAAAACGTTTAACAGACCAGGAGATTTATTTGTAGATGCCATATCTGCAGGTGATGTGAATATACATTCATTAATCCTGTATGCAACAGGATTACAGGATCATGATTCATGGACCACCCTTCCTAGAGGTGTGATCCTTCAAGAGGTTGAGCACCAAAGAGAATGTTGGGAAGATACAGATGAGAGACTCTGAGGCTGAAATGTTAACAGAAGTGCTGTAACAAATCGATACATTAAACAGACTGCACTCTCAGTAATACTGGACAGTAGTCATCCAAGAATTGTTAAGAAATTTAAGAATGAAGTGGCTTAGCAAATATATGCAACTTATTAAAAATCAGCTAGTATACCAGAGAGCTAGAGGGTTGCAAGTGTTGTACAGGAACCTATCTATCTTTTAATAAGTTGCTAGAGGTGATCGTGTGAATTACAGATCAGAAAGTCTTACTTCAATACCAGGAGATATGATTGCAATGATCATTAAAAATTATAAAAACACTTAAATAAGCATGATATAATAGGGACAAACTAGCCTGACTTTTGTGACAGGAAATCCTTGCTCTAACCTACTCAGATTGTTTGTGTGTGTGAAGAAATGTTGGCTAAAAGAGAACTTGGAAATATAATTGAACTGGATTTTCAAATCTCCTTTGACAATGTCCCTCACAAGAGTCTATGTTGCATGAAATGAAACATCTTTACTCCCCTAGTGTTTACAGGCATAAAATACTTTTGGCACAAGCAGAGTTTGATTCAACAAACATTTCTTTAGCACTGTGACAGACACCTCAGTTACACAATTAGACTACCCAAGTACTAGATTTCATACATTAATGACGGGTGGTCATTGCAGGAATCAGGAGTTATGATAGGTCTCTACAGAGATCATGTATTCTGGATGTTAGAGCAAACAGTTTCAGGAACTAATGAAAATAATGAGCATATTATTTATAAATGGGATTGTGACATGGTGCTTATGACTCCCTCCCAATAGAGTTAGAGGGAATGAGTGATAGGAGTTAGAGTATGATATGAAGCTTGATGTCATATGAAGTATGATATGAAGCTAAAGCAATATTGGAACTACTAGCAATTATCTTTGAGATAATTGAGGATTGGAGAAGGGCAAACAGTATAAAACATAGTACTTATCTTTAAAAAGTGGAACAAAGAGGACCTAGGGACTGGTCATCTAACTTTGATATCTAGAAAGATACTGGCATAAATTATTAAATAATCATTTTATAGGCACCTAGATGATAATAAGGTTATAAGTAATAGCCAACATGGATTTGTCAAGGACCAATCTAGATTTCCTTCTTTGACAGAGTTACTGGCCTCATGAATTGGGGAAAGCTGTAAACGTGATATGTCTTGATTTTAGTAAGGCTTTTGACACAGTCCCTCTTGACATTCTCATAAGAAAAATAGGGAAATGTGGTTTAAATTACCATAAAGTGGGTTAAAAACTGGTTCAAAAAAGTAGTTATCAGTTGTCAAACTGGGAGAATGTATCTAGTGGGATCCCACACAGGTCTGTTCTAGTTCCAGTACCATCCAATGATACAATATTTTAATTAATGATTTGGACCTGGAGTGGAGAGTGTTCTTTAAAAAATTGCAGATAAGAGGGATTAGTAGCACTTTGGAGGACAGGAATAGAATTCAAAATAATCTTGACAAATTGGTCTGAAATCAACAAGATTAAATTCAATAAAGACAAGTGCAAAGTACTACACTTAGGAAGGAAAAATCAAATCCACAACTACAAAGTGGGGCATAATTGGCTAAGTGGTAATACTACTGAAAAGGATCCAGAGATTATAGTGCATCACAAATTGAATGAAACTCAACAATGTGATACAGTTGTAAAAAAGGCAAATACAATTCTGGGGTTTGTTGAGAAGCGTCATATGAAAGACATGGTAGGTAAGTGTCCCACTCTATCTTGAAGTAGTGAGGCCCTCGGCCAGAGTACTGAATTCAGTTCTGGGTACCACACTTTAAGAAAGATGCAACAAACTAGAGAGAATCCAGATGAGAACAATCAAAATTATAAAAGGTTTAGAAAAACTGACCTATGAGGAAAGATTGAAAAAGCTGGTCATGTTTAGTCTTGAGACAAGACAGCTGAAGGAGACCTGATAACAGTCTTCCAAAAGATTGGGCAAACACCTGTCAGGGATGGTCTAGGTTTACTTGGTCCGCCTCAGTGCCAGGTGCTAGATTTGGTGACTTCTCAAGGTTTCTTCTTGCTGTACATTTCTATGATTTTATGAAAGTGGGCACTTTCCACAAAGTATCATGCACAACTGTACATCCAAGAAGTCAAAGCTAATATGTACTGATTAGGTAAAACAGGTATAAGACAGAACCAAAACATGTGTATCTTTTGTGGGAAGGACTCCTACCTGTAGTTATGGATACGCTGTTCATACATTTAGACAAAATGATGTGGGATATTTTAAACACAAATACAAGACACTGTAAAATCTTACATAAGACTGTCTCTTAAATTAGATCGTTAACTCTTTAGGGAAAGGACAAAGTGTGTTCCTGGGTGTTCATACAATGCCTGGCTCTACGAGACCTGGATCCTAACTGTGGCCTTTGGATGCCTCACCAATATAAAGGAAAGATTATAATGGATGTGGATATTTTGAAATTATTGTACAGTAAATGGGAAAGAATCATAAACTGTTAGAGAATATGTCAACTTCCAATCCAGGGAGAACTGGAAAAGAGAGAAATGTAAAGTTAATAAAGAAACTCTGTAAACTGACCAGTATATTAAAATCAATATTCCATTCTGCTTAAGAGAGAATAACGTACTTATTTGTTGGAAGCCATTATTTTAGGGACCAAAAATATGAGCACTTGTCAAGAGGGTGCAGCAGGAGTAATATCCAGACAGAAAAGTATGTCAAGATAATTGTAAAAATTATAATAATAACAACTATAAAGTGGCTAAGGGACCTTAATTGTACATAAAACTTTGTAACACATATAATGGGATATAATCCATGAGCCAGATTCTGATCTTGCTTACACTAGTAGTGATCTGGTGTAATTCCAGTGACTTCAGTAGAATTATTTAGGATTTACATCAGCATAACTGACATTAAAAACTGTCCCTCTACTTCAAAACAGATTTTAAAAATAGGACAGTATTATTCTGCACTTCTAAATAACTTCCATCTGAGGATCTCAATGCATATTAATGAACTATATTTCATAGCAACCCTGAGAGTTCTGACAGAATTATTCAGTTCATCAAAATCAAAACATCCTGTGTAGATTATTTTACTTCAACAAAGTTCCAATGGAACTCTGCCTGCCAGGCAACTTTTGAAACATGTCTGGTTTCCTGCCAGCTTGCTTCTCAGTCCCAGAGCTTCCAGTGTCTACAGCATTGGGGCAGCCAGCCAGAAAACCTGCTCCAGAGTTGGGGTCCCAGGATCCATAGCTCAGAGGAAGCCAGACAAATGAACTACCCCTGAGTCAGGGACCCCAGGTCTTCTAGGGTCTGCAGTTCTGAGGAAGCCACCCAGGTGGACTGCCCTGGAGACACAGACTCCAGGACTTTCCTTTACACAGAGATTTTCAAAATTTTTAGTTTTCATTCCTAATTGGAACAAAATCAAATTTCAAAATATTGAAATCCCCTGTGAAATGGAGACAGGTTTCAGAGTGGTAGCCGTGTTAGTCTGTATCAGCAACAACAACGAGGAGTCCTTGTGGCACCTTAGAGACTAACACATTTATTTGGGCATGAGCTTTCATAGGCTAAAACCCACTTCATCAGATGCATGGAGTGGAAAATACAGTAGGAAGATATATATACGTAGTACATGAAAAAATGGGAATTACCACTACAAAAGTGAATTTTCCTCCTGCTAACAATAGCCCACTTTAATTGAATTGTCTCGTTAGAATTGGTAAGGCAACCCCCATCTTTTCATGTACTATGTGTATATATATATATCATCCTACTGTATTTTCCACTCCATACATCTGATGAAGTGGGTTTTAGCCCACAAAAGCTTATGCCCAAATAAATTTGTTAGTCTCTAAGGTGCCACAAGTACACCTCGTTGTTTTTTCTGTGAAATGGAATTACCTTCTCCACACAAGTCTACTGGCTAGGTACAGTAGTTACAGCATTATTATCCCAATTTCGCAGATGAGGAAACTGAGATACAAAGAAGTCATGTGACTCACAAGAAATCTGTGACAGTAACAGGAATGGAAGCCACATCTGATGATTCCCAATCCTATGCTTTAGCCACATGACCTCTTTCCTTGTAGTTCAAGTAAAGGAGAAATCAATGGTGAGAAACCAATGTAAGAAGGATTCATGGAAGAAGAGGGTTTTAAGGAGAAACTTGAAGAATGACAGAGAAAGCATTTGGTGGCTAAGAAGCAAGAGAGTATATAAGTTCTAGGTATATAGGGTACCATAAAAGAAGTACTGAAGCCAAAAAGTAAGGAGAGTGAGGTGGATGAGAGATCTGAGAGTAAACAATAATGTACAGCACAACTCAGTAGATAAGGAACATCTGAAGGTAGCAAAGGGTTGACAATGATTGTTTTTAAAATGTTTATACAGCTCTACCCCAATATAACATGACCCAATATAACACGAATTCGAATATAACGCAGTAATGCAGTGCTCCGGGGGGTGGGGCTGCGCACTCCAGTGGATCAAAGCAAGTTCAATATAACGCAGTTTCACCTATAATGCGGTAAGATTTTTTGGCTCCCAAGGACAGTGTTATATCGGGGTAGAGGTGTAGTTGCAGCTTGCAAGTAATTAGCCTTATCATGGCACTTGCAATATCACCCAATACAACTAGAATTGGCCAAAACATGAGTTCAGGTTCACAGGAAATTTTGCTATTTTAAAATTTCGTGAAAACCAAAATTCCAAAAAGATTTTGTTTCAGAAACACCAAGACATGGCGTTTCTGAAACTAAATTTGCTCCCAAGGACTCTGACAGCCACTGAGTGAAATTGATGTCCTTGATAGTTTCACTCAGCAGCTGCCTGGAGCTCCCAGGGTCTGTGGCTCTGGGGAAACCTTGACATGTGAGCTGCCCCGGACTAAAGACAGTAGGGCTTCCAGACTCCCAGGCCAGCTGGCAGCCTGAATCATCAGTAAGCCTGAGGGTCTTAGGCAGTCCATATGGCAGGGCTGCCTCAGAGCCACAGATCCAGGAATAGAAAGAATGAAATTTTGATAATTTGAGATCATCCATTTGATATTAGGGAAGATTTCAAATATATGTATATGTTATAAGAAAGCATCCAGGTGATTCTGGGAGCACAGAAATGCAGAAGGTCAAACAGTATTAAGAGTAGAAGTGTTGGGGTTGGTGGTGTTTGTTTTGGTTTATTTATTGTGGGAAGAGTCTCCGATCAAATCAGGAATTAAAGGTCATATCTGTGATAGCTGATGTCCCACCAGATAGTTTCATTTTTTGGAACCTGAGCCTCTAATGATTTTTATGCCCTCATCATGGAGGAATCTGCAAAAGATGAGACATGCTCTTGATCTCAGATGAGACATGCTCACGTGTAGAGGTTAGTAAAGGGGAAAGGAACAAGTAAGGGAAGTAAGGATGTCATACAAATGAATAACCAACCAATCCCACAGCAATAAACACTAAATGCCCACAAACTAAGTAAAAATAACAAAAATGCCCTCATAGTCTCCCCACAGGCCATAGTTGGTTGGTGGAGTTGGAGATCAATGAGAACTAAAAGGCTGGTGGTGTCCTAGCTCTTCCTTCTGGAAGAGAGGTCCTTGGTGACCACAAGCCTTGGCCATCCCTGGTTTCTAGTTCAGAGGAAACTTAGCAGGCTTGGGTGGCAGGCAGTCCTCACAGGCAGTGGAGTGAGAGGATTCAGTCTCTTCCGTGTGGAGCTGTGGGCTTTGGGTCAGTCTCAGGTCCCCTGGCTGAAAGAGACAAAACAGCATCTTACTTTCTGCTGCACTGAGCAACTCTTGGGTTGCTTCCCTCCAACTGCTGTAACTTGTCACTTTGCAGCCAGTTCTATCTTCACAAACTGTTCCTGCTTGTGCTCAGCTCACAGGTGGGGCAGTCCTAGCCACATGCAAGCTATCTGGGGCCTGCAGTTGGGTGCCTGACTTGTCCATAGGGTGGCTGGTTTGGCCCCAAGCTGTTTCTGTCTCTCAAGCAGAGGGGGAAGCAAGCAGTCCCTATTTCAATTCCCCCAGTTTCTGCTATGTGCTGTAAGAAGTGCTGGGAGCCGCTTCTATCAAGCCCCCAACTGGTAAGGGACTACACCCAGATAAATTAGGAGGATTATACTACCAAGAAAAATATATTGGGTGATATTCTGTGCTGCATCTTTAAAAGAAAACACACAGATCTTTTAGCCTAAGAGAACGGGAATTAAAGTGGCTTTAAGCTATCTTAACACCCTCCCAATTCTGGGCTGCTCCAGGGTCTGACATAAACCCCAACATAACTTTGTCCTTGGGGCTTGTGTGAATTACTGCAGTAGGCATCAGTGCAGCCCAGAAACACTATGTGCTACCGCCCTACCCCTGACAATCCCCTCCTGCTCCTAGCCAATCCCAGGCATGCCTCATACTCCAGAGCTTCCAAAAGACAGCTTGTAGAAGGAAGACAGCATCCTCCTGCACCATGGGAATTCTCCCCTGGCTAGAATAAGGACTTTTAGAACCTGTTTAAACTATTTCACCCCTTTTACCTGAAATGAAGGGGCTGAAAATGGAGTTAGAATCTCCCCCACTGAGCACACAATATTAAGGAAAATCAAAGAGGCATAATAAAGCAGTAATAATGGATGATTTCATACCCACATATAAAGTGGTCATATGTCACAGTGGAACAAGGTTTAGAGAATCAATTTCTCGACAATTTAAATGATTGCATGATGGAACAATTAGTTCTCATGCTCACAAGAGGCAAGACTACACTCAGCTGAGTCCTAAGTAAAACTAGAGTTGGTTTAAGAAGTAAGAAGAGTAAGAGTTTAAGATAGAGACTTTAAGACTAAAACTAGAGTTGGTTTAAGAAGTAACTACCACTTTAAGAAGTAACTACTGAGCAGTACTGACAACAATATGATCAAGTTCATCTGGAGGTGAGAATCTAGTCAAAAAGACCCTAAAGTAAAGAGTATATTAAAATCCATAGGTTCATCATGGCATTTACTTAAGTATATCATAATGGAGTCACAGAAAGTATGTTTACCCCTAAATAACAAAGGAAACAAGAAGGCAAGAAAAATAGTAATGGGGTTAAATGGCAAGGTACAGGAGGTCATTTTAGATGAAAAATCAAACCCATATGAAGCCAATAGAAAGGAACATAAACTAGGGCAGATAACATGTAAGATGGAAATAAAAAGGGTAAATTAATCAAAGTCTTTATATGCAGTGTTGTTGTAGCCATGTTGGTCCCAGGAACAAGGTGAATAAGGTAATATCTTTTATTGGACCAACTTCTGTTGGTGAGAGACACAAGCTTTTGAGCTTACACAGAGCTCTTCTTCCAGTCTGGGAAAGGTACTCGGAGAGTCACAACTAAATACAAGATCGAATAGATTGCTTAGCATAAGTAGTTAATGCAAGGAACCATTCAAAGTGAAGCAGCCCATTAACACTTCTCCAGTCATAAGCGAGAAAAGGGGGAAAAAGCTGGGGGGAGGGTTTAAGTGGGTCATAGATTGTTGTAATAAACCATAAATCTATTCAGACCAGGACTTTTAGTATCTACCAAAGTTATGAATTTAAGCTCCCAGACTCATCTTTTGAAGGGGTTGCACAGGTTTCCTTTGAGGATAAGGACTGAGAGGTCAGATAGACTGTGTGAGTTCGTTTGAGAGCATAGCAATCATCTTGTTTCACACACCTAGTTGTTATTGGGCCATTTAGTGGACAGGATGAACTACCCAACATGTGGTGATAGGCATGTGTAGGACCCATGGATCTCGAAAGGTGTGTTGTGGGGGGTGTTGACCATCATAGCAGTGGAGATAGATCTACAAATTTTACATTCGTTGTTCTGACAGTCTCTTGTGCCATTTTGAGTTAGTGTGTCCTGGTCTTTGAGGAGCTAGCTCCTGATGAGGAGCTTGGCAAGGTTGGGGGGGGGGTTATTTGAAGGCCAAAAGAGGGGTCCAGGAAAGATTTCTTTCAGGATGTGGTCCCTATTGAGTATAAGTTGTAATTGTTTGATGATACCCCGTATGGGTTCCAGTGTGGGGTGACAGGTGACAACCAGAAGTGTGCAGTTGAAGGGAGTTTTATTTCTGTATCAACGCAGGTTCTATCAGGGCATTAGGGTGGCCCGTTCCATGATGTAATCTACTTCTCTCATGGAGCATTGTTTAGTGAAGTCGGTTTTAAGTGTGTTAAGGTGTATATCACGGACTTTCTCCTCTGATCATATTCTGTGGTATCTGAGTGCCTGACTGTAGATAACAGGTTTCTTGGCATGTTTGGGGTGGTTACTGGATCTGTGAAGGTAAGGATGGTGATCCGTGAGTTTCTTGTATATAGTTGTCTGTAAGATTCCATTGCTGAAGCTGATTGTGGTGTATGAGAAGTTGTGCTAGTGTGGGAGTGTTCTAGAGAGGGATTAATAGATGGTTGTGGCCACTGAAGTTGTGGTGGAAATCCGTCCAGAGGATGAAAATACCATCGATGTTTCTCAGATATATCATTGGTTATGTGGTGCATTTGTCCAGAAATTCTTCTTCAAGGAGGCCCATGAAGAGGTTGGCATATTGGGGAACCATCCTAGTACCCATGGCTGTTCCCATGGTTTGTTGTTGAATGTAAAATTTGTATGGGTAAGGATGAAATGGATGAGTTTGTCAATGTGTTTGGGGCGGATGTCTGAAGGTTGTCCATTATCTTGTAAATATTTGAGGCAGGCAGCAATGCCATCATAGTGAGGCATATTGATGTATAGGGAGGTGACATCCATGGTGGCAAGGATGGTGTTCTGAGGGAGGTTGTTAATGTTGCAGAGTTTCTGGAGGAAAACGGGTGTGTCCTGGAGGAAGCTGGGCCTTTGTGCAGAGAATGGTTTGTGGATGGTTTCTAGGACTCCTGATATTCCTTCAGTAAGAGTACTGTGGCCAGATGTGATGGGTCTGCCTGGGTCCTCCTGTTTGTGTATCTTGGGAAGCATGTAGGAGGTCCTTGGGATGGGTTCATAGGGGATGAGGTTGTAGAGCTTTCCTGAACATTGCATGGAAAGTAAAGTTAAGTGGGTGCATTGACCCGAAAGATGCCCACACATATGACATTGTGTATCACATTGAATCCTACACCAAGAATCTATGTAATGGGTTGTGTCAAAAGGTAAAAAGCAACAGAAACCAATACCCATTTTCTATTGCACCACGGCTGGAATTCATTAATTGCCTTGCAAAGGCTCAAATGGATGGGGAAGTGGTGTCAATAGCTGATGCAGAAGCTAAGTACAGAGAAGTATGTGCTTTGAATGGCATTGAAGACAAACAAATGCTTACAAGAAAGGCTCTTACAGCATTTATTGAAGATGAACTGTGGGAAATGGATGTACTTTTTAGCAATCCTATCTGCAGAAATGAATCACAGTGCATATCCTTAAAAGCTACAAAAGATGTGGCTCTATCAAAAGTGGAAGAAAGCACTGATGTCAACAGTAATATGAAGACTGTTTGCAGCTAATAAATTTTTGTGGAAAAGCTTTTTGTCCTGCAGTATGTGGGAGTTTCAGGGATCCAAAGCTGATGCCAAACCTGAAAAATAATACCATATGACATGTACTACTTCTTTAAGTGATGCATTGGTGATTGCAGTGACGTCAGCACCAATGAGAATGAAAATAAGCAAGCGGAGAAGAAGGCTGCCATTTTATCAGAAAGCCTTATATACAAGTGCTTCAATGCAAGGCAGGTTTCCAACACATACATAACTGTGGAGCATATGTGTAGTCTACCATGACAAGTAGCTATTGGTTTAACAAGGGGGGGCGGGGAGAGAGAGATCTATCGGTGTTACATATGCACAGCATTGGCTTCTCCATTGACTGTAACAAAGCATTCTACCAGGAGACTGCAATTGCAAACCAAGTTCTTTGCTACATGGAACTGAATGAAGGGTTGTCCATTCCCCCAGAACTTATCAAGGGTAAGTTTATATTTTGTGCTGTTGATAACTTAGACTTCCTTGAAGATACAGCTGATGGCAACGGTACTCTTTATGCTACTGTTATGGTCAGGAGTATATTAATGGGAATCAGTCTCAACCTCAAGTGCTGTCTGGACCAACAAAAGAACCATTCCTTGAAGGAGCTTCCTGACTTAATGACTCACTTTCCTACCAAGGTCCAAAAAATCTGAAGCCAAGAAGTCCAGTTTTCATTGAAGCAGCAGTTAAATTGACTGTAATAGAGTTTTCTATATTTGCTATCTTTGACCTCACTTGGTTATTGTGCAAAACTGGGATGCACTCCAGAGGTTAAAAATAATTGAGTATGGCTTCAGCTGAAGAGACAGAAAACGTACCCTCAAATGATCTAGACACCCAGGAGATACCATACCAAACCATTTCAGGAGAAAGATACATTCCAACCTGGTCAGCCTTTAATTCAGCACTATACAAGGTACCAGAGCAAATGACCTGTATGCATCCTGCCAATCATACCTGCTAGTCCCACTGATCGCTCAGTTCACTCAGCAAAATTGCCACCAACAAGGGATGCATTTATACCTGCTTCAAGGGGGCAAGTTATCCAGCAATGGAATGGCTCCAGGATTATCGAGTTCATCCAAAGCTATTCTCCCCTATCAGGCATGGATGGGTTTTGGAAGATGGACCAATGACACCAGTTATGTGTGAAATACCACATGCTTCCAAATCAGTCCTGCAGCTAATCAAATCCAGATGCTCTCCACGCAGCAAATGTTTACCTTGTATGGACCTGTGTGAGTGTAGCACAGACAAGGATTAGTGTGACAATGTGTCTAGCAGTGATGCACTAGACGGAGATGACACTGATGATAATGTTCATGAATAAATGTTTTCAGTCCTACTTGTCAAGGCTTACTTCTCTAGGATTACCAAAGATCTTTTTTTTTTTAAGTAAGCAATGCAACCCTGTGTTAAAGTACAATTTTAAAAAGTTGATTTTTAAATATTTTTTTCAAATATATATCTACATAATTGTTTTAGGTTTGTCATGTTTGGTACCACTGTGTTCATGCGAGAAAGGGCTTTCAAATGATACCAAATTCAACCCATTTCCAATTACTGTATTATCAAAATTTCTCTGAAGTGGAGGACCTGGAGCTGGGAGCCAGAGGTGCACAATAGTGGGAGGCAGCAAGTCCTCCCTGCCATGCCCTAGACAGTGACACCATTGAAATTATGATTCTGTAGATGCATACAAATCAAATGACACCTCCCTTACCCTTCTATTAATAACTTGCCCATGGAATGAGATTTTACTACATTATACTCCCAGACTACGAACATGACAGGACAGGGACAAACGAGTATGGCTTTAGTAAAGGAAAATCAACTAGAAAACCTTACACATGCTAAAGGAGAGGAAATAGCACATATAATTCATCTGAAGTTTCAAAAGCCTTTGAGTAGGAATAATTGGTCAGTTTTCAATAAAGTAACAGATTAACAGGAGGGTGCCCCAACATCTTGTACTGGGATTGGTGTTGTTTACTATACTTTTTAATGCTCTGGAAAAGGGAGTGAACTACAATATATCAGATAGACAGACCTAGAGAAAACTGTGAGGATTTCAAAAAGACTTAACAAAATCTTGGTGAACGGACAATATGGTGGCATATGAAATTTAGCTGCTGACAAATGCAAAGTAATTGGAAAGAATAATGTGAACTACTCATTGCTAATTCTAAATTCAGTGTAAGCCCCAAGGGAAAAGGTCTAGCGGTGAATGTGGACAGCTAATGTGAAAGCTTTGCTCAGGTCACAGAAATAGTAAAATATGTATAGAAAGGGTCTATAAAAATTATTTAGAGCCATGGAGATTTTCAAACACTAGTGTGCAGTTCAGAGAGGAAATGAGTAAGAGGGACAGGGTAGAGGTATATAAAATAATGAATGGTGTAGGGAAAATAATCAAATGCTTCTAATGGTGTTGAGATAGTAACTCAAGTGCTCCTTACACAAGAACAAGGGAATATTCAACAAAAATGAAAGACACGTTAAAAATTATTAATAGAAACACTTTTTATGAAATACATAATCTGTGTATAGAGCTCACTACTACAGGATATCATTAGATCCATGAGGTTAGTGGGAGTCAAAAAAATTACACATGTATGTGGTTTATGGGAACATCCACAGTCATATAAAAGATATAAACTCTCAAGCTTCAGGGCATAAGCCAACCACTAACTTTTTAGAGTGAGAAAGAAGCTTATTGCATTCCATATATGTCTCTAATTGAGAACTTGCACCATCCTCAGAAGCAACTGTGTCTGGTCATTGTGAGGAACAACCGGACAAGTGTTCAGATCTGACCTGGCAGGTTCCATTACTACCTATGTAAATCAGTGGCATCCAGTTATTCATTATGTCTTATTTGAAACAGAACATTATTCCCAGGATTGGTGCAGGACTGGTGCTGAATCAGCATTATTAGCCACCCTCAGTTTGGTGCGTTATTTTTACCTAGTGGAAGAGTAAGAACTTCTATCTCAGTTAGGTGACAGGTTTTGATGTCTTCTGTTTGCACCAGTAAGGAAAATTCAGATCTTGTACCTTGTAATGGAAGCACTGTCTAGTAATTTTCTTGTGGAATACGTGTTGATGTTTTCAGTTTGAAACATCTATGTCTGGCTTTTGATCATGTCAAAAATAAAAATAATTTATTTTTATATATTTTGTTCTGAAATATTCTGCAAAGAAAGTTTATTTAAGAAATGTGCACTGTAAATAAATCTGCAGTCCTTTATGTCCATAACTGCATGCTTCTGAAATAGAGAAACAGGTTAGGGATTCACGATTAGTTTTAAAAACTGGTAACTCAGTGGTTTTACAAAACAGAGTTCCTGTTACTGTTCATTTCAAAATGGTTTGTCTTTTTATCTTTGAGAATTTCTGTGCTAGTTTCAATATTTCAGTTATTTCAGGGGAAGAAATCTGTTGAAGCTACAAGACTTAGTGAAGGACCCAGCCACAAAGTTCAGATATCAAGGTGATGAGCTCAGGAAAAAATCAGCACTAAAGAGGAGATTAGATTTAAATTTCCCTAGAATTCAGAAGTGCTTGGTTCTGGGTTAGAGTCCACCGCTAATTTTCTAACTGTGACCAGATGGTTCTATTGATGTAGAAACTAAATCCTATTTGAAGGTGTGTGGCCTGCCATCCATCCCATCTATACAACACCATGAGCCAGGTCCTGGAACAGTTTTCTACCATTTCAAGACCAAGCCCACATTGTAGTATAGACAGGATTTTAAGAAGTTCTTTATCTGCTCGATAAGGGGATTTTTATGTTCATTTTAAAATTCATTTTACAAAATGAGGCATAATATTTTATCTTTCAAAATAAACTGCTGGTGCTTAGATTCCTCTCGTAGAATCTCAGAAGACACCTTTTGTTGTGCCCACATAGAAAAATACATCATTTATATTCACTGTTACTCAAAGGAAAAAGAATAAGAATTATCTTCATAAATAAATTATTTTCAAAAATTAGTTAAAATTTATTAATTTTGGTCTCTCTTCTTGCAGAAAGTTTAGTTGTAGCACACTAAATTACTCTCCACCTGGTGTTTATACCTTTCAGATAATTATAGACAATTATCATGTTTCCTAGCCATTAGAGAAACAGGTATAGTTTTTAAGATATGAATAGGGGAAAATGGGCACTCTAAATTTGTTACATCTTCTTGGTGCGAAAGTGTCTAGAATTGAATGCAATATTCCAGTTTTAGTTTCACCAGAGTCATGCTTCTCCCTGTCCTATGATATCATGGCTCGGTATAAGCAATCCCAAAGCACATTTGCCTTTTTTTTTTATGCCATATGTATTATAAGATCACATCTAACTTGTTTACCCACTTTCATTCCTATGCCACTGCCAGCCTTATTAATTTCTTCTTTCTATGAATAATTTGTGTTTTGGACCATTTTGTCCATTGTGTTTAAAGATGCTGAATCTCATTTGAATATAATCACTAAAAAAAACTGCAATAAAATATTCCCAAGGCTGGGTCTAGGATTTTGGAAGCCCCACATTCTTCATGGCAGATTTCCTCTCTTTCCTCCCTTCCCAACTATGTTTTCACCTTGTATCTCCTTTCTTCAAATGTACCCTTCCTCGTGTGTCCCAGGGAAAATTGGGGCACAGCATCAAATTCCCTCCATCCCCACATTCTAGTCAAATAAATTAAATTAAATTAAATTAAATTAATGGAGATATCCCATCTCCTAGAACTGGAAGGGACCTTGAAAGGTCATCGAGTCCAGCCCCCTGCCTTCACTAGCAGGACCAAGTACTGATTTTGCCCCAGATCCCTAAGTGGCCCCCTTAAGGATTGAACTCACAACCCTGGGTTTAGCAGGCCAATGCTCAATCCACTGAGCTATCCCTATCCTTCTTAGAAATGAAGAAGTTCTAGCAGCTGGGTGTTTTCTCACAGTTGGCCAACAGAGATCACACTGTCCTCTGCACTTTTAGCACTGTCTAATGCTAGTCCGTTAGTAAAATGTCAATCGATGCACGAAAGACAACAAAATACTCCACCATTGGAACTGTCCCACAAGTTGGGAGTTTTCCAGGAATTCAGTTGCATCTGTGACGGGTACATCCTAAAACCAGTCTCTGATTATTCCCAACCTCAGTTCTTTCTGTTTACAAGAATAAGTGTACAATTCAACCAAGGGTCTGGTTTTGTTGCAGTACCATAGTTATCTTTTAAAATTCCACTCACTGACTTTAACAAACAGTATTGATTTTTGTCTTGAAGAAGCCAAAAGTTTCTGTTACAAAATGGTTCTCCACTACAATGCAGAAGTGCTGCACTATTTTACCATTCAGAAAGTTGGGCTTCTGATATCATAGGTTGCTTGCTCTTTACTTGTATAGAGGAAAAACCCGTGCAACAGGTTGTGGGAACATTTAATGTGAGGCTTTGTTTCAGTACAATGTTCAGACTGAATCGGAAACCTGAAACTCTTACTGAAAAAGGCCAGCTCCAGCATTCAGCCTCTTCAAGCCTGATCCTGCAGGGTACTAGCAACTACTAAGAGATGTTAAGCACCCTGCTTCACAGCAACACTAGATCAGGCCCTGCTTCCTGATTTGATTTTGATAGATAGCCTTATCACTATACTTTATCTTTAAAGGTCTACTACATCAATAAGCTGATTTGTCTCATTGTTGAAGATTTTTAAAAGCTAGCACTACAGACTGAATTGAAACAAGTTAAGAAAATTTGCCATATCTTTTTCAGACTCATTAGTCACTTAAAAAAAACATTGTAAATATGTTCTTTGGCAAGGATATAAAATGTGGTATTTAAATATTTAAAATCACTACTAAAGTCATATTAAATATCTTTTTTATTTTGCATAGATTTTTAAGGTCAGACGGGATTATTATGATCATCCTGGCCTGACCTTCTACACAGCACAGTCCATAAAATTTCACCTAGTGACCAGGGCCGGCTCCAGGGTTTTGGCCGCCCCAAGCAGCCAAAAAAAAAAAAAGCTGCAATCGCGATCTGCGGCGGCAATTCGGCGGAAGGTCCTTCGCTCCGAGCGGGAGTGAGGGACCGTCCGCCGAATTGCCGCCGAATAGCTGGACCTGCCGCCCCTCTCCGGAGTGGCCACCCCAAGCACCTGCTTGCCAGGCTGGTGCCTGTAGCCGGCCCTGCTAGTGACTCCTGCACTGGAGGGAATTATTCTTTTAAATCCTTTCCTGCACTGCTAATAACATTATCTGACCATAATTAATCCTCAAAACACACCTTTGAGGCAGGTACATTACGTATCATTGTACCAGTTTTACAAGAGGGGAAACTGAGCTCCAGAGAGGTTAAATGACTTGCCCCAGCCATACATGATGTCATCGGCAAAGCAAAGATTAGAGCTCAGCTCTAGCTCCCAGGCCTCTGCTCAGCCCTCTAGATCATTCTCTGCATCTCAGAAGTTCTGATTCCTTCCACTGTGGAATGCTAGACAACCCTTGTAATACTGCACACAGTGGTTTACTGAACAGCATATTAAATAAAACTGAAAAATCTGCAGAAATTCTTGGCATCTCAAGTTTCAGGAGCTGCAGTAACTTGCTTTCACATTCAGATAATATTCATAGAACTATCCACTGAAGCAGGCACATAGTGGGGCCCCAATTCTCCATTAGGTGCAAAAAATGGCCTGACTGGACCAGAAAGTGTAGCCCTTATAACACAGTATAAGGATTGGATCCTGACATGCTAACAGACCCTTACTGATTTCAGTGGGGCAACAGGATGCATCCATCTGAAGATAATTACAGGATCAGAGCCTAAGTAAGAAGCCAGTCTATTTTACTTGCTTATTATTCAGCATAGTGCTTATTAAGTGCAGAAATGAAGTGTCCACATACATTACTCCAATGGATTCTTTATGCACAAGAATTGTGTTTCCCATACAAAGAAGAGAACCATAGACAACTGGTGCCTCTCTATACTGGGGTGGGGGCACAATCTAAAGGTGAGGACACATGACTGTCCCATGTGTCTCCTCTCCCAGTGACACCCCCCACCACCCTGAGCCCAGCCCAGGATGCCATGTTCTCCCCGCCCCACATTACCTGAGGGAGAGAGGGCTCTGTCCTTCTCTCCCTGCACTTCCCCCTGGCACATTTGGCCGCTCTCCCTGGCAGCCGGGCAGGGAGCAGGATGGAGCTGCTTCTGCCTGAGAGAGCCTGGCTGGGAGACAGTGGGGACCCACCTTCCGGCTGGGCCCTGCTGCCGGGGGACAGGGGCCGAGCAAGCTGGAGCCGCCCCCACCCCACACCGGCATGCTTGTCCCTTGTCCCTGGCAGACGAGCCCGGGTAGGGAGCAGGCCGCCGCTGCCTCCCAGCCAGACTCAGGCAGAAGCAGCTCCATCCCACCCCCCACGCAGCTGCCAGGGAGTGTGGCCAAATGTGCCAGGGAGGGAGGCACAGAGAGAGAACGACCGAGCCCTCTTCCTTCCCACCCCCAGCAGGCTAATCTGAGGAGGCGCTTGACCCACACATGCCCCCCCTACACATCGCCTCTGAAGAGAACAATCACAATCATATTGCAGTAGAATTTAAGGACAGCTCCATCCACAGAGCAAGGTGCCGGCTCCATAACTTGCTTTGTGACCTGGTAACCTCACAGATTCCTTCTCTCCCCAGGCCATATGACCAGTGCATTACTGTTTTTTATTTGAAATTGTATATTTTAATATTACAAAGGGGCCTGGAGCATTAACTGGGCACCTAATGACTGAAAAATCTTTTCTATAAATCCAATAAATAAATAAAATTATAGTGCAAACAATAAACCACCTTCTGATACTCTTACTCATGTTCAGAAGCAATTTCCATTTACCTCAATGGGACTACTCAATGTGAGTAAGGATATGAGAATCTGGTCCATAAAAACACTGTATGTTCTATTGAGACACCTAACGGCAACTACTGCACACACATTTCTGTTCATATTATGTTACTAGTGCTTAACCTAGAAAAGTAAATCATGCTTTTTGTTTCCCTCAGGCACTATCCTTGGATTTGGTCTCCGACCATACAAAATGACCTACCGGGAAGTCAAGTACTTTTCCTTTCCAGGAGAACTACTGATGAGAATGTTGCAGATGTTGGTCCTACCACTCATCGTATCCAGTTTGGTTACAGGTACAAAAGCCTAATCAACTTTTTAAAAAGTTCTCTCCTCTCCATGAATTTGTTAAAGATAAAAACATGAAGTCATAAGAATGTGCACTCCATAATCTAGACAGACATGGCATTGCAAAGCTATACAACAAATTATACTAACCTGCAACATGAGGCATTGCTCACAAAAAAGTAGATCCACACAAAAAACAGCCAAATGATCCAAAAACATTTTTCAAATGCCAAAGTCATTGTAACTACACAAAACAACATATCTACTATAAAGTTGCAGTTGGCTGTACTCTTCTTCCTTGCCCTTACATCCTACCCAGAAACTGTCTTCCATAATGTCCTACTGCCATCAAGGGTAAGAGAATAGTCTGTATTCCACTGTTGTTCCAAGACTCACTGGAGATTTAAATTACTCTGTGCTGAGCTTGGGCAGGTACCTCTGCCACTCCTCTGTCACATACTTGTCTACCTCCAGTCTGTTCAGTGGCAGGATGGAGGCCAGGAAAATATGTATCTGTTGTGCAAGAGACTTCAGCCTCCATTCCATCACTTGTGGAACTTCTCCCTCATTTCTGGTTTACCTTTTCCACCCAATAGGCTCTTCTAAGCCTCAAGATCTCATTATTAACTTGCTCCGGGTATTAGTCAAGCTAGCGATGATCAAGTTGCGGATGAGGAGGAGAATAATAAAAATAAATAATGTGTTGTCCTTTTCTAGTGACTTTCTTACAAGGATGAACATTAATTAATTAAGGCTCACAACACACCTGTGAGGTAGGAAAGTATTGTTATCCCTATTTAATAGATGGAGAAACTGGGGAATAGAGAGGTTTAAGTTTTCCAAATTTACACCACAACTCAGTGGCACAGCTAGGAATAGAACCCAGAACATATGACTCCATTTTATGAGCTAAGCACTAGGCCACAGTAGCTTTACTGCTATAAGATCCATACATAGGGTGACCATATTTCCCTATGCTGAATACAGGACACCTGGTAAAATTACTCATATTCAAGCGAGTTCAGTGGCAATCAATCAGAAATATCCAGTACAAACGTTCAAATTAACATCAAGTTGATTGAGACCTTGTTAAAAGAAGTACTGCGTAGCAGGATTCTTTTTATTTACCTTCTTATCTTTAAGGTTCACACGGGGAGAGGTAACAAACACACACTCCCATACACCTCTCTCACACAGGGTAGGTAACTGACCAACTTGACCCTCCCTGCCCTGTGCTCTCTGCCCTCCATGCCTGGCTGGGCCCCTGGGACAGACCTGTCTTTCCTGGTACCTGGCGCAACATCTTCCAGAGGCAACTCATGCAGGGTCACATGCCCCACTCCCCAGATTTCTGCCAGGGTTCACACCAGAATGTGGCCAGCAGCAGCCTTTTGGTACTGTGCGGGAGGGAAGGGATGGGAGCCGCTTCCAGCCTCAGGGGTGGGGAGGGGGGAAGGGATGACCTGGCCCATGTCTTTGCAGAGCTTATCTCTTCCCACCCCTCCACCCCCCTCGCCCACTTCCCTGCGGCTGGAAGCAGCTTGTCCCTTCCTGCCCGCACAGTTTCAAAAGGCAGCTAACACCTCAGGCTGCTACTGGCCACTGAAGTAACCCAGCCGCCTCCTGTCCCCCAGCTACAGCATGAGCAGGAAGGGGTTAAGCCCTAAGGATGAATTGTGCACCAGGACGCAGGGAACCTGACTGCAGGGGCTTCAGCGAACCCGGCCAGAGAGGTGGCTGAGCAGGGACGGGTGTCTAGGGGACTGAGCAGCCCGTCACTCGCTAGGGGTAGGACCCAGGGCAGGGTGGAGGGGCTGGTGAAGAGGGTGCTAAGCCCCTGCCCAGGGGCTGCTGTGGAACCTGCAGGGTCAGGGCGCGAACAAGCTGGAAATCGCTCCCCTCCCCCCATCCCCCTGCCACTCCAGAGCTTAGCTGAGGCGTGGAGAGGCTTCCCCGTGCCAGCGCTGTGCGGGGTTCGTTCCTCCTGGCCAGTGCCCTGGGCTGGAGGGTCTTGGGCTTTCCCGGGGCACCGGCCCAGCCGGAGGCAGTGAGGGAAGGAAGGAGCCTGCCAGCCAAGCTGTTGGTGAGCTGAGCGCTCCGACCAGGGGCTGGTTCTCCGCACAGCGCCGGGAGCGGGATGTGCCCCGCCGGGGGGGGATATGGAGGAGCAGTGGGGTGGGGGGGTGAAGGGCAAAGCAGAGAGAGGACAGCGAGAGGGAGAACATGCAAAGGGGCGATGGGTGGGCGCCACAGGCAAGACATAACCGGCCAACACCTCAGGCTGCTACTGGCCACTGGGTGGCTGCCTGGGGCCTGCCCACACGCACCAGCCACCGCAGCTCACAGCCAGTGCCGGCCAGAAACGGGATGGGGGACAGGGCCGTGCTGGCCAAGAGCCAGCCTGCAGCGGGGGCTGCACTGATGGACCAGCAGGGGGAGTGGCTGGCCTTGCACGCTGCAGCGTTACCCCGCCACCAGCCTTGCACACCCACCCCCATCGTTGGCCACTGGATCCCCGCCACTCACCGTTAGTGGGCAGGCAGCTGGCGAGCAGGGATCCGGCCAGCAGCAGGACCTACCAGTACTGATGAGGGGGAGACAGAAAATATAGGACAATTTGCCCGTTTTAAAGAAAAAGTTGGGACACCTTCAGGATGGCTTAAATACGGGATTGTCCCTATAAAAACAGGACGTCTGGTCACACTATCCATACACTGAGTACAACAATCTTCTGCTGTAGTGGTGGTTAAACTTTTTACCATGAGGACAAACTTTTCTGAAAGCAAATGAGCAAAGACTCCACCTTCACAAGTGCTAGAGAATTATGGGTGTTTTTTGCTATGGGGCAAAGGGGGAGTGACCCCCTTTCCTGACTTTGCATAGCTCCTCGCCAGCCGGCACTGCGATGTCTCCCCCCCGGGCCCGTGAGAGCTGCCATGGGACAGGCTGGACCAGAGGCCAAATCTCCATGATGTCAGTATCACCCCACTGTCCCCATTAGCCGGACAGGAAGCAGCAGCAGCGGTAGCCTGGGCTGGAGCTGAGCACAGAGTGACCCAGGCCCCAAACTCTGCCATGGAACGGCCATCAATGAGACACCCTCCCGGATGGGAATGGCCTGCTAACTCCCTACAATGAGCCACAGCCTCAGCGGGGAGGTAGAAGTAGGTATGCAGACACAACTTTGCCCTCCTTTAATTTTTTTGAAATAATGCCCAGGAGACAATATTCATCCACACAATATATATAGTACCTATATGGCTCTGACAATGTCAAATAGGCCGCAGCTGACTGCAGCCCCTAGGTTGAGAACCACTGATTTAAACTTTCGCACTGATACTACTTGGTGCTCTATTGTTACAAATAACTATAAACATAGATATTTGGTGCTACATTATCTAAACTGATAGTTCTGCCAATTGTTGGCATAGAGGTTTTATAAACATATACACATGGGGGTTTGGTGCAGAGTTATACTCAGGTAAGTATGCAGTAAGAATTTAATTTATAAATGACAGATTATCATCTTTCTAGAGATAGTATGATGTAATTTTTAATTAAATTCAGATTTTGTATATTATAAGTAACTCACTAGCTAAAAGCCTAATGCTTCTCAAACCAGTCTTGGTACCATATAATCCAAGCTGTTATTGTTAATATTTTGAATGTATACCTTTGTTCTTTGTAGATTCGGGAGAGAGTCTCACAGAACTTAATGTTCTGGGTTTCTGCAAGCTTTTATCTCTGTGTGACCAAAACATTTGGATGTGTGGACAATCCCAGAAGGTGTATGTGGTGACCTATTTGCCCATATACACTCTAGAATAGATTGGGGCTGTTTAATTTTGTTGAGGATTACTGTGGTGTGGAAGAAGTTACAAGAGTGTACAACTGAGTCATAACTACACAATAGTTGCTGGCTATTACACAGCTACTAGATGAATTCAGAAAGTGAAGAGTTCTAATCTTCCGTCAATACATCTACATAATTCTGAAAGTTAATCACATAAATTCATGGGAGAATAAACGTCAAAGGTTGAAGACAACATATTGGCTGTACATTCACATCCCTAGACTATTTTGGTCTTTTTCCAAAAGAAACAGTTCAGGGCCTCCTTTTCTTTGGCTATTATAATATTTAACAGAAATAAGCATATATGGATTTATTAGAAGCAATTTTATTGACCATATACTTTGCAAGGATCATTAGGCTTTCATTACTTTTTATGAAGATTATGTACCAACATTTTTGAGACGTTACATCAGGATCACCATGCAATTAAAATGCATACATTGAAATATAAAGCTTTAAACTTTGCCCTGCGAGATTTGTCTGAGTATTTCAAACAGGGAGACAATTATTCAATGTGCAATCATGTCATAGTGAGGTATGGTTTCACGTCCAAGCCACACATTTCTAAGCAAAAATTCACCCAAATTACTCATGAACGGTCTTTTTAAGAACATAGTCTCTATGCAGAGTTTGAGACAAAATTTGAAATCCAGAGAGTTTTGTGAAAATTTCGTTGCAATCTTTTGCACAGATCTAATCATATCCCAAACTGGTGGAGCCTCTGGAACGCCTTTTTTTTTTTTTTTTTTTTTTTTGGGGTAGTAGTTTGGGATTTAGTTACACAGACATCATTGATTTTTAAAAGTGTTTTTTGTGACTAAATCATTGTAACAAGACAGGCCTTTTCCCCTGCTCACTGCCATGCCCACAGTCTCTGTCCAGATGGTTTTATGTCCAGACTTAGATCAAATCACCAAAAACACAGTTTCTCAGCTCACTCTGGGCTACATCTCCCAAGAGTGTTTCCCTCTTTAGTTCTCAGATTCCTTCTGCCTTGTTAAGTTCTTAAACAGATTGGCTGCTTCTGCTTCCCAGCCTTCCCTCCCAAGAGACTCTGACAGTCCTGCTGCTCTTCAAGACTCCCTATTCCCAAAGAGCAGGCAGTGAAGGCCATGTCTGCTCTCTGCACTCCTTTCTTGACTGTCTCTCAGGCTCCCCCTCATCAGGTCTCAGTCTCTCTCTCTCTCTAAGCCCAGGTGCTCTCTTTTAAAGCTCACCTGGGGGTCAGTTGACCAGTCAAAGGTGAGGAGCAGGGCCAAAGGGCCATTGCCACCCACAGGGCCGGCTCTAGGTTTTTTGCTGCCCCAAGCAAAAAAATGTTTGGCTGCCCCCCACCCCAGCCCTGAGCTCCCCCCCACCCGCACCTCCTGCTGCCCAGCTCTGAGCTCCCCCCCCACCCATACCCCCCTGCCGCCCCAGCCCTGAGCTCCCCCCCCATCCGCACCCCCCTGCTGCCCCAGCCCTGGGCTCTCCCCCCCACACCTGCACCCCCTGCTGCCCCAGCTCTGGGCTCCTCCCTTTCCCACCCACACACACCCTGCTGCCCCAGCCCTGGGCTGTCCCCCCTCCACCCACACCCTCTGCCACCCCAGCCCTGGGCTCTCCCCCGCCAACTGCACCCTCCTTCCACCCCAGCCCTGGGTGACTGGTAACTCACTCCCAGGGTGGGTCATTCAGCAGGAATTTTGGATGTGCACAGAACACAGACAGGTTTGGTTCCTATATGGTTACAGAACTCTAGTAAAGTGGAACAATTTTCAGCTTGTGTGATTGGAGGATATCTGGATGCATATTATAAAACTGTCCTCCATAAATGAGGAAAAGTTGAGGTGCCTTTATTATTTTTTTTGTTCCACTCTGTTTCTATGGGGAAATTTGCCAATGCAATATCACTGTCTTCCTTTTAAACAAATAAAACTAAAAAAATTTTAAAAAAAATTAATTCTAGTCCTAATAACCACTGGGAAGCATTTCTTGCTCAATTTTATCCTACTTTTTCTACAGCAAGTTACAGTGGATCAGTATATTTGATTTGGGAGAAATGAAGTAACAGCTGCCCAAATTGAGCTTGAGCA